>NC_083369.1:15043756-15358756 GCF_030254825.1 Meriones unguiculatus | reverse complement strand
TCTTCTCCTCCTCTGGGCAACTGTTGAGATTTACAGCTTGTTTGGCCTGGGATAATAAAATTGTCCTTGAGCTTCTGTTTTATTCACGAGACTAGAACGCTAAGTTGGACTTTCATCCATGTAAAAGAGGCTGGGTAGGACTGCAGCAGATTCCCTGCCCTTGGGCATTCCCTCCCCATTTCTGGCTACTGCCCTTATTTTGTGAGTACAATAAATGAATGTGCTGATTCTGAAGATCCCACAGATACCCTGTAAATCTGGTGCTGTGCCTCAGGCCTGCCTGCTAGGACTTGTTACCTACCTGCATTTTCTAGGAAGTGAGTAACCTTGTCCAAGCAGGTAACTATGGTTGTTGCTTTTCATTGCACTGCTCATTTGGTTCTTTCGTGACTTGATAGGCATTTTGTAGTATCTTTGGCCATATCTGGCTACTTTTCCGTTTGCAGTTTTCTACTCTTGTTGGGTTTTTAAATTATTGTTTCTGTATTATCTTTGAGTTGTTTTCAAATTTCTAGTCTGGTTTCCTTGGAGATGCCTCTGTGTCAATCTAAGTTATTATTCACCAAGTGTTTGGACAGAGGTGGTGTCTAAACACTGTGCCCAAATGTCTGTGACCTTTACTTAGGGAATCAGTGTATGCACATTCAAAGTTCAGGCAGTTGATAATGCTGCTTTGACATTTACTTTCTACTTGGGCAAGGACTCATTTTCATCAAGGTGTTTGAAAATTTTTTTCTTACAAATAATATTGAGGTTTGCTTTCATATTAAGTTAACTTATTTAAGAAGAGTTTCATTTCTTTGGGTTTTACTTTTTAAGCTTCATGTGATGAAGGAAGAGTAACAATTATTTTAGAAAAAAAAATTGTACTACTGAGGGAAAAAAAAAAAGCCTCTCTAGATTTAACAGTTTCCAACAAAATTTCCTAGTCTGGATGGTTGGTCATTTCTGGGCCTGTATTGGTTTCAGGGATTTTTTTCTAGTAGAATTTGTTTTCTTCTGATAGAATCCACATGTGTGCACTCATCCATGCTCTGCTGAATAATTGAAACTTGTTGCAAATTTGTGTAGTTCACACCTGGAATCCTAGCCCTTGGGAAACTTACTCAGTTGGATTGCCATGAGTTCCAGGCCATCCTGGACCACAGCTTAGGCCCCTGTCTCAATCCCCTTGTATTTGAATTTCTTTCTTTGTAGCCTTCTCTGCTTGAGTACTCTACCCTAGGAATTCTTACTTTGGCTTCTGTGAATTTATAGCTTCCTTTAATCATTCATTCTCAAGTAATAGTACAGTTGTTTCTACTCGTTAGTCTTATCTCTTTTCTCCCTCCTTTCATTGGCTGGAATATCTAATATTATGTTCAATAGTGTGTTGGAAATATTCAGTCTCGTTTTATCACAGCCAAAATAAATCCTGTACTTTTTAGGATCAATCACTCCCCATTTCTCTCTTAACTCCATTCTGAGGCAACAATTTCTATCTTTTTTTTTTTTTAATCTCAGTGGTTTTAATTTTTTTCTAGACACACACATATGTTTGTATAGCTTCTTTTGTTTAAATCAATTATTTTCTTGTTGGTGACAATGCAAAAGCAACCTTTATATACAGCTAGTGGTAACGTGATCGAGCTGCTTTGGAAATCACTATGGAGCGTCCTCAGAAAACTGAAAGTGGAACTCACACAAAGATTCAAAGTCAGATTACTGCAGAGGTCTCTGCATTGCTATGCTGTGTATTCTACCTCCCTCTTCTATTTTTAAGAACCACTGTGGTTACATTGGGTCCTCTGGAATATGCTTTATGTTTTATGACTAGGTGTTGGGAACTAGCCCTGGGACCCTTCCTAAGAGCCTGGCCCACCAGATAAGCACCGGACGCTAGCAGGCCATAGTTTCTTGCAACCCATTGTTCCCGAAACTGTTTGCTTTGGGATACATCCGTGACCACCGATATTATCTTTGGGCCTTGTAACTCTTTAACCCACCTTCTCAGTCTTGGGAACTTCCCACCTCCCCACCAAGGGTCTTGGTATTTTTCCACTAGTACCCCCCTTTTCTCGCCCCTCTCCCCCGCCCTGCCAGAACCGTGCTTTAAAAGAAACACCTAAGCTCAATAAAGCTGACACTTGACCGGCAACCGTCTGCTTGTGTCCTTTCTCTCTCTCGCCCATCTTTTCCAGGATTGACCCCCTTCGCCCCCACAAATAACTAGGTCCCGCGGGTTGGGGCAACCAGGTAATTCGCAACCTTAACTTCATCTGCTACATTACTTTCTTTATTTTGCATGGAACATAATATGTCTGCAGGCCCTGGCAAATAGGATGCGGATGTATTTGAGAGATGCTAGTCTGCTACCCTGTATTGGGCCAAGTTTTGCTTAATATAATTTACTATTATACAGATTTCAATTGGTAGCTTCATAATGGATTGACAATTTCATGATAATATAATGTCTGTGTGTCTCCTATAATGTTTATTTAAATAACCTCAGATACCTAATGTTATTGTTACCACAGGAGCTTAATTTTGTTAGTATTTGTATGACATATTTGTCTACTCTTTTACCTTTAACACTTCTGGTTTTTACCTTTAACCTCATATTTAAGATAATATTTCCTGTAGGTGACATTTTTATTTTTCTAGTTTCATGTTGTTGGTCTTTGTCTTATCATAACCTGTAGTGTAATTGCATTTAACATAATCGTTAGAGTACCTTGTATAAACATATCACCTTACTAATTGCTTTCTATTTGTCTCACACTCTGTCTCTTGCATTCTCCATTTTAGAATGTTCTTTTCAGTTATTTGAGTGTTTTCTTATTACCTTGTATATCTCTGCCCCAGCTTTTATTTCAGCTTCTAGTGACAGGCTTTACTAGTTCCTTCCCTCTATCTATGCAAAAGGGTCTCGATTCTTCAATAGTTTGAGCTGGCACTGGCAGTAATCCCAGCTAATCAGAAAATTAAGACAAGAGGATCACAAAAGCTCTACCTGGGTGACAATGTAAGCTCAAGATCAGCCTGGGTAACTTAGTAAGACTGTTTCAAAATTTAAAAATAAAGGTTCCTGGCACAGTGCAAAAGCAAAAACCCCAACCCCTGCTGTTGTTAACCAAGCGGGCAGGATTTCTTCAGAAAGTTCTGATCTCTCTATTGATCTGAACTCTTGAACGAAGGCTGTCCTCTCTTTTTATAAACAGTACAGCAAACATGGTATTGAAAAGAATGAGGAATTTTGTCTTGGTCTTTTGTAGGAGTTTCACATAAGGAGGAAATTAGTTTTTGGTCCTATTGATTCAGAATAGCACACAAAGCCACAAATGGATGTTATCTTTGTATGCCACTTTGTTGATTTCTGTATTTTCCTTGGTGTGTGCTGGGGGTTGTTTTTAATTGAATGGTGTTAGAGCTAGCCACCACATGCTCTGCACACATGCATTGTTCTGAGGCAGGGGTGTGGATGGGTCACAAAGAAAAACAGGGAACATGGTACATCACAATTTTTAAAAAGCAGTGTTTTTCTTAGATGTCAGTTAAATTTGAGCAAGTTGAGTACATAGCGCGTAAGCAGGATGTGTGCATAGTTATAAATGATCTCAAAGCACATTATTTATTTGGTTATGGGTTGAGTAAAAGTTTGATTGTGTAGAAAAGCTTAAAACAGCATTTCTCAGGAAAACATTCGCACAGGTTCATGTAGCTCCATGACAGAACCTAAGTGTATATGAGATTCTAGAGTCAATACCCAGTACTACAAAAGGAGGTGGGGGGATCTCCTTATACTTTAATCTATGTTGCCCTTTTCACTTGCTTTAGGAAAAAAAGCATAGCAGAAAAATGTCCTGGTGACTCTAGGCTTAGTCTTAAATCCAGAAGTTTCTCTTTTGTTCTAGGGGAAGTCGATCACTATATAAGGCATTGACTATCCTGAGACAACAACATAATGATGCTCAGGGTACCCCATAAAATAGTTGCAGAGCCATCAGTGAGTGTATCTACGCTGACAAATGTGTGACTCCTGCCAGCTCATCGCATGTACTCCTTTGTAGACTGAATAATTTCCTCGAAGGCACCAGATACTGTGGGCTGACCATGTCCAAAGTAATTTGTCCCATGCCCAGTTACTCATGCCCACAGAATAGAGGGCTTATAAAATAGTTGTTTTATAAATAATTTTAAGCCCTTACTTTTGAAATACATATTAAAATATGATATTATACATATAACGTAAACATAGTCTCATCTCTATGCTTATTATTATTGTGCATTATTGACTTACTAATTAATTTAAATTGTTACTTTCACATTTTCCCAGATAATTTGACCTTAGAACGTTTTCCCTCCATTTCCTTTTCCACTTCTTAATACTATTCACTTTGTTATATAACTGAATTAAGGGTGCAGCTTCTGTATATCATTTGTATGATGTTTATTTTCTCAGAAGACATCAGAATCAATTAACCCAAAAACCTGTTGGTTGTGGGGAGAATTTTAAAAAGCCTTATGATGTCAAACTCAGATACTTTTACATCCAATTATTACAACTATAGCGGTATATAGAAATTTCTACTTATTCAGGGGCTAGACATTCTATATCCACTATGAAGCTGTACTGGCATTTGCTAACCCTAAATAAGATCAGCCCTGGGGTGGAAGACCCCAAGTTACTACTAGCTTCCAGATCTTTGATCCAGAGATGCCCTTGTGCTTCTGAACAACATCACCTAGACATGTAAGTCTGACAGTACATCTCACTCTGATTCTCTTCTCCCCATGGAGATTCCTTGGTCCCTTTCTTTTGGGTTGATTCCCTTACCTTATTCTTCACCTAACCACCCCCCAGAAGGTTCCATGTTGAGATTCCCCCTTTGACCCAGTAATTTCCCCCTGTTAACATGAGGTCCTGTCTATGTTGCCAACATAGAGTTCATTGTGTGCTGCTGCCACCTCGTGGTTATCTTCTCCCTCCCTTAAACATAACTACATTACTGAAACTAGCAAGTAGGAGAGAAAAAAGGAGATAGTTGGGTGATGATAAGGGGTTCATCTGGTAAAAAAGAAAAAAGTATTTGGCAAAAGTGATCCTGGAAGGCCATAAGTGACTGGGACTCACATTTTGAGATGTGTGTTCATCAGTCAGATATGTGTGTTCTGTGCTCTTTTATACTCTGGCCTGCTCTTGTGCTTCATGAGTCTGGCCAAGTAGAAACACCATATTTTGCAAACTCATGGAGTTGGAATTGGTTTAGGGTGTCTAAAGAGGGAGTCAGTAAGCTGAGCTATTTGTCCTGGGCCTGAAGCACAGCATTCCAGCCTTTTGTTAATAAGCGGTGAATAATGGGTGTAGATTCTCTTCTGGCTACTTCCTGCTGATATTGGGGGCGCTGTAGGGAGGTCAGAAGGCTAAAATGCTGGCCAAGTCCAGGAAGAACAGGCTGTTTTGATGCTGTCCAGGGTCTATGAGAACATCCATGGCTGGGAGGGAAAGTGCAGGTCCAGCTTGATGGAAGTCTGTGAGGTCAGTGGAACACCTGTGGTAGCTGCTTTGGCACTGTCATGGATGTAGGAAACACCTGGGACTGGCAGGAAACTAGAACATATATATAGGCAGAAGACAAAGTTAAGTAGGTGATGGAGAAAATTCCTTTAGGTGTACATTTAAAACTTTTGGGAGAGTGAACAGAGGTGGAAGGTTTGGATCAAAGAGACTTGAGTACGGGAACCTCCATTTACCCAATCACTGGCAGTAATTAAAACGGCTTTGCTTTGGATCTGTCATCTAAGGAAATTGAGGCCAAGTTTGGTTACAAAGGTGTGTAAGATTAGAGGCCCCTGAAGTGGGTGGTAGGTGTAGAAATCTGAAATTCTCCAGAACAGATTCCAGAGGAGAATGTGGAAGAACGGTCGAATGGACTATTCCCATTGAAAAGGTAGGAGTCAGTGACCTGTCAAGGCATCCAAAGAGCAATGTTTGACTCAGTAGATTGGTACAATCTGTTCCAACCACTTGTCAGCACTGGACCAAGACCAAGGGCCAGTTGTCCATAGCAGACACGGTTTCCCTAGGATTAGGATTTTCGTTGACAAGCGAGAGGTGGAGGGAGGGAAACCATGCTGGTGGAGGGAAAATCTCACCCAAGGGAGAAGAAGGCCCTAGATGAAAGGTTTGGATGTAGGTTGGCCAGAGTGGTAGGAAGTGTTTGTGCCAACCAGAAGTGAAGACTCACCAAATGGCTGGTGTTGGGTGTACGGATGTAGCAATCAGTAGCCAGGAATTGATACCAACCAGAAGGGAAGACTCACCAATCTGCAGGTGTTGGATGTAGGAATGTAGTAATCAAGTAGCCTGGAAAGGGAAGTCCCAAAACCAGGGAAAGAGGAGGAATCCCACCCTCTGAGATAGGCAATAGGTAGGAAACTTATCTGGGGCCCAGTTGACCTGAGAGGTGGATTTAAGTGAATTTCATACAGCTTACAAAAATCCCTTGTAAATTTTGCAAAGGAGATAAGCCTTTAGACCTGTTAGCATCACAATTGTAATCTACAGCGAAATATGCATTGTAGAAAAGGCAGTAGACATACACATTTATGTTAACAACAGGAAGTCTATACTTAAAAGGAAGTCTATACTTAAAAGAAACCAAAGGAGATTTAAAATCTTGAGCTTGGAACCATGATAATGGGTGGTATAGTGAAATGCTCTTTTTTTTTTTTTTTGAGTTAGCTTAATAAATCAGAGCTCTATTGAGAAAGGTCAAAGCTCTGGACAGTTAATATAATAGTAGCATAGCAACAGGAGGAACTATTAACCATTTTTACCTATTTAGGATACCTTAGACCTTGCAACCTTCATAACTTGCATTTACCAACCTTAAAACACTTTCCTAGACCCTTAAACAACATTTTCTTTAAGGCTTGTATCTAATTATTTACTGTTAGACATAGGTAAGACTGCTATAAATATTTATTGTCCTTTAGTTAAAGGAATGGTAAAAGGTTATATCTGAGGCCTGTTTTTTTGAGTCAGATAACACAGCATACCGTGTCTAGACCTGACAGTAACAGCTCTAGAAGACTTGGGGCCTGGTCTCCTGCATATGAAGAGGACTGAGAAGGCATCGGAAGCCTCCCAAGACAGAAGTTGGCAATATGACCGTGGGACCTGAGTATGGGGTTAAAACAGACCTGCAGCATTATTCAGGCTTGGCAAGGCTGGTAGGGGTAGCTGAATCTAGGAGCCATTTGTCCTCCTCCAGGCCAAGGAGCTTGAAGGCTGGGAGTGTCTGTGGCTCTTGTGCTGGTTGAACCTCTATAGCTGGGCACAGAGGACAGGCCTGCATGGGAGCATTTTGACTTCCAGAGGACAGTGTGCCAGCAGGCAGCCATGGCTTGTTGAGGCAGCTGTGTGACCAGTGTCCCCTCTGGCTGCATTTGAAACAGTTACCTGGTAGAGTTGACTTTTGGCTATACCCCAGTGGGATGGGGCATTGCAGACCTCTTGTTTTCTGATTGGGAATGCCAACAGCCTCAGAGCAGCAACCAAAGTCTGGAGCATAGGTTTATTTGTTTGTTTATTTGTTTTGTAGAGGAGCCTATCAGGAAGACTCCTCTCTTATTATTTTTTTACCAACTCCTGTATGGTGACTCAGGGACCATCCTCAGCTGCGAATTAAAGATGGTCAGGGACACATGATTGTGTCAGAGGTTGCTAGGCAACCCAGAAGCAGGCTTTGTAAATACCAACAAGGCTGACAGCATTGGAAGCTTTTCTCATGAAAATGCACTGCTGAGCTGCCTGCAGGTTGTGTGGTGCACTCCAGGTTCCCAGCTTTTGTGAGCTGTCACCCATGCTGGGGTAGCCTTGGTGGTGCAGTTGTTTTTGAGTCATCTCTCCTCCTGTAACACCTAGCCCGTATTTCTGTAAGTAACCCCAATAAAATTCATTGGCTCCCTAAGTTGGATGTGGGGGATATGCATAGTTTTTTCGTTGTTATTTCCCCCATTACAGCTGAGTAGGCTTTTGTTCACATCTCCCAAGGACTAGTGTCATACAACATTATAATACTATACCCCGGAGAATGTTCTCTGAGTGCTTGAGAAGAATGCATTTTTGTCTGCTGGTTGGAACATTCTGTATATGCTTGATAGGCTCGTGTATCTAAAGTATAATTCAAGTCCACTCTTCACTTTTTTATTTTCTGCCTGCATTATCTGTGCAAGGCTGAAAATGTATCTATGTCCTCTACTGTTATTATGGTCCCTTTTATCTCCTCCATCAGAACATTTAGTAATTGTTCTCTGTAATGGTTGCTTCAAAATTGAGTGCACATATATTTACAGTTGTTATATTTCTGGCCACAATATCATTATCATGTCTCTTTGAATGATTTTCTTTTCTTAAAGCCTATTTTTTTTTTTTGCTATATTAGCTATACCTATTCTGTTTTTCTTTCTATTTCCATAGAATAACCTCTCAATGTTTTTACTTTCAGTGCATATGTGTCTTTACTAGTAAAGTGAATTATTAGTAGGCAACATATAATTGGATCTTATGCTTTTTTCCATTTAGACACTCTGTGTCTTTTGCTTTGGGAATTTAATTAAATTACATTTAAGCTAATTATTAGTAGGTAAGAATTTAATTCATCTGTTAGATTCCTAAGAGTGCAAATGAGTGGGTTGCTGAATCTTGTTCTTTGTCTTGGGCTTTTTTCTTCTGTTTCTTAGTTTTGTCCAACGTCAATGTGATAGTTTTTGTTTCACCTTATTATATTTTATTTTGTTATATTTTATTATCTTAGAAGGCTGTTCTTTTCTAAAGAGAGACAATTAAAAGGAGTGGATCTGGATGGGAAGGGAGGTGGGGAAGAACTGGGAGGAGGGAAAACTGCAATCAACATATATTATGTGAAAAAAGAATCTGGATTTTCAATAACAGAAAAAAGTTAGAAGATGCTGACAAGATAAACACACACACACACACACACACACACACACACACACACACACCGTGTGTGTATTTCAAGCTTATGAAGGTACCATAAATTAAAATTAATTAAATTTTTCTCCAATAGAAGTTTCTTAGCTGGATGGTAGTGGTGCATACCTTTAATCCCAACACTCTGGAAGCAGAAGCAGGTGGATCTCTGAGTTTGAGTCCACCCTGGTCTATACAGCAAGTTCCAAGACCCCAAGGCCTACACAGAGAAACCCTGTCTCCAAACAAAACAAAGCAAAAACAAAAAATTTCTTTCAGTCATTCTAAAATTAGAGTTTACCAATTATCTTAGCAATGTAGATTGTATAAAGTTGAAATACTGGGAATAAGGAATTGTGTGCCAACTGTTCCTAAATTAACTAAGAGCCAGGAAGTTAAGAAAGATAAGATTTCCTGCATGACTACCTGGCACTGACCAAACGTGTTGTAAACTTGATGTCTATTGACTGTTTGGCTGTTACACTTGTTTCACATATATAGGTATCTTATCTCAAGACTGAAATGTCAAAACAAAAAGTTAATAGTAATGGGTCTGGCAGAGATGAAGATATTCTAAAGAGACACTTGTGTCTCTCAATGTGACTATCAGATTATTCAAACAATGGACCACCAAAGAGATAAGAATTTTCCTAGGAATCTCATGCTGGGAGGGGAAAAAAAAAGTTCTCAGCCAGAGGGGAAAACTTGTGTCCTGGAAAGAGGTTTCATACTTTTAATAACTGTGGGATCCCCTTCATAGATGAGAAAGTGATAGATTCTTGGTGGATAGGACCACACCTTACCTTGGATTGCCTAGATGTAACATGTCCTTGGCTATCAATTTAAACTTTAATCTCACTTCAGCACCTGGAAATTGGATTGACAAAGTTCACTCTTCCAAATGTGGACACACTGAAGAATTTCCTTTTTTTGGTTTCCCCCAGAAAACAAAAGGGGGAGAGAGTGGAAGGGAGGGAGGGAGGGAGGGAGGGAGGGAGGGAGGGAGGGAGGGAGGGGGAAAAGGGTAAAATGGTTGGAGGGAAGAATGGGAGGAAGGAAGGAAGACAGGAAGAAAAAAAGACAGAAGCAAAAAGAAAAGTTCCTCATGCAGAATAAGCACCCTGTGTATCTTGACTTTTTGATACTCTAAATGATGTAATCCTGAATTGACTGTGAACATAATTTTTCATTATCACTTTTCCTTATGCCCTAGGAATAGCACTTTTCTACTGAGATTCTAATTTTCCAGTTCAAATCACCAAATCTCATCTTACTGATTTTTCTTTCATAAAGTGTAGGTGATTAACAGAATCTATTTTGTGGGGAAATATTCATTTTTATAACACTACATATGATATTTTACAATAAATAATACAAAAATGTTATGTGTTAAGCAGTTTCTGCACTATATTCTGCTAAATAAGAACATTATTTTTAACAATAAATAAAAAAAGAAAAAACATTTTAAAATTAACAGAAGGTACTTCCACCTATTTTATAGACTGCTTCTAAAGGTTATTAGAATTTTATTTGCATCTCAGTGTGTAACTGCATACAGAGAAAAGGTGAGAAGAGTTAAAAACTAGTATCTTCACATATAATTAGTATTTTGTATAATTTGTATAATTTTACATACACAGCTGAGCTCTCCTCATTGATGTTAGGACTATTTGATATTTTTAGACTATGAACTGATTTTGTCATTTGTCTCAGCTTGTTGTGTTGCTCTAACATCTTTAGACATAGTTTCAGAAAACTTTAAGGCAGAATTTAATGAACTGGTATTCTCTCCCTGGAATACATGCAATATCTTGAGTTCTGCAAGTGAATCTAGTAGACCCTCAATCTGAGCATGATTTTGCTCTTTGAGAGCTAGGTTGGCCAACATATACATGTGTGTGTGTGTGTTCCTATTTGCAAAAACATGACATTTTCTGACATGTCAAGAAGTAAGTGAGAACTTCAGAATAAAATTCAGGTTCTGCTAGCATAAAAGCCTCTTTACTGTTGAGCTACAGCCCAATTTTCTGGCTTTGTAATACACCTCTGCTATCTATATGCTTCCCCAAATATGCATGGTTCTGCTTATGGTTTCTTATTTTTTAGATTTCTGTGTTGTTCTCAGTATGAAATCTTTTTGTAACTGGTGTGTGCTGTTTATAACCTTCAAAGTCATTTGATTCAGACATGTTCTGGTCACTGATCCCTGACCTATTCATGAGGATTGATTTTACTTTCTTTGTTTCCATTATACAGAACACATTATTAATTTACAGTTTAAAGTTTTTAAATTTTTGTATTTATTTCTGTCTCATTAAGCAGCTGGCTTCTTTGAGAATAAATTGTCTTATTACTTAATACTTCATCTATAAGCAATTTCGCTATGTAAAAATAAAAATTTCCACATGCTTTTTAAAAAGATGTTTTAGAATGGATTTGTGGGATCTATCTTCATTTTTCCTTTTCTTGCTAGCTCTTTGAACAAGACATCATCCCGGGAATAACCAGAGCTGCCAGGACTGGCTCTACGTGACTTCTGACTTGAATTCCTATTCTCTTGTACCCATTCCTTGTTTCAGAAGATTGTACTGTGGTCAACATTACCTACACATCCATTGGCAGATTGCTTTGGCAATGTACTACTGACAAGAGTCACCACTTGGGAGACATTCAATGGTGGGTCAGTGTAAGGAGAAAGGGGATCACACTTTTGGGCATTTGGGTTGGACAATCCTGTTAGTATAATCACAAACATCATCACTAAGGCTAGAGTTCCTTTTTTGTTTTTTTCTATTCATAGCATCCAGGCTAAGCTGGATTCTAAGGTACCACTTTTGATTCACAACTACTTTCTAAGTTCTGTAATCTAACTTTTATTTCAAACTACATTAAGTTCCTACCATTAACCACTGTCATCAAATAAATAAAACCCCAGTACATTTTAAATACTACTTAAGAAATGTACACTTGTACTATGTAGTCAGTGTGATAATCAAGATACTCTTGATTGGTACAAGTATGTAAAAAATGTTGTAATCCAAACCAAGCATGGTAGTACATGCATGTAAACTCAGCACTCTGGAGGCAGAGGCAGAAGGATCACAAATTTCAGTTAAGTTTGGACTATTATAGCAAAACACTGTCTTAAAAAAGCTATATTCCAAAACCAATACTAACAAAATCTGAAGGACTATCAAAATCAAAATGTAACATGTATGAGATGATCATAATTGTAAACAATGTATGTCTTTACAGCTACTGTCCTTATCCCTTGTTATGTTTCTCTTGCTCTGCCTCCTCCGCTATGTCTCATTTATAGACACCAAAAACTATTAAGTGGCTAGAGGCATTTTATCATGGGTTTCTACCACAACTGACAATATGAATAAGTAAAACAATGCGTTCTCTACCCAGCTCGAACACTCTTCTAGAGCCTAACCTTCTCACAATACTAACCATTAGTTTTATATATATATATGTGTGTGTGTGTATATATGTATATGTATGTATATATATTTACATATATGTATGTATAGATTTATATGTATGTATATATATATATATAATATTCAGTGGTAACTGAGTTACAACAATTGAAACGCTGGCTGTCATATTAAATAAGCAAAGCTCTTAATTGTTACCACACAGATGGCTCTTACTGAAAACATTACATTCTATGGAGAACTCAACAGCTCTCTGCTGTTAGGATAGAAGATTTTCTATCCAAAGGGTCATCTAATTCCTTATAGCTATTTAATGGCTATAATAGGTTGATTGTTATTAAACCTAATAACAATAAAACTTTGGCAGATATTTGCAGGACATTTCTGATCAGTGTTACTTTTTGTGGTGCTGTGGATCAAACTCAGGGCTTCACTCACACGAGGCAAGTGTTCTACCACTGAGCCACATCCCAGTTCCAATATTAACATTTTTGAGGGATCCTGAAAGAACATACAGTGGAGATAGTAAAGATCACATGACGTGCAAAGAGTTTTTACTCGGGTATTACTACAGCAATGAGACAACCGCTGTCCCTTTGGTTTTAGTAGAGACTCAATGGCAGGTGACTTGGGAACAAATTTGTTGGTGGTGTTGTTACCCCGGGAGTAATCCTTAAAACTATACAAGTGAACTTTCTAGAAAAGTTTCCTTGTGAGTGATTTGATAGATCAAGTGGTCCTTCACTGAAATATAACCACATCATGATAAGAAGGGACAGAAATAGACCAAATGTATGATAACAATTAATGTTTATTTTGAAATAATGAAATAACATGGCCACCTCTGAGGATCCCATATGTGACTGTTCCATAGTAAACAGTATAATTTTGTCTGTGGCTATCAAATTAACAACTCTACTTAAATTACCAAGAATCCCTGGGAATTCTAGTGCAGGCCCATGGAAGTGCCATTTGTGTGTGTGTGTGTGTGTGTGTGTGTGTGTGTGTGTGTGTGTTTGACAATCATCAGAAAAACATGAGCTCAAATGTATACTAACTTTTCTGAAATCTACATGTGTCTTCAGTTTCAGCAGGTCATAAAATGCCATATTTAACTGCATTCTGGGCTTACTTCTGGCCAGCCTGATTTTAAAAGATTGCAGCAGAATCTATCTCTTCTGGAAAGCTCTCCTACAAGCCTCACTGATGAAGATGAGCCCTATCTCTTAGCCATGAACCTTCACCAAGATTCAGAGGCTAATCAGACACAGATATTTGGGTAAGGGTGTGCTAGGCCCATAACCAATTTTGTGGACCCATGCACTGAATGCAAGGTGGATAACATAAAACCTTGTCAGAATATGATATCATATGATTGTATTAAAACCAGTTGGTATTACACTAAGCCACACAAGATAATCTTCACAGGAACATACAGATTACTGGCAGCAAAAGTTACCACGCAGGCCTATAAGGAAACCAAATGTTTTCCTCTATCCGTTATCCTTCCAATTTTGGTCAGTCTTTCCTGCACTTAGCTGTGACTCAGAATTCCAGTAGCTCCTTAGTAGCTAATAGAAACCTTTCCAAAGATTTGCTTCCATAAACCACGCTAATTGCAGTTTTCTAATTTTGACAATGAGTTTTCCTAATGGCCTCCATGGTGCTAACTGCCTAGGATCACTAATTTTTAATGTGGTTGGAATAATACAGTTGCAGGACCCTTCAAAAGACAATATATTTTCTGTATTGGTAACAGTTAGGACTGTGTACAGTGCAATTTTCTAGTTAGCTACAGCTTTTCTAATGAGAACTAAATGCCAGCCCTTTGGTCCTTTGGAGAAAGGGCAGACTCTTAGAGTTGGCAGTAATATAAGTCCTTAGAAGCTTCAACAGAAGAAATAAGAGAGGAGACAAGGGAAGTGATAAGAGATGCATTCTTCCATGCCCCACACACAGTTTTCACCATAAACAGATTTGAGGAAGACGCTAATCCTAAGGATGCTAACTACAAATTTTAAAAATCTGTGAAGTACCGGACACATGAGTAGAGAGCCTGACTGAGAAATAGCTAGTATTATCTTCATTTGCCCATCTGTTCCATGCTTCTTGTCTTACCCTACCAAAGCCTCTCTCCTGCCATTGCACATTTTCTATAGTTTATTATTTTTATCTATTTATTATAATATATTCACTTTGTATCCTGGCCGCATGTAGCCTCCTCCATCTCCTTCCAATTTCACCCTCCTTCTTCTCTCCCTATACCCCTTCCCTAGTCCACTGATAGGGGAGGACCTCCTCTCCTATCTGACCCTAGCCTATCAAGTCTCATCAGGGCTGGCTGCATCATCTTCCTCTGCGGCCTGGCAAGGGGGAGGTGATCAAAGAGCTGGCCACTGAGTTCATGTCAGAGACAGCCCCTTCCCCCCTTACTAGGGAACCCATTTGGAAACTGAGCAGCAGATCTAAGTCCTCTCCACAAATGCTCCTTGGTTGGAGTATTGATCTCTGCAGGCCCCCCTGGGCACAGGTTTTGGGGCCCTGTTGGTCTCCTTATGCAGTTCCTGACCCCTCCAGATCTGTCTCCCTCTTCCTTAAGGTTTCCTGTATTTTGCCAAAAGTTTGGTATTTCCTTCCATACCCTAATGGGTAGAGTCTTTCAGAGCCCCCCTGTGGAAGGCCCCTGTCCTGTTTCTTGTCTTCTCCTACTTAGATGTCTATCCTGTTTTCACTTTTGAGTGAGGTCTCAGCCTCCTCCCTACAGCTAAACAGAGGAACACTTACAGAAATGCTCAACATCCTTAGTCATTTGGGGAAATGCAAATCAAAACGACCCTAAGATTCCATCTCACACACATCAGAATGGCTAAGATAAAAAACTCAAGTGACAACACATGCTGGAGAGGATGTGGAGAAAGGGGAACCATCCTCCATTGCTGGTGGGAATGTCAACAGGTACAACCACTATGGAAATCAATCTGACACTATATCAGAAAATTAGGAATAGTGCTACCTCAAGATCCAACTATACCACTCGTGGGCATGTATCCAAAAGAAGCTAAACCATACAACAAGGACATTTGCTCATTTATGTTCATAGCAGCATTATTCATAATAACCAGAATCTGGAAACAGCCTAGAAGTCCCTCAACTGAAGAATGGATGTAGAAATTGTGGTACATTTACACAATGGACTACTACTCAGCAATTAAAAACAAGGAAATCATGAAATTTGCAGGCAACTTGTGGGAACTAGAAAAGATCATCCTGAGTGAGATATCCCAGAAGCAGAAAGACACATATGGTTATATACTCACTTATAAATGGAGATTATCCATATAATATAAGATAAACGTACTAAGATCTATAGTACTAAGGAAGCTAAACATTGCGCAGTTTTGATGCAGAATCACCAGGTCCACTTTCGCAGACCCACGGGAGGGGCTAGGCGGGCGGGGTCGCCTTGTCGCAGAGCCCAGCTGCGCCTGCGCGGACTGCGGCAGAAGGCGGGGTGTGAGAGGCGAGAGCTCTGCGCCTAGTGTTCACTGTTGGCTAGAACCTTCCTTCTTTCCTACCACCTCTAATTTGGGCTCCTGCGACTCGCTTGGAATTGGGGTTCTGGCGGCAGCAGCAGCATTCCTGCTAGCAGCAGTCCTGTGCAGAGGCGCCTGCAATACCTTGCGTCCTCTTCTGTGAGATCGCGGGCCTGTCGGTGTCAGCTTCCCCACGCTGGTCGACAGGACCATGTCGCTGGTAAGCCAGAATTCGCGCCGCCGCCGCGGTGGAAGGGGCAGTGCTCGCAACAGCAGCGGCAAGGGGCTCCCTGCTGCTGCGCCAAGCCCAGACGTCCCTCGGGACCTGAGCGACCCCCAGATTGTCCAGGGCCTCTGCGCCTCCGAGGGCCCTGGCACCTCCAAGCTGCACACCCCCCGGGAGGGCCCAAGCACCTCTGTGCCGCCCACTATCTCAGAGGGCTCAAGCGCCTCCGGGCAGCTCATCATCTCTGAGGGGCCGAATACCTCTGAGCTGCCCACCTCCGTAGAGGGTCCAGGCACCTCCCAGCCTCCTGCCATCTCCCCCGGGCAGAATGGCGCTGTGTCAATCACCGCCCCAGAGGGCCCGAGCATCTCTGTGCCACCCACTGCTCCTAAGAGCTCAAAGGCCTTTGAGCATCTCACCGTCTCTGAAGGGCTGAGCATCTCCGAACAGCCCCACTCCGATGAGGTCCCTGATGTGCAGCCCACCCTGGGTGAGGGTCCGGGAACCTCGGTGCCGCCCACCTTCTGCGAGGAAGAACCGGGCATTTCCGTGCCACTTCTCTCTGGTGAGGCCCTGAGCACCCCCGTGTTGCCCACCATGTCGGAGGGACCGGGCATTAATGTGCCCCCCACCGCTAGTGAGGCCCCCAGCACTTCGGTGCCGCCCACTGTCTCTGATGGACTGGGCATCAACGTGCCGCCCACCCCGGGTGAGAGCCGGAGCACCTCCGTGCTGCTCTTGGCTTCGGAGGAACCAGACATCTCTGTGTCTCCCCGCTCCGCTGAGGGACTGAGCACCTCCATGCTGCCCCCCTTCGGTGAGGCTCAGAGCACCTGGGTGCCGCCCACCATCTTGGAGGAATCTATCCTCTGTGTGCCGCCCACCTCGGTGCCGCCGCCCGCTGTTTGTGACAATCCGAGCACCACCGCCAAGAGCCGGGGCGCGTCCCTGCGATCCATGTCTGCTGAAGGCTTCATCATCTCGATGGCACCCTGTGCTGAGGAGGGATCTGCCACCTGCGGGCTGCTTCCCTGCGCTGAGGGCCCAAGCACCTCTGGGCTGTACACCATGGGTGAGAGGCCGAGCACCTCGCGGATGCCGCTAGCTGCCGAGGGCCCTAGCACTTCCGGTATGCCTACTGCAGCTGAAAACCGTTCAGCCGCGTTGAGCTGCGGTGCTGCTATGGGCATGAACTTATGCAAGTGCACCTCCCTCACTCTGCAAAAGGCCGCTGCTCCCTCTGTACGCCCGAAGCGTTCCGAAGGCCCCGTGGAATTCCAGGTCCTGAGAGACAGCGAGAATGCCAATTCCATTACCATTATGGGCCTTGGCACCGCCCACGTTGCCCTTACGCTGAAGCCTCAGGATCCTATGGAGCAAAACGTAGCAGAACTGTTGCAGTTTCTACTCGTGAAGGATCAGAGCAAGTATCCTATCAAGGAATCTGAAATGAGGCAATTCATTGTCAAAGAATATCGCAACCAGTTCCCAGAGATCCTCAGACGAGCGGCAGCCCACCTGGAGTGCATTTTTAGGTTCGAACTGAAGGAGCTAGATCCTGAGGAACACACCTACATCCTGCTCAACAAACTGGGACCTGTGCCCTATGATGGGTTAGAAGACATCCCAAATGGGCCAAAGATGGGACTCTTGATGATGATCCTGGGACAGATATTCCTAAATGGCAACCAAGCCAGGGAAGCTGATATTTGGGAGATGCTCTGGAGATTCGGAGTGCAGCGTGAGAGAAGGCTTTCCGTGTTTGGGAACCCGAAGAGACTTCTGTCTGTCGAGTTTGTGTGGCAGCGTTACTTGGACTACAGGCCGATAACTGACTGTGTACCAATCGAGTATGAGTTTTACTGGGGCCCACGATCCCACCTAGAAACCACCAAGATGAAAATTCTGAAGTTCATGGCTAAGATCTATAACAAAGATCCTATGGACTGGCCAGCACAGTACAATGAAGCACTGGAAGAAGATGCTGCCAGAGATGTTGGTAACGAGTGGCGAGCTGTTCCTCACTTTAGGAGGCCCTTTTTTGAGGAAGTTTCTCCAGACCTCCTGGCTCCTGATTCAGATGCTCCTGGCTATCCCACAAAATACTCTCCCCATTCATGGCCTGAGTCAAGATTAGAGAGTAAGTCAAGGAAATTGGTCCAACTATTTCTGCTGATGGATTCAACTAAGCTGCCTATACCAAAGAAAGGAATTCTCTATTACATCGGACGAGAGTGTAGCAAAGTGTTCCCTGACCTTCTGAATCGTGCTGCTCGCACCCTAAACCACGTGTACGGGACTGAGCTAGTGGTCCTCGATCCAAGGAACCACTCCTACACCCTGTACAACCGAAGAGAAATGGAAGATACTGAAGAGATTGTGGACAGTCCAAACAGGCCCGGCAACAATTTCTTAATGCAGGTTCTAAGCTTCATCTTTATCATGGGCAACCATGCTAGGGAGTCTGCAGTCTGGGCCTTTCTGAGGGGCTTGGGGGTTCAAAATGGGAGGAAGCATGTGATTACCTGTAGGTATTTGAGTCAGCGCTACATAGACAGTTTGCGGGTCCCTGACAGTGATCCAGTGCAGTATGATTTTGTATGGGGGCCTAGAGCCCGTTTGGAAACCTCCAAGATGAAAGCCCTGCGATATGTGGCCCGAATCCACAGAAAGGAGCCACAGGACTGGCCAGAGCAGTATAGGGAGGCGTTGGAAGACGAGGCCAATAGAGCCGAAGCTGGGCACCGGCCATTGGTTGTTCGCAACTTGCGATAGATTAATGTGTGGCAGTGGCAGTCAGTGAGGCCTTGTATGGCCGGGCCTAGAGCCCTGGTTCTCATGTATTGGGGTTTGGGGGGAGGGGGATACATATTGTATTTGGTATTTGTGTTCCAGTTCCATTTATGTATTTTCATATTTAGTTCTTGTTTGGTATCTTGAAAAGTTTTCATTGTTTTAATAATACTGTCCAGTAATGTAAATGTGATTGTCCACTTGCTGTCTGTGCTGTACTTTGCTGTAAGAGTTTTGATAGTGTTATAAAGTGTTTTGGGACTCTTTCCATCTTGTTGCATTGTCTGAAAGTGACTATATAGCATATAGCTATAGACATAGGCTTTTCCCTGAAAGCTTGAAAATAAAATCATCCGTAAAGTGATATAGCTTCAGATGTTAAACAAACAAATATACAACAACTGACAAAGCGCTAAGTTGTGGCTGGCTTTCCTTTTTGTCTGCTATTGTGTAAAGAATACTAATGTTTACCTGTATTCGCTTTGCTGTACTAAAAGTATTGAGAAATAAAAGTGTAATAAATAAAAATGCTAATACGCTAATTTATTCAATAAATATTTGTAAATTCCTCTCCTATAATGGGCACAGTAGTATATTCTGGATATAGTATTATACAAACTATAGCACTTTCTCTAGAAGTCAAGGACCAGCAGCTTTATTATGATATACTAAGTACAATATAGTACACTAAGTAGAGAGTTCTATGGGAGTTAAGAGAAGTTACATCAATCTAATTCCTGAATCTAAATAATCCATAGTGACCATGGTTGGAGTAAGAAGACAAGAGTGGGTTCTTGATACAGCATAAGGTAAGTGGACTCAAGTCTGGAGATTAGTCTTCAGTGAGTACTGGTATGGACCGAAGTCGGTGATTTGAAGGTAAGAGGTTTCACACGTCATAAGGTATCTCATTAAAATAGTAGGGTCATGGGGCTGGAGTGACAGTTCAGTGTTTAATAGTATTTACTGCTTTCCCAGAGGACCAAGTTTGGTCCTCAGCACCCATGCTGGGCACGTCACAGTTGCCTGTAACTCAAGCTCCATGGGACCCAATGTCTTCTGACCCCAGCAGGCAATCACACAAAGATATACACTTGCACATGAATAAAAAAAATTCACAAAGATATGTGAGTTGGAAGGCTGGGGATATAGCTCAGAGTGTTTACACAAGACCCTGGGTTCTATCCCAAGTACCACATAAGCCAGATCTGGTGGCTCAAACCTGTAGTCCTGACACCCAGGAAGTAGTAGCAAGGGAGACAGGTGTTCAGGGTTATTATGAGCTACATACAGAGTTCAAGGCAACCTGGGATACATGAGCCTTATCTTAAATATTTTAAGATGTTTGAACCAGCTTCCTCTGAGTTATATTGCAGTTTTAATATGTATCCCCAAATTGAGTGTTTAGCTCCAAATGGTATGTCTTTCTCACCCTTACCACCACAAAGTTCAGGGAATATCAAAGGAGGAAGAGAGCGTGGAAAGAATTTAAGAGCTGGATGGTGAGGAAGAGTGCTGTGGAATGTAAAGTTCCACATGGCTATTGCACTCATGACCTTAGGATAGCTATGGTTACCCTCACAAGATCTGCATGAGATCAGTCTAGCCAAAATTCTCACATAGATTGGGGAAGCGTTCTCCAAGCTCTGCCTTTACCTAGGAGCTAGCTGTTGGCATTTGGTAACTGCTGTGGGAGGAAGAATGAGATTTTAAAATGTGTTGCCACTGGTAGATTTTCCATGCTCCAGTAGATGGCACCACACCCACGCAAACAGAGGCACGACAAATTGGACATAGTAGGTTATTAAAAAAAAAAAAAGACACAAAATTGGGAGGAGACATTTTAGGGAGGACTTCAAAAGAGTTGGAAGGGAAAATGGGAGGTGGGTATGATCATGGTTCATTTGTATGTATGTATGATGTTCTCAAGAATAAAGAAAAATTACTATTGAAAAATGAGGTGTAGAGATGGCTCAGAAGTTAAGAGGACGTGCTGCTCTTCTAGAGGACTCCAGTCCAGTTTCCCAGAACCCATCCCAAGTAACTCACAGCCACCTGGAACTCCAGCTTCAAGGATCATACACTCTCTTCTGGATCCCACAGGTACTTGTACACACAGAGTATGCACACAAACACGTGAACACACAAACATGCACTTACACATAATTAAAGGTAAATACTAAAACAAACATGTAAATAAATACATTTATAAATACATCAAACAAATCCCCAACTTGCAGTGGTGTGCACGAACCCACTTCTTTAGTCCATTTTACATGATGTCCATACGTTCCCTGCCATTCTGTTTATATTGTCTTCATTCAGGTAAACGAGCTAGCAGGGGCGTGGTGGTACACACCTATAATCCTGGCACTTGCAAGGCAGACACAGCCAGACCTCTGAGTTTGAGGCCAGCCTGGTCTACAAAGTGAGTTCCAGGAGAGCCAGAGCTGTGTAGAGAAAACATTCCTCAAAAAAACAAGCCAAGAAAAAATCAGGTAGACAAGCTAAATGAGTTGCCCACATACAGAAAAGCTGTTTTTCTAGCAAAGATAAAATAGCTTTATTAGAATAATATGGTGCTTTTTAAATTTGCTGCTCAGATGTATTACAGTCCAGTGGCAAAATTCAAGTCAAATAGTCAAGCTTGCTCTTGATGGAAGGAAAATGTACTTCTTCCAAGGAAAGATATGACCTAATTTAGAAGCTACACAAATTTTTAATTAAAAAAATACTTAGTTGACCATATAACAATTTAGTATTTGTTGTGCAGTGAAAAGCTATTGGAAGATTTTGATCCGAGGAATGGAAGGATTGGAGTTATTTTTGACAGAATTATGTTAGATTTTGGATTGAAAAACAAAGGGGCAAAGAAAACACAGCTTCTAATTTTACGGTAGCATGTCTTTCCTAATTTTTTTATTAAAAGATATAATTTTCAAGGAAAATTGAAATAAAATAGTCAGGCACCCTGTTATTTTTCGTAAAATGCCTGAGAAAACAATCTTCATTTAATCTTTCCTTTAATATGAAGATATTAAAGGAATTAATGCATAGCGATTAAGATTAGTGGTCTAGAACTATAGTGCCAGCCACAAAATTGTTGTCTCCCTGATTATCAGATGTGGGACACTGAATACATTTACTTAACATCTTTGCACCTCAATCAACCTGTTTGTAGAATGGGCTTAATGATTTCACCTGGCCCATAATTTTGTAGTAATTAAATAGAACAGGTAAAATACAACAAGACCAGATATAGTTGGCAACATATAGATGGAGCTGCAGGTTGATTTTTCCAGGAATAGAACTGAGAAATTAAAATTTCCATAACAGTTTTATTGGGGAGTGTGTCAGGGTTCAGAACCTATAAGAGAACAAGGGAAATAGAAATTTACAGAAGTGGTATGATAGTTTCAGTAAATAGATTAGTTGATTTCACCAACAAGTTTCAAGTCAGGGTGACTTGTCAGAGAGTTGTCCCAAATTAGGAAAAGGGGACTGAGTTTTTATTTTTCCATTGTGCTTAGTCATTGGATGTATTCGCCTGTCTCTTGGTAAAGTGTCTTGTTCAAGGATAAGTCAGTTCTTCCCAATCAAGAGAGGTTTGTGTAGGTATAAACCCAATGACTGCCCAAACTCTCAAGTATGGAGGAACAAGCACTTCAATCCTGTAGAATTGGGGCAGTTGGATTGGTACATAATAATATTCACTAGTTGTTGCTTCATTCACTTTAGCCCTACCCCCTGTAATTTTTCTTTCTTTGATTGTTATTTTCACTACTGTGGTCATGAAAAGCTATCAAATAACTTTTCATTGTTCTTCACAGGTGTTGTTCAACCACATCAATGAACCATTTTACTTCTGACATGACATTCTTGAAAGAGAGACTGAAAATTTATCTTTTACTAGTTAAGTTCTGTATCACTTTTCCATGTTTCTAACTAGGTGTGTGCTTTTTTATGTATTCATTGTACAAAATATTGGGTATCATTATGACATTCTCATGCATATATACCAGGTATTTTGATCTTTGTTACCTCATCACACTTCCTTGTCTTTTCTCCCACGTCCTACTGGTACTGTTCCTCTTCCTAAAAAAGTCTCTTGCTTTCAAATCTTTATTTTATTTTATTTATGCATAGATTAGATATATGGGAGAAAACATGAGATACTTGTTTTTCTGGGCCTGGGTTATTTTGCTTAACATGATGATCTTCAGCTCCACCCATTTTCCTGCAATAGGATGTGTTCTTTTATGGTTACATTGTATATGCCTATTTCTTTATCTAGCGGTCTATTGATGGACACCTACACAGACTGTGATCACAGTTTGGTGATTGTGAGATAAGCAGGCATCTCAGTGCCATGCTAACTTGGAATCCTAACGAGAAATACTTAGGAATGATATAACTGGATAATAAGGTAATTTTAATTTTATCTCCTTGGGGAATATCCATACTGATTCTTTATGTGACTACCCTGACTTACATTTCAATAAATTGTCTATAGGGGGTACTTTCTCCCTGCATCCTCACCAGAATTTGCCATTTATTTTGATTATACCCAGTCTGACCAGGGTCATATGGATCAGAATGTACTTTTGTGCACACTTCATTGATAGTTAAGAATGTTGGTTAATTTTTTGTATGTATTTGTCTGTCTATAACTCCAGGCTATTTAATGCTTTCATCTGGCATCTTCCAGCTCCAAATGTGTATGTACACATATACACACACAAATAAAATAAGTCTTTTTAAAAAAGCTGATATATGGAAGAGAAAACATGATTATGGGATTGATAACTGTCAATTTTGTTGATAGTTGATAGTACCAGGGTCATCATATTTAACATGAATATGATTTTATGCAGAGTGAAATAACTTTGTTCTATTTCTAGATTAAAATATTTCAATGAACAGTGACAGAAATTTGGTAAGTAAGTGGATTTGGATGAAAATATGTGACGTAGGTGCTGGAGAGATGGCTTATCAGTTAGGAGCACTGATGCTCTTCCAGAGGTCTTGAGTTCAATTCCCAGCAACCACATGGTGGCTTATAACCATCTATAATGTGATATGATGCTCTCTTCTGCCATGTAAATGTACATGCAAATGGAACACTCATACACATAAAATAAATCATTTTTAAGAAAAAGAAAATATGTGATGTAATGAAATACCTAGGTTTCAGATAATCACAAACTCAGATAAATGCAACAACTAAAAGGTAAATCTAAGACAAAATTCACTAAATGAGAAAAGGTGGAAAATTGGGAGATAGTATGTTTTAGGATAGTTGCTTAAACTGAGGAGCAAATAGTGTTTTTACTCCTTCCTTTCTTGAAAGAAGTATTCTTGACAGTAAGTGTTTAACTGAAAGTACCTCTTAATGAGCTCAGATTAAATAATTACTTTTCCAGACAGAGCCAGCATACCGTTCCCAACAAAAATCAAGGTACTTACAGTATATATAACTGTTATTTTATTTTAATCACTTACAATTTATTTCCAAACTCAGTACAATCAGGGTTTTCTTCTAACACCCAAATTCAGTTGTTCTTCACAACATATGTAATAACACCTAAATTGATAAATCCACTGATCACTTATCAGGCACTGATCTTTTTAGTGACTTTTGACATAGCTATTTTTTTTTAAAGAACCATCTTGTTTTTTATTTATTTATTTGTTTATTATGTATACAGTATTCTGCGTGCATGTGAGCCAGGAGGCCAGAAGAGGGCACCAGATCTCACTATAGGTGGTTATGAGCCACCACGTGGTTGCTGGGAATTGAACTCCGTACCTCTGGAAGAACAACCAGTGCTCTTAACCTCTGAGCCATCTCCCCTGTGCCTTGACATAGCTATTTTTTTTACTTCTCCAAGTATATTGCACTCACTGAAATCATAGTCTCCCAGTTTCTTCCTGATCCACTAACAACAGTTTTCCTCTCTTAGAATTCTAGGAATACACCAGGATTAGATCCTGTTTTCTTTTTGTTTTCTACACCCATGCCTTCATCCCTCCCTAGTTATCTCACTCATCTATTATTTCCTAGATATACAAGTTATGTGTGATGCTGGAGAGTCCAAATTTTATGCCTAATCTCAGAGTTTGGGGTCCCACCATGAAGTCCTTTCATACCTAAGTAATATATCACAATTTTCACTTATATGCGTAATATATATTACAGTCTAAAATACCCAAATGTGAACTCTTGGAATTCACTTTCAAATCTGTTCTTTCTGTAGATTTTCTCCTCTTAAAGAAGATTGGTTGAAAAATAAAAGACGGTAGGTTGAATTTCACAGTTAATCAGTGTAAAAGTTTAGGATTATACCAGACTGCCTTCTATTTCAAGGATATTAGGGAGTCCAGTATGCTAGCAAATTCCAATAGTTCTACCATGAAAATAAACCTAGAATCTGAAAATCAACTCCAGCATTGCTACTGTGTTCTAGCCATCTGGATTATTGGTGTGAGCTTAGAATTTCTCTCCCTATTTCTGACATTGCTCTAGGCAATTTATTCTCAACACAATAGTCAGAAGGATTCTGGACGAATATATTCAATTTATATAAGTGGCTTGCAACTCCTTTCAATGTGTTATTTTGCTCAGAATACGTCCTCCAGTCATATGGTGTGGCCCACAATTCTTTTCTGACTTCATCGCTTACTGTGCTTTTTATCCCCTCACACTTCTATTTTCTCTGTTTCTTGGACAAATCAGGCTATATACACTGTGGGCTTTTCTAATTTTTCTCATTACCTAGAGCACCTCAAATATGTAAATGGCTTATAGATTTCTTTTATGACTTTACCAAAAATACAGTTTTTAGGAAAAATAGTCTATCTGAAACTATAACTTCCTTCGTTGTTTTGTTTATTCTATCCAGTATAAATTATCAATAATCTATCGTAAAGAATCTGTATTTGGTTTTCACTACACAGTAAGTTCATGGCCACCCTGGGCTGTGTGAAATCCTGCATTAAACAACAATAACAGCAAAACATTGTTGTTTTCGTAATTGGATTTTGGATTCCTGTTTTGTTTTTTTTGTTTTTTTTTTTTCTTGCCTACTTGTTCCATTTGGAATTGAAACGTGTGTCTTAATGGCTGTCTCCATGTTGTTGTTTGGATAAAGATAACTTGTTTGATTTCATAGGCTCTTATTCACCTTGGGATGAATCATGGCTTGAGTCTCATTCTTGTCTCATTTACATAGATTTTAGACTTTGGACTTTGAAGAAGTTGGGAACTTGGGATCCCAGGATAGAGTGAATGTATTTGCACATGAGGAAAATATTAATTTTGGATGTGAAAGGTGGAACACTATGGTTTTAATGCATCCTTTAAAAGTCGATTCATGGAAGTAAGGGGGAAAAGTTGATTCAAGGGAATTTTTATCAGTAAATACGTATGTTAATGGTATTTGCATAGATGGATTTTGGGAGGTAATTAGAATCAAATGACATCATTATGGTCTTTGTCTCTCTCATTGCCACCATGAGATAAGCAAATTTTTTGCTACCATAATACTCTACCTCACCACAGGTGTGTAGCAGAAGTCAGAAGAAGAGATTTCAATGTCCCAAATCTCAAGTTCAAGATGGTTGTAAGGTGTCATATGTTTGCTTGGAGCTGAATCTGGGTCCTCTGCAAGAACAGTAAGTTCTCTTAACTGTCGAGCCATCTCTCTAGCTCCTTTGAAAGTGCCATTGTTTCTCTTTATGTCTCTCCGTGCTTTTATGGAAAAATCTGTTGAGTATAAGTATGTGGGTTTGTTTAAGACCTTTCTACCCCATTTCACTGACCCTAACCCTAACCCTAGTCCTTACCCTAATTAAGCTCTTTATTTTGGTAGCATCCTCTTTTTTCCATATGAGGAAATTTTTAATTTTAAACAACAAATAGCATGTAGCCACAAGTATCCATGTTCTATTAAAATAATCTAAAACCTAGGTATGATTATATTAATTTGGCTTTAGAAAACTATTTGAAAACATTTTTAGTTTTTTGAGACAGGATTTCTCTGTATAGCCTTGGTTGTCCTGTACTCACTTTGAAGATCAGGCTGTCCTCAAACTCACAGAGATCTGCCTGCCTCTGCCTCCCTGAGTGCTGGAATTACAGTTGTGCGCCACTGTGCCTGGCTTATTTGATTTTTTTTTAAAATACATACAAAAATGTTACCATATGCCTAGGAAAAAAATTAAAATAAGTGTACAGCATGCTGAATTACATACAGCTTCCTGCATTAAACTCACATTTATTTCACCTGAGGAAAATGAAAACTTTCAGAAAAAAAAAAAGCATTACTATGGAGGAATAAAACACTTCATTTTTAAATTGCAATTCATTAATCCTGATTATCTATGAATTCAGTGTATGTGTCTCTTCCACTTAGGTTCCTGAATGCTCAAATGGTACAGTACTTTGCTTTCCAGCTTCACAATTTTCCTCTTTCCTCTTTCCAAACTCTTTCTTAGATGTTTTTCTAGGTTTCAATTCAAATATTGGTGTAACACATTTCACTGGCAGTCTGGCAGATGCTCCTATGGGCTCCTGTTTAGTTAGTTTGAATCTGTCTATAGAGGACAATGTGGCTTGCACTCTATAATTCCATTTGAATTACAATTTCTTTATGGTGTATTTCACAGTGGGATCATGAGACCTCCAGCTTTGCTCTCTTAGCAGAAGTTACTTTGGCTCATTTTCTGCAGTTTCATGCAAATTTCAGGATGCTTTTTTTTCTTTTTGTATGGAAAACGGCCTAGAAACTTTGAGTGACTTTTTTTTTTATTTTTACACTCTATATATCCTGTTGGTTCATATGGAATTTTCAGAATATTAATTCTTTTTTAAAGATTTATTTATTATGTATACACTGTTCTGTCAGCATGTACACCTGCAAGCCAGAAGAGGCCAGTAGAGGGCATAGATGGTTATGAGCCACCATGTGGTTGCTAGGAATTGAACTCAGGACCTTTGGAAAAGCAACCACTGCTGTCAACCTGAGTCATTTCTTCAGCCCCAGGATATTAGTTCTTCCAATCCATAAGTAGGAGGTACAGAACCATTTATTTGTGCCTTCTTTAATGACAGTGTTTTGTAGATTTCAGTAAAGTTTCCACCTTGTTGGCTAAATTTATTCATAAGTATGTATATTTTGTTTGTATTATAAATGAATTAGTTTTTTCAATTATGTTTTTGAATAATTTGCCATTAATATTAGAAGTACAATTGACTCTTGTGTGTTGATTTTGTAACCAACAACTGTTTTGAATTTTTAAAAATGTGTTTATTTATTCATGTCACATCCTGATTTCATTCCCCTCCTCTCCTGCCAGTCCATCACTTACACACATCTCACCCATGGTGGGTACCAACCCACCCTGGCACATTAAGTTGCTGCAAGACTAGGTACTTCCTCTCCCACTAAGGCCAGACAAGGCAGCCCAGTTAGGAGAGTGGGATCCGAAGGCAGGCACCAGGGTCAGAGATCTGGGCCCCTACTCCAGTTGCTGAAGGACCCACATGAAGATCAAATTGCACACCAGCTACATATATGTAGGGAGCCTAGGTCCAGCCTATGCATGCTCTTTGGTTGGCGGTTCAGTCTCTGTGAGCTGCATTGGATTGGTGTATTCTTTACAAATTTCTTTATATAAGATCATATCATCTGACAGAAGGACCATTTCTTTGGCTTTTTGGATTGCTCTACTTGTTCCACTGGTCTATTGCCATGGATAGGACTGCCAGTGCTATATCAAACAGAAGTGATGGGTGAAGGAATACCTGTCTTATTATTGGCCTTAGGAGAAAAGCTTCTTTCCAGCATTGAATCTATACTATCTGTGGTTTTGTAATACTTTAAAGCCATTTTGTTTTGAGGAACATTTTTCCATACTGATTTTATCAAGTATTTATTCTGTTTTTTTTCTTTTTTCTTTTAATTAAAGGTTATTCACATTATATCCCAGCCATAGCCCCCTCTCTTTTTCCCTCCCAATTCCACCCACCCTCCCTCATCTCCTCCCTGTCCCCTTCCAAGTCCACTGATAGGGAGGTCCTCCTCCCCTTCCATCTGACCCTAGCTTATCAGGTATCTTCAGAGCTGGCTGCAATGTCCTTATCTGTGGCCTAGCAAGGCTGTTCCTCCCTCTGGAGGGTGGAGGGAGGTCAAAGAGCCAGACATTGAGTTCATGTCAGAAATTCTGAAAGGTTGTTATATGATGTCAAATGCCTTCTCTATAACTATTAAGATACCCAGTTTTTTTTTTGTCCTTCATTCTATTGATGTACTATACAACAATTATTTACTTGTGTATATTGAGCCATTCCTGTACTACAGAAATAAATCCTACTTCATTTTGGCAATTGGCAATGTTAATGGAATAATATTTTGTTAAAAATCTTTGCATTTATATTCATCAGGAATGCTGCTTATGATTTTTTTTCTTCCTGAGTCATTGTCTGGCTTCAGTACAAGGTAACAACAGTTTAATGTTCCCATCTCTTAAATTTTAGACAAGTTTGGAGAAGACTGCCATGACTTTTCCTTAAGCATTTGGCAAAATTCATCTACCAAGCCTTTACATTCTGGGCAGAGGCCATGGAGGAATGTTGCTTGCTTTCTTTTTTTTTTTTCTCTTTTTTTATTTTATTAATTACACTTTATTCATTTTGTATCCCCCCATAAGCCCCTCCCTCCTCCCTTCCCGATCACACCCTTCCTGCCCTTTCTGCATGCATGCTCCTCCCCAAGTCCACTGATAAGGGAGGTCCTCCTCTCCTTCCTTCTGATCTTAGTCTATCAGATCACATCAGGAATGGCTGCATTGTCATCTTCTGTGGCCTGGTAAGGCTGCTCCCCCCTCAGGGGGAGGTGATCAAAGAGCAGGCCAATCAGATTGTGTCAGAGGCAGTCCCTCTTCCCATTACTATGTAACCCTCTTGGACAATGAACTGCCATGGGCTACATCTGTGCAGGGGTTCTAGGTTATCTCCATGAATAGTCCTTGGTTGGAGTATGAACCTCTGGGAAGTTCCCTGTGTTCAAATTTTCTTGTTCTGTTGCTCTCCTTGTGGAGACCCTGTCCTCTCCAGCTCTTACTATTTCCCAGTTCTTACATAAAATTCCATTCACTCTGCCCAACAGTTGCCCATCAGGCTCACCATCTGCTTTGATAGTCTGTAGGGCAGAGGCTTTCAGAGGCCCTCTGTGGCAGGTTCCTAGGTTGTTTCCTGTTTTCTTCTTCTGGCTTTCAGAGGCCCTCTGTAGCAGGTTCCTAGGTTGTTTCCTGTTTTCTTCTTCTTCTGATGTCCATCCTCTTTGCCTTTCACGATGGGGATTGATCATTTTAGTTAAGGTCCTCTCTTTTGCTTGGTTTGTTTAGATGTACCGATTTTAGTGGGTTTATCCTATGTTGTATGTTTATATGAGTGAGTATATACCGTGTGTGTCTTTTTGCTTCTGGGACAACTCACTCAGGATGATCTTTTCCAGGTCCCACCGTTTACCTGTAAATTTCATGATTTCCTTATTTTTCATTGCTGAGTAATACTCCATTGTATAGATGTACCACAATTTCTGCATCCATTCTTCAGTTGAGGGGCATCTGGGCTGTTTCCAGCTTCTGGCTATTACAAATAAAGCTGCTACAAACATGGTTGAGCAAATGTCCTTTTTGTGTACTTGAGCCTCTTTTAGATATATACCTAGGAGTGGTATGGCTGGATCTTGAGGAAGTGCTATTCCTAGTTGTTTGAGAAAGCACCAGATTGATTTCCAGAGTGGTTGTACAAGTTTACATTCTCACCAGCAGTGGAGAAGGGTTCCTCTTTCTCCACAACCTCTCCACTATGTGTTGTCACTTGAGTTTTTTATCTTGGCCATTCTCATGGGTGTAAGGTGAAATCTCAGGGTTGTTTTGATTTGCATTTCCCTAATGGCTAACACCAATTCTCTTCAAACTATTCCACAAAATAGAAACAGAAGGAACATTACCAAACTCATTCTATGAAACCACAGTCACCTTGGTACCTAAACCTCACAAAAACTCAACAAAGAAAGAGAATTTCAGGCCAATCTCCCCTAGGAACATTGATGCAAAAATACTTAACAAAATACTTGCAAACCGAATCCAAGAACCCATCAAAGATATCATCCACCATGACCAAGTAGGCTTCATCCCAGGTATGCAGGGGTGGTTCAATATACGGAAATCCATCAATGTGATCCACCATATTAACAAACTGAAAGAAAAAACCACATGATAATCTCCCTAGATGCTGAAAAAGCATTTGACAAAATCCAACATCCATTCATGTTTAAAGTATTGGAGAGATCAGGGATACAAGGCACATATCTAAACATAGTAAAGGCAATATACAGCAAACCTATAGCCAACATCAAACTGAACAGAGAGAAACTTAAAGCAATCCTACTGAAATCAGGGACAAGACAAGGCTGCCCACTCTCTCCATATCTCTTCACATAGTTCTGGAAGTCTTTGCTAGAGCAATAAGACAGTTGAAGGAGATCAAGGGGATACAGATTGGAAAAGAAGAAGTCAAAGTATCACTATTTGCAGATGATATGATAGTATATGTTGCTTGCTTTCTTATAGCAACCAGGACCACTTGCCTAGGAGTGGGATTACCCAGAGTGAGCTGGTCTTCCCACATTCATCGCCAGTCAAGAAAATGCACTTATGGGCTTGTCTGCAGCAAATTTCAGGGAATCGTTTCCTGAGTTGAGAATCCCTCTTCCCAAATGACTACCTTGGGTCAAGTTGACATAAAACTGGCCAGCACACTAGTCATCATTATTTTTTAATAATTTTGTCGTTTGACCCTAGTACTGAGAACACAACTGTTTTATATACCACAACTACAATATACAACATTTAAATGTGGGCTTATTTTACTTGTGCTTTTCAGTTTGATATATTTTCATGTTGTTAATATTATTTAGCTCAACAAAATTCTCTTTAGAATTTTGTATAGCATGGGTCTGGTAGTGATATACCCCTGCAAATTATTCTTTATCTGAAAAAAAGTTATTTCTTCATTTCTGAAATTCAGCTTTGTCAGGGAAAATATATTTGATCAGTATTTGCCTTCTTCTAGTTTTCTCAATGAATTATCCCATCCTCTTCTAGACTATAAATTTTCTGTGGAAAATCCTTCGTAACCCTTACTGAAATTTCCTCATATGTGCTTTATTTTATCTTGCTGATTTTATGGTCTGTTCTTCATATTTGATTTAGGGGTTTTTTTTGGCAATTTTATGATAATATATCTTGGGATCATGTTTCTTTGATTAAATCTGAAGAATTCTGAGCTTTCTGTACCTGAATGTTCATAGCTTTTTCCAGAACAGAAAAAGTGTCTGCTATTATCTCTTTAAGGAAAAGTTCTAATCCTCATTTCTTCTCAAACTTCTATAATTCAAATGTTCCCTGTGTTGATGCTACTTCATATATCTCATATGTACTTTTTATTCCTTGCCCTTCTCTTTTCTTCTTTCTCCTCTGACTGTATTTTCAGAAAACTTAACTTTAACTTCATACATTCATCTGTAATAGTCAGTTCTGGTGGTTAGGTCTCTGCTACATTTTATATTTGGACATTTTCCCTGTTTTTTTTTTTTTTTTTTTGAGCAATTTATTTGTTTGTTCTTTTTCTGTTTGCTGATCTTTTCTTTTTTAAAAATGTATGCATTCGTGTACTTTACATATAGGAGCGTTCTGTCTTCATGCACAACACAAAGTTAATCAGATCCCATTACAGATGGTCATGAGCCACCATGTGGTTGCTGGGAATTGAACTCAGGACCTCTGGAAGAGCACCCAGCGCTCTTAACCACTGAGCTATCTCTCCAGCCCACTGATCTTTCCTTAACTAATACTTTTGAGTCTTTGGTAGCTGGTTGAAACCTTCATTCTTGTGGGATTAGCTACTGAGATGATTATGTTATTTTGGTGCTGTCATGTCTCCTTGGTTTGAGTTACCTTGACTTGATTTCTGCAAGTTTAATGGAGTTGCTTCATGATGCAGGTTTTTAGCTGAAGTTTAGTTCTGGAAATCCCTCCCCCTCCTTTTTTTTTTTTTTACAGGGTGATGCAAGGTACTTGCTGGGTGGTATAAAGTTACTAAGTGATTTACATGCAATGATAAATACACTGAGGTAGCCTGTGTGCTGTGTCAGCTGAGGCTGCTGTTGGTAAAGTTTCCCAGAGTCCTCAGTAGCTGAGCTTTGATACTTAGAGTTGTCGGCATCTGGATGATAACTGCTAAAGTACTCCTGATCTCTTTTTTTCCTCCCAAGAACATTTTGACCAAAAGGATCCCTCTTGGTCCTCAGTCTGGCTTGTGATATCACTTTCCAGAAGTCTCATTATTGTGATATTATGGTAGTATATGAATTGTTGAACAGATGGTGTAGCCATTGAGCTAGGCCTCACACATGGGCATATTTGGAGATAACACTTCTCTAGAATCCAGGAAATTAATTGTACTTATGTCTGGGGTGCAAATGCTCCTGCATTATTTCAGAAGGTATGTATGGTATAAATGCTTATGAAGTAGCCAGTCATAATGAAAATTGATAGTACAAGCAGGCGAAGAATTGAGCAGCTTTACAGTCATGGCAGGTCCCAGCTTTCTGTGGTGGTATGTGTATTTTAAGCATGCTCAGTACAAGTTTATCTCCAGATCCTGTACTTGGAACAGAGCTTGCTATGGTGGTAGCACCAATGTTTGAGATAAGAGCAGGTCAGTCAGGAACAGAGCCCAGGTTTCAGTCCAGTCAAGAGGGCCCTTGTGGAGGAGCTCTGGGCTTGGGGTATATGTGGAATTTAGAGATGGTGATGGATTTTAGAGTTTTTCCTGAAATGGCACAACAGCAACAGCTTTTTCTTGATGAGATCTCTGTCTATAGATCCCTTTCTGTGATACCTCACCAGAAACATATATTGTTTTGTATTGTTTTTTTGTCAACTTGACACAAAGTAGGGAAAAGAGGAACCAAGTTGAGAAGTGCCTCCATCAGATTGCCTGTGGGCATGACTGTAGAACATTTTCTTGAATGATTACTGATGAGGGAAGGCTCAGCCCACTGGGGACGAGGTGCCACCCCTGAGCAGGTGGTCTTGAGTGGTATAAGAAAGTAGGCTGAGCAAGTCATGGAGAGCTGTTCAGTAAAGCAGCTTTCCTCCATAGTCTCTTCTTCAGTTCCTGCCCCAAAATGATGGACTATGATTAGGACAAATCATAATAAACCCTTCCCTCCCCAAATTGCTTTTGACCATGGTATTTTATGTAGCAATATAATGTTGACTAGGACATTGGTTATGTTAGTGACACTAGATATCCGTATCTAGCGCATGCATAGCAGACTACGGTGGTTCCTATGACCCAGCTGACACTGGTGGTGCATGTGCTGCTTAGTTTTATGTCCGTTTCGCGAAAGCTAGAGTCACCTGCAAGGAGGGGATCTCAACTGAGAAAATGCTTACATAGGATCCAGCTGTAAGGCATTTTCAGCTAGTTGTGAAAGGGGGTGGGCTTGTGCAGCCTGTTGTGGGTGGTGCCATCCCTGGGCTAGTGGTCTTGGGTTCTGTAAGAAAGCAGGCTAAGCAAGCCAGTGAGCAGCACCCCTCCATGGCTTCTCCATCAGCTCCTGCCTCCAAGTTCCTGCCCTCTTTGAGTTCCTGTCCTGACCTCCTTCAATGAACAGAAATCTAAAAGTTGTAAGCCTAGTAAACCCTTTCCTCTCCCAGTTGCTTTGGTCAGTGTTTCATCATAGCAATAGTACCATAACTAAGACAGTGCCCACATTTTATAGTTGTTGTTAGTCAGTTTCTGATACTTCAGGTATGCTAACATCACCAGTAATCATTTTTTTAAATTTTATTTTATTTTAATTACACTTTATATACTTTGTATCCCGCCTCTAGTGTCCTCCCTCCTCCCCTCCTAATTCCTCCCTTCTTCCCCCCTCCTCTTTCTCCAAGCATGCCCCTCTCCAAGTCCACTGGTAGTGGAGGTCTTCTTTTCAGCAGAGGTCTTCTTTTCCTTCCTTCTGTTCTTAGTCTATCAGATCTCATCAGGAGTGGCTGCATTGTCTTCTTCTGTGGCCTGGTAATGCTGCTCCCCCCCTCAGGAGGAGGTAATTAAAGAACAGGCCAATCAGTTCATGTCAGAGACAGTCCCTGTTCCTATTACTATGGAACCCACTTAGATACTGAACTGCCATGGGTTGCATCTGTGCAGGGGTTCTAGGTTATCTCCATGCATGGTACTTGGTTGGAGTATGAGTCTCAGGAAAGATCCCTGTGTTCAAATTTTTTGGTCCTGTTGCTCTTCTTGTGGACCTCCTGTTCTCTCCAGATCTTGCTATTTCTCACTTCTTTCATAAGATTCCCTGCACTCTGCCCAACAGTTGGCCATAAGTCTCAGCGTCTGCTTTGATAGTCTGCAGGGCAGAGCCTTTAAGAGGTCCTCTGTGTCAGGCTCCTGACTTGTTCCCTCTTTTCTCCTTCTTCTGATGTCCATCCTCTTTGTCTTTCTGGATAGAAATTGAGCATTTTAGCAAAAGTCCTCCCTCAGAGGACTAATATCCAGTATATATAAAGAACTAAAGAAGTTAAACAGCAAAAAATCAAGTAATCCAATTAAAAAATGGAGTACAGAGCTAAACAGAAAATTCTCAATAGAGGAATATCGAATGGCAGAGAAACACTTAAAGAAATGCTCAACCCCATTAGCCAGGGAAATGCAAATCAAAACGACCCTAAGATTTCACATTACACCCATCAGAATGGCTAACATCAAAAACTCAAGAGACAACACATGCTGGAGAGGTTGTGGAGAAAGGGGAACCCTCCTCCTCTGCTGGTGGAAATGTAAACTTTTACAACCACTCTGGAAAGCAATCTGGTGCTTTCTCAGACAACTAGGAATAGCACTTCCTCAAGATCCAGCTAAACCACTCCTAGGCATATACCCAAAAGAGGCTCAAGTACACAATAAGGACATTTGCTCAACTATGTTTGTAGCAGCCTTATTTGTAATAGCCAGAAGCTGGAAACAGCCCAGATGCCCCTCAGTGGAGGAATGGATGCAAAAATTGTGGTATATCTACACAATGGAATATTACTCAGCAATAAAAAAACAAGGAAATCATTAAATTTGAGGTAAATGGTGGGATCTGGAAAAGATCATCCTGAGTGAGCTATCCCAGAAGCAGAATGATGCACACGGTATGCACTCACTCATATAGACATATAATATAAGATAAATCTACTAAAATCTGTACACCTAAAGAGCATTTCTTTAAGTGTTTCTCTGCCATTCGATATTCCTCTATCAAGAATTCTCGGTTTAGCTTTGTTCTTCATTTTTTAATTGGATTGCTTGATTTGCTGCTTTTCAACTTCTTTAGTTCTTTATATATACTGGATATTAGCCCTCTGTCAGATAGAGGGTTGGTGAAGATTCTTTCCCAATCTGTAGGTATTCGTTTTGTTTTGATTATGGTTTCCTTTGCTTTACAGAAGCTTTTCAGTTTCATGAGGTCCCATTTATTGATTGTTGCTTTTAGAGCCTGTGCTGTTGGTGTTCCATTAAGGAAGTTGTCTCTTATACCAATGACTTCTAGGGTCTTCCCCAATTTTTCTTCTAACCGATTTAATGTGTCTGGTTATATGTTGAGGTCTTTGATCCACTTGCACTTTAGTTTGTGCAGGGTGAAAAATATGGATCTATTTGCATTTTTTTACATGTAGCTATCCAGTTAGCCCAGCACCATTTGTTGAAGATGCTATCTTTTTCCATTGTGTGGCTTTGGCATCTTTGTCAAAAATCAGGTGTCCATAAGTGTGTGGGTTTATTTCTGGGTCTTCTATTCGGTTCCATTGACCCACTATTCTGTTTCTATGCCAGTACCATGCAGAGTTTTTATTACTATTGCTGTATGGTACAGCTTGAGATCAGGGATGGAGATACCTCCAGAAGACCTTTTATAGTAGAGTATTGTTTTAGTGATTCTAGGTTTCTTGTTATTCCATATGAAGTTGAGAATTTTTCTTTCAAGGTCTGTAAAGAATTGTGATGGTAATTTGATGGGAGTTGCATTGAATCTGTAGATTGCTTTTGGTAAGATGGCCATTTTTACTATGTTAATCCTGCCAAGCCATGAGCATGAGAGATCTTTCCATCTTCTGATATCTTCTTCTAATTCTTTCTTCAAAGACTTGAATTTTTTTTCAGACAAGTCTTTGACTTGCTTGGTTAGGGTTACACCAAGGTACTTTATGTCTTTTCTGGCTATTGTGAAGGGTGTTGTTTCCCTAATTTCTTTCTCAGCCCTTTTGTCTTTGTATACAGGAGGGCTACTGATTTTTTTTTGAGTTAATTTTGTATCCAGCCACTTTGCTGAAGCTGTTTATCAGCTGTAGGAGTTCCCTGGTAGAATTTTTGGGGTCAGTCAGGCATACTATCATATCATCTGCAAATAGTGGTACTTTGACTTCTTCCTTTCAGATTTGTATCCCCTTGATCTCCTTCAATTGTCTTATTGCTCTAGCAAGGACTTCCAGAACTATGCTGAAGAGATATGGAGAGAGTGGGCAGTCTTGCCTTGTCCCTAATTTCAGTGGGATTGCTTTAAGTTTCTCTCCGTTCAGTTTGATGTTGGCTATAGGCTTGCTGTATATTGCCTTTACTATGTTTAGATATATGACCAGTAATCATTTTTATATGAGTATTTATGATGTTTTGAGGAACTGTCTCATCCCAAATACTTTAATGTCTCCTTAACCCCTCTCTGGTCTAATCTAGTTTGGTAATAGCTGTTATACTTTTTGTGGTGATATGAAGACAAATGTCTTCTATTCTGCCATTTAGATGATATCACCTACATAAGATTTAGGAATTGTTTACCGTATCTAATTTCTGATTATTTTGGCTAAGGTTCTATTCACATAATAGAAATGTTATATTAATCAACATAAAAAATAGAAATGAGTATAACTAGGTAGGCATGGTGGTACATGCCTGTATTTGAGGTCAGCCTGTACAACACAGCAAGACCTCATCTTGAAAATAAGAAAATAAGTTTCCAAGATGGCAATGACCAGTGTACACAGTTTCTGAAGGGCAGATGATCTGAAACTCCAAAACTGGTGAGTGGATAGGCAGCTGATGCCAGAGCATCGACTTTGAGGCTTCCCAGGCTAGAAAAGACAACCTGTGATCTGGGGCGGATTGGACCCAGACCCTCCCAAGAATGTCTCTGGGGGGGTCTGACAGTGGCGAGCTATCAACTCCAGGCACTCTTGGTTAGCTTTGGTGGCTGCCACAGCTGCTGGGAGTGCATAATGCCAGATACTGGGCTCCTCCTTGCTCTCGTGGCCAAATAGGGGACCCAAATCTGAGAGTAGAAAACTGTGGGCCCTCTGAGATTACCACATATGCCTGTTAGTGAATGTAAGCAGGCCCTCTGCACTTTGCGCACACACCTGCAAGTGAGTTCTCAGGCCCTCCGTGCTTTCCACACATGTCTCCTAGTGAGTGCCTCTGCAGGAGAGTGCATACAGAGCCCCAGATCCATGGTCCCTCTACTCTAGCCACCAGACACAGATTCCCTCCCACCCCCATCCCAGCTGTTGGTAACATAGGGATCCCTGGGGCAACCTTCTCAACACTGAAGCTCCTGATCTGTAGGTCCCCCAGTGGAGTCCAGCCAAACAATTCTCAAAGCAAATATGATGTAGCTCAGACAGATCTGAGAACTTGGAACACAATACCTAGACAGGCTAATGGGCCGCTGAGACATTTAGGGCACCTGCATATGCACACTGTGTTCTCCTGTGCCTGCACCACAGCCTGCTTTTAAGCTCCTCCCTTACACTCCACCCATCCAGGCAAGTACACTGCCATGCACACTCCTGCACTTGTGCACATGTGCCTGCATCCTTCCTCCCTTAGGTGCATCTGAAACACCAACACCCACACTCAAACATGTGGACCTCTCACATCTTCCTGAAGAATACTCCAGACTCCAGAGACAGATGGACCCAGCCTGCAGTAGAGGCTCCAGGAACAAACAGCATAGGCTACAGACCATGAGATGGATAGAGGCAGGCATAAGAACATAAACAAAAATCAGGAAATCATGGCTTCAAAAGCAACCCCCCAAATCAATGGATATTTGAATTCATCAAAAACACAGGAAATGATTTAAAATCTATGCTTATCCAGTTATTAGAGGAACATAAAGTGGAAACAAACCAAAAAAATAGATGCCATCTTGGAAAGAAAGGAATCCACATTCAAACAGATGAAGGAAATGGTGAAAGACATGAAAACAGAATTAGAATCAATTAAGAAAACACAAACCGAGAAAACCCTGGACCTGGAGAACTTAGAGAAATGATCAGGAACCACAAAGTTAAGCATCAACAACAGAATACAAGAGATGTTATAGACAATCTAAGGTGCTTAAGATACAATTGCTGAAATTGATACATTTCTCAAAGAAAAAATAAAATTGGAAAAGTCCCAAACATAAAACATCCAAGAAATCAAGGATACCAGGAAAAGGTGATATCTAAGACTAATAGAAATAGATTAAAAAGAAGATTCCAGGCTGCAAGGTCCAGAAAATATGTTCAAAAGAATCATAGAAGAAAATTTTCCCAACCTAAAATAAAGAGATGCCCTTAAACTTACCAGAGGCCTACAGAACACCAAATAGACTAAACCAGAAAAGAAATGCCTCATTTCACATAATAGTCAAAACACTAAATCTACAGAACAAAGAAAAATATTAAAAGCAGCAAAGGAAAAAATGCCAAGTAACACACAAAGGTAGACCTGTCAGAATCACACCAGACTTTTCAACAGAAACTGTGAAACCAGAAGGGCCTAGGAAGATGTCATGCAGACTCTAAGAGAACACAAGATGTCAAATGAGACTACTATACCTAGCAAAACTTTGATTGATATAGATGGAGAAAACAAAATAGTCCATGACAAAACTAAACTTATACAATATCTACACAGCAACCCAGCCCTACAGAAGATACTAGAAGAAAAACTCCAATCTAAACCAACTACACCCAAGAAAACACAAGACACAGATAACTTCACAACCAAAAAATCAAAGTAAAACAAAAGAAACACTATCACCACCAACTCCACAATAAAAGGAACTAACATTCATTAGTCACTATTATCTATCAACATCAATGGACTTAACTCTCCAATAAAAAAGACGGAGAATAACAGAATGGTTGTGAAAACAAGATCCAACATTCTGCTGCATCCAAGAAACACACTTCTGCAACAAAGAAAGGTACTACCTCAGAGTAAAGGGCTGGAAAAACTTTTTTTCAAGCAAATTAACCCAGAAAACAAACTGGAGTAGTTATCCTAAAATCTAATAAAATATCTTCAACCAAAAGTAATAAAAAAAGAAGAGGAGGGGCACATCAGTCTCATCAAAGGAAAAATCCAGCAGGGGAACATCACAATCCTGAACATCTATGCCCCAAATACAAGAGCACTTGCATTTGTAAATGAAACATTATTAAAGCTCAAACCACACTTCGATCCCAATAGTGGGAGACTTCAATACTCCACTGTCACCAAAGGGCAGATCATCTAGACAGAAACTTAATAGGGAAATAATGACACTTACAGAGGCCCTAAATAAAATAGACCTGATAGATGTCTACAGAACCTTTCACCCAAACACAAAAGAGTATACCTTCTCAGCACCTCATGGAACCTTCTCCAAAACTGACCATATAGTCAGGCATAAAGCAAACCACAACAGATACAAGAAGATGGAAACAATCCCTTCTATCCTTTCAGACCACCATTGCCTAAAACTAGACTTCAACAACAACAGAAATAGTAAAAAGCCAACATACACACGAAAACTAAATAACTCTCTACTCAATGACATCTGGGTCAGAGAAAAGAGAAATTAGAGAGTTCCTAAAATTCAGTGAAAAAGAAGGCCCAATTTACCCAACCTTATGGGACATAATGAAAGCTAAGAGGAAAGTTCATAGCACTAAGTGCCTCCAGAAAGAAGTTTGAGACATCTCATACAAACAACTTAATGGCACACCTAAAAGCCCTAGGAAAGAAAAAAAAAAAAAAAAAGAAGCAGACAAAATCAGAGCCAAAATCACTGAATTACAAACAAAGAAACTAATTCAAAGAGTCAATGAAACCAAGAGCTGGTTCTTTGACAAAATCAACAAGATATACAAATCCTTAACCAAACTAACTAAAAGGCAGAGAGAAACTATCCAAATCAGCAAAATCAGAAATGAAAAAGGGGACATAATGATAGGCACTGAGGAAATCCAAACAATCATTTGGTCTTACTACAAAAGCCTAGATGCCATAAAATTTGAAATTCTAAATGAAATGGACAGTTTTCTTGATAGATACATTAATCAAAATTAGATCAGGTAAATAGTTTAAATAGTCCTATATCCTCCAAGGAAATTGAAGCAATCATCAAAATTCTCCCTACCAATAAGAGCCCAGGTCCAGATGGTTTCAGCACAGAATTCTCTTCAAACTATTCCACAAAATAGAAGTAGAAGGAACATTACAACTCTCATTCTATGAGACCCCAGTCACCTTGATACCTAAATCACACAAAGACCTTCAGAGAACTTCAGACCTATCTCTCTTATGAACATTGATGCAAAAATACTCAATAAAATACTTGCAAGCTGAATCCAAGAACATATAAAAGATAGCATCCACCATGACCAAGTAGGCTTCATCCCAGGTATGCAGGGGTGGTTCAATGTATAGAAACCCATCAATATAATCCACCATTTAAACAAACTGAAGGAGAAAAACTACATGATCATCTTTTTAGATGCCGAAAAAGAATTTGACAAAATCCAGCACCCATTCATGTTTAAAGTCTTAGAGAATTCAGGGATACAAGGCATATGCCTAAACATAGTAAAGACAATCTACAGCAAGCCCATAGCCAACATCAAACTCAATGGAGAGAAACTTAAATCAATCCCACTGAAATCAGGGACAAGGCAAGGCTGACCACTTTCTCCCTATCTCTTCAACATAGTGCTTGAAGTCCTAGCTAGAGCAATTAAGACAACTAAAAGAGATCAAGAGGATACAAATTGGAAAGGAAAAAGTCATATTATCACTATTCGCAGACAATATAGTGACCCCAAAAATTCTACCAGAGAACTCCTTCAGGTGATAAACTCCTTCTGCAATGTGGCTGGATACAAAATTAACTAAAAAAAAAAAAAAAAAAAAAAAAAAAATCAGTAGCCCTTCTGTATACGAAAGACAAAAGGTCCAAGAAAGAAATTAGGTAAACTACACACTTCAGAATAGCAACTAATAACATAAAGTACCTCGGTGTGACCCTAACCAAGCAAGTGAAAGACTTCTTTGAAAAACAAAAACAAAAACAAAAACTTCAAGTCTCTGAAGAAAGAAATTGAAGAAGATATCAGAAGATGGAATGATCTCCCGTGCTCATGGATCGGTAGGATTAACATAGTGAAAATGGCCATCCTACCAAAAGCAATCTACAGATTCAATGCAATTCCCATCAAAACACCAACACAATTCTTTACAGAACTTTGAAGAACAATTCTCAGTTTCATGTGGAAAAACAAAAAACTCAGAATTCCTAAAACTATCCTGTACAGCAACAGATCAACTGAAGGTATCTCCATCCCTGCTACCAAGCTGTACTACATAGCATTATTAATAAAGAATGCAGAGTACTAGCATATAAACAGAATGATAGAATTGTATAGGAGACTCAGAAATAAACCCACACACCTATGGATACCTGTTTTTTTACAAAGAAACCAAAACCATACAATGGGTTTGGGGGTGGGAAAGACAGCATCTTCAACAAATGGTGCTGCTCTAACTGGATGTGTATATGCAGATAAATACAAATAGATCCATACTTATCACCCTGCACAAAACTAAAGTCCAAGTGGAGTAAAGACCTCAACAGATAACCAGACACACTAAACCTGTTAGAAGAAAAAGCGGGGAAGAACCTTGAACTCATTGGCACAGGAGGCAACTTCCTGAACAGAACACCAACAGCACAGGCTCTAAGATCAACAATCAATAAATGGGACCTCATAAAACTGAAAATCTTCTGTAAAGCAAAGAACACTGACATCAGAATAAAATGACAAACTACACCCCGGGAAAGGATCTTCACCAACCCTATATCAGACAGAGGGCTAATATCCAGAATATGTAAAGAAATAAAGAAGTTAAAAAGCAACAAAGCAAGTAATCCAATTGAAAAATGGGTTACAGAACTAAACAGAGAATTCTCAATAGAGGAATATGGCATAGCAGAGAAACACTTAAAGAAATGTTCAACGTCCTCAGTCATCAGGGAAATACAAATCAAAATGACCCTGAGATTTCACCTTACACCCATCAGAATGGCTAAGATCAAAAACTCAAGTGACAGCACATGATGGAGAGGATGTAGAGAAAGGGGAACACTCTTCCATTACTGGTGGTAATATAAACTTATACAACCACTTTGGAAATCAATCTGGCACTTTCTCAGACAATTTGGAATAGTGCTACCTCAAGATCCAACTATACCACTCTTAGGCATATATCCAAAATATGCTCAAATATTCATCAAGGACATTTGCTCAACCATATTTGTAGCAGCTTTATTCATAATAGCAAGAATGTGGAAACCAACCAGATGGCCCTCAGTGGAGGAATGGGTGCAGAAATTGTGGTACTTTTACACAACAGAATCCTACTCAGCAAAAAAACAAGGGAATCATGAAATTTGGAGGTAAATAGTGGGAACTAGAAAAGATCATCCTTAGTGAGGCAACCCAGAAGCAGAAAGACACACATGGTATATACTCACCTGTAAGTGGATGTTAGAAATATAATATAGGATAAACATACTAAAATCTGTATACCTAAATAAACTAAGTAAGAAAGGGGTCCCTGGGTAACATGATCAACCCTCATTCAGAGAGGCAAATGGGATGGACATCGGAAGAGGGAGAAAACAGGGAACAGGACAGGAGCCTACCATAGAGGGTCTCTGAAAGACTACCCTGCAGCATGTCAAAGCACATTCTTAGACTCATAGCCAAACTTTGGGCAGAGTGCAGGGAATCTTATGAAAGATGCCAGAGATGGAAGACCTGGAGGGGACAGGAGATCCAGAAGGAGAGAAACAGAACAAAAAAATTCTGGGTACAGGGGTCTTTTCTAAGACTGGTACTCCAACCAAGGACCATTCATGGAGATAACCTAGAACTCCTGAACAAAGGTAGTCCATGGCAGCTCAGTCTACAAGTGGGTACCCTAATAAGGGGAACAGGGACTGTCTCTGACATGAACTCAGTGGCTGGCTCTTTGATCACCTTCCTCTGAGGGTGGAGCAGCCTTCCCAAGCCACAGAGGGATACAATGCAGCCAATCCTGATGAGACCTGGTAGAATAGCATCAGATGGAATAGGAGGAAGATCTCTCCTATCAGTGAAGTAGGGGAGTGGCATAGGATGAGAGAAGAGAGGAAGGGTGGGAATGCATTGGGATGAGGGAGGGTACTACACCTAGGATACAAATGAATAAATTGTAATGAATAAAATATTAATTAATTAAAAATATAAAAAGAAAGAAAGAAAACAACAAAAATAAGCAGGCAAGGAAACAAACAAAAAACCCACAGGACACACACATACCAAAAGAAAACTAAATCACAGACTATAATATATAAGAAAAGACCAATAAGTTAAAAAAGAAACACATCCCAGGGATATTGGACAGTTCATTTTGTGGGTTCAGCTTATGGTGGAGGAGAGGTGAGGAATTCCTAGAATGAATTAAGACTTTCCTGGAGTAGAAGTTACCCTCCTTTTCTTCCCTTTTTTAATTTTTTTATTTTCAGATGTGGGATGGAATTGCTTCCCACACTGTGGGATTTCCCCTTACCTGATAAAACAATTGCTAGTGTTTGGGGGCCCACAGATGGGTCTGTTGGTAGCTGTGTAGTCACTGCTGCTTTGCTGAGCAGACACAGTGTGCTGCTCTTGGTGCTGCCATGTTGGATCCTCCTCTTTTGCTGTTTTCAAATGGGATCTATATAGCTCAGGTAGCCCTGGATCTGGATGAGGCAGAGACTGAGATTCAAGTCCCAACTCCCCAGCTTCCATTTCTGGAATACCTAGGATTGCAGCCCTATGTGCCTCTACCATTTCATTTTACATGATGCTAAAGATTGAACACAGTACCTTGGGCATCCAAGGTTGGCTTTATACTCATTGAGATATATCTCCAACATAGAGCATATTCTTTGAGAAGATAAAAATATTGATAGGGCAGCCATGTTATCGGGGATTAGGATAACTAATTCCTACTATACTGTGTATAGACTGGCTGAACCTAGAACTTAAACATCTATAGTCTTTCTTGCTGGGCTTCGGTCTTGCTTTGAGCTAGTTGCTCCTTTGTATTTCTTTATTTCTGTTTTGTTTTAAAGTAGTACTTACTGCCTATTTAAAATTAATAACTTAGGACTGGAGAGATGGCTCAGTGGTTATGAGCACTTGCTGCTCTTCCAGAGAACCTGAGTTCAGTTCCTAGAAGATGCAACTGCCAGTAACTCTAGCTCTAAGAGATGAACACTTTTATTCTCTGTGGGTACCCACATACATGTGGCGTATATTCTCAAAAAGACCACACACACACACACACACACACACACACACACACATACTCATCTTTACTAACTCATTACAAGTTAAAAACATGTATTATATGAAAATAACTAAAATAACTGTCACTTTCAGAACAGAAACTAGTGAGATAAATTGCACTTGCTTTTTTATAATTCTCTTTATTTGGTGATCCTCATATTTGATTCTGTATTCATTCTGCTGCGATGAATTCCTTAGGTTGAAGTCTCAGTGGAAAATCTGCACATAGGTACCTAAAAAAAGGTAGGAGAATGTTAATGTTAATATCTTTTCCAGATAATTATAAATATTCTTTTTGAACCCAATTACCTAATGAAATGTGATTAAGTTGCTAAGAATACTGCTTTTGCAAAGCATTAATGCTAGCCTCACAACATGAGTTAGTTTCCTCAAGAATGAGTTCCTCTGTAATATTGAGCCCAACTTCTGAATCTCTCTGACTTTCTGTCTTTTTGTACCCCTTCACAAACAGTTCTGCCTTCATGGTGTCCATCTCTTTATGAGACATCAAAGCAGGCCATTGGCAGAAGCTGAACAGTGAGAATAAATGATCTTGGATATTCATCTCCCATAAATTATAAGGTAAATAAATCTGCTTTATTTTTAAAGTACCTAGCCTCTGGCAATTTTTATAACAACAAAAATTTGACTAATACAAAGAAGATTAAAATAAACAATGGTTAAAATATGCCCAAATTTGGGACTAGAAATTGACAGTCACCATGAAGACTAAAGTTTCTCAGATATCGGAAATGCAAAAAGATTATTGAACTGTATTAGAATTGAATTATCGGGGGCTGGGGAGATGGCTCAACTGATTAGAGCACTGCCTGCTCTATCAGAGGTCCTGAGTTCAAATCCCAGCAATCACATAACGGCCCACAACCATCTATACTGGAATCTGATGCCCTATTCTGGCATGCATATGTACATGCAGATAGAGCACTCAGACATAAAATAAACAAAATTTTTTTTTAAAAGGGTGTCACTTAAAAAAAAGAAGCCACTGTTTAAAAACATAATTGAATTATCAAAAGTCAAACTCAGAGAATTTTAAAACAAAACAAAAATAAAAAGCTATTTGTCACATGAAAGGGATTCCTTCCATAAAAATACAAGTAGATTTCTCAGAAAAAAAAAATCTTTGTAGACCAGAAGACAGTGTAATGACATATCAAAATGAAATCGATCTGAAATCAAAAAGGTGAAGGCAACAAAGAATGCCAGTTCATCAGGAACTCAATTAAGAAGATACTTGCATCTTTTGTAATAAGCATGGAGTCCAATTAGTGTTCTCTGACTACTCTCTAGAATGGAGCTTGCCCTGGAGAAATTAAAAGCAACCTGTGATACATCATATAAAAAATTCAGAATTCAGCTTTAGCTTATTAAAAATTAGTCTTTCACAAGGTGATTTTGTGGAAATTTAAAATTATTTTTGAAAAGTTTTTATGGAAATTAAAAGAGCTGAGAATAAATAGGTGCGCTGAATTAAAAAGATTGAAACTGTACCATTTGTACTGATCAATATCAACACCATATGATGAGCCATAATAAACATGGCAAATTTATAGGCACAAATGTAAAGCAAGTGACCAGCCAAACAGAATGGAACTCAGAAGTACACCCACATGTATACAACCAGTTGGTCTTTCGGCAACACTGATAGAGTAATGAAGACAATATATATCTTTTTAACAGCTGGTACTATTTCATTTGCATATCCATAAGGAAAATATTGCCATATTTACCTCATCTCAATTTTCTTCTGGATTTATTTATATTTCAGTTTCATACAAGTGTAGTTTGTATATTAAACGTATTGCTCCCACACTTTCCCACTCTCCCCTTCTCACCCCTTTCCCTCCTGTTAATCTTTTTGTCCCTTAGACAGTTTCATTTTACTTTCATGTCATAATCTATATAAAATCGAGGAGCAACAATGAGAAAAATATACAATATTCGTCTTTCTGGTACTGCCTTAATTACTTAACACAATTATTTCCTTTTTTAACTTTTACATTAGTTTATTACTTTACATCCCAAGGGTACTCCTTCCCTCCCTTCATCCCAGTACCTCCCGACACTTCTTCTTTCTCCTTCCCCTTTTCCCCCCAGAAAAGGAGAACCGCCTCTCCCCCTGTCAACTTTCCCCAGCACATCAAGTCACATTGGGACTGAGCATATTTTCATCCCCTGATGCCAGGCAAGGCAGCCCTGCTAGAGGGAAATGAGGCAATAGAGTCCATGTTAGAAACATCCCCCACCCCTCCACTAGCCAGGTGCCCCATATGAAGACCAAACCTCCCCTAGGCTACATGTGTGCCTGAGGTCTAGGTCCAGATCATGCATGATCCTTAGTTGATGTCTCAGTCTCTGAAAGCCCCCATGGGACTGGGTTAGTTGTCTCTGGTTGTCTTCTTGTGAGGTTCCTGTCCCCTCCACATCTTTTCGTCTTTTCCCCAACACTTCCACAGGACTCCTAGGGTCCCGCCCTGTTCTTGGCGGCAGGTCTAAGCATCTGTCTCAATCTGCTGTTGGCCGGAGCTTCCCAGTGAAGTTAGGCTCCTGTCTGAAAGCATAGCAGAGTATCATTATTAGTGTCAGGGACTGGATCTCTGCTGTGGAGTGAGTCTCAGGTTGGCCAATATTGTTTGGACTTTCCCTCTATCTCTGTTTCCTCAGTATCCCTACAGTTCTTATAGGCAGGGTAGGGAACTGGGCAGGAGATGGAATGGAGGGAAACAAGATCAAACGTGGGGAGAATGGGACTGGGAAGTGAAAGGGCCGAGAACAAGAAGGGAACCTGTGGAGGGACATCTCTTGGTCAAGCTGGAGGCCTGCTACAGGGTGGGCTCCTGGGTAGATATGGGTGTGATTCTAGCTGAGACTCTTAACATGGGGGGACATGAAGACTGAAGTGACAATCTCCCAGCCAGGCAGGACTAGTAGAACGAGTGGATCAGCAACTCACTGACAAAACCTGTGATAAAAAAACAAAACAAAACAAAACAAAAAACACAATTAATTTCAATCATATTCATTTCTCTCCATATGACAAGACTTCTATAATATAAAATTTTATTGTATATGCATGTATATGTATATGCATGCTAAGGTATTCTAGTACAGCACATAGGCCACATGTGGCCCAGGATAGCTATTTGAATGCATCTAAATAAAAAATTTTCAGCATTATAAGATTTTTGTGACTTTTATAATCTGATGGCATAGTTTCCAAGCATGAATTTTATAGATGACAGTCGATAAAGTACACAGGACACATGCCATAACTGTTACTATGTTAATGTATGTGTGTGTTTATTATTTTTATTGATGTTTACATTTTATTACATTTTCATTTATTTTTATGTATGTGTATTTGTATCGAAACCAAGAAGAACAATTTTTATCCACTCCTCTTTCCAGGTTATTTATGAACCATTCTGGCTCCATTGTCACTGTTAAATTATAGTGTACTTGTCTACTTAGTGTTTTCCTTATCTCTTTAATCTGCTTTATAGTCTATAGCATTTCAACAATGCATTTCTAGTAGTCATTGACTTCCGTCTTTTTAAATTAATTTTTGCCATTTATCTTTTTTCCTTTTTATTTATTCTCTCATTTATTATATCCCAACCAGTTTCTCCTTTCTCCTCTTCTCGCAGTTTCTCCCTTATACCTCTTCTCTCCCCCAGATCCACTCCTCTTTCATTTCCCTTAAAAAAAAAAAAAAAGAGCAGGCCTCCCAGAGATATCAACCAAACAAGATACAATAAGAACAGTCACCTCCCGTCATATTAAGGCTGGATGAGACAACCCAGTAGGAGGAAAAGGATCCTCAAAGCAGTCAGCAGAGTTAGAGAAACCCTCACTCCCACTGTTAGGAGTCCCATAAGAAGAGCAAGCTATGCAACTAGAGCATATATACAGAGGACCCAGGTCATTCTCATGCAGGCTCCTTGATTGTAAGTTGTGTCTCTGTGAGCCCCTTTGAACCTATGTTACTTGATTCTGTAGGTTTTCTTGGAGTGTCCTTGACACCTCTGGCTCCTACAATCCTTCCTCCCCATCTTCCACAAGATTTCTTTTTCAGCCTATTTGTTCTTTGTATATAAGAGGGCTATTGATTTTTTTACAGTTAATCTTGTATCCAGCCTCTTTGCTGAAGGTGTTTATCAGCTGTAGGAATTCCATGGTAGAGTTTTTCAGGTCACTTATGTTTATTATCATATAATCTGTGAATAGCAATACTTTGACTTCTTCTTTTCCAGTCTATATCCCCTTGATCTCCTTTAGTTGTCCTATTGCTCTTGAGAATTGCAAATATGACTACTGTATTTAGATCATTTCCACCTCGCCCTCGCTACCTCCAACTCCTCTTATAGCCTTCTACTATTTCATAATTATTGTTACACACCACACACACACACACACATTTAATGTTGTTTATTTAATGAGTTGTTTATATGCATACCAGAATTACATTTTTTCCTGTTTTCTCTTAGGGTATCACATGGGGGGTTTATCTTAGATTTTCTTTTCTTTTTTTATTTTTAAATTCTTTATTAATTACACTTTATTCAATTTGTATCCCCCTGTGGTTCCCTCCCTCCTCCCATCCCAATCCCTCCCTTCCTCCACCCTCTGCACGCATGTCCCTCCCCAAGTCCACTGATAGGGGAGGTCTTCTTTTCCTTCCTTCTGACCCTAGTCAATTAGGTCTCATCAGGAGTGGCTGCATTGTCTTCCTCTGTGGTCTGGTAATGCTACTCCTCCCTCAGGGGGAGGTAATTAAAGAACAGGCCAATCAGTTCATGTCAGAAGCAGTCCCTGTTCCTATTACTATGGAACCCACTTGGATACTGAACTGCCATGGGCTACATCTGTGCAGGGGTCTTAGGTTATCTTCATGCATGGTACTTGGTTGGAGTATCAGTCTCAGGAAAGATCCCTGTGTTCAGATTTTTTTTGGTTCTGTTGCTCTCCTTGTGGAGTCCCTGTCCTCTTACTTACTGTTTCCCACTTCTTTCATAAGATTCCCTGCGCTCTGCCCAAAGGTTGCCCATAAGTCTCAGCATCTACTTTGATAGTCTGCAGGGAAGAGCCTTTCAGAGGTCCTCTGTGTCAGGCTCCTGACTTGTTTCCTGCTTTCTTCTTCTTCTGATGACAGCTGTGGACACGTCCTAAGAATCTGAGTCTGGTGACATTATACGTAGTATTCAGTTCCAGCTCACTTACTATGCCCTGCTTACCTTTCCTCATGGAAAACATAAGAAAGACTTATGCCACATTTCTTCTCTATTACTGGATCAACACTGGCATGCCCTTTGAAGCATACTATATCATTTTCACTTGGGAATTGAAAGTAACTTTTGTTTCCAAGACATTTGTCACTATCTCCTTTCTTTTTAAAAATTTATTTATTTTTTACTAATTACAGTTTATTCACATTGTATCCCAACTGTAGCTCATCCCCTCCCAATGCCAACCTCCCTCCCACTTTTCCACCCATGTTCCTCCCTGAGTCCACTGATAGGGGAGGTCCTCCTCCACTTTCATCTGATCCTAGTCTATCAGGTCTCATCAGGACTGGCTGCATTTCCTCTGTGGCCTGGTAAGGCTACAGCCCCCTCAGGGAGAGGTGATCAAAGGGCAAGCCACTGAGTTCATGTCAGAGACAGTCATTGTTCCCATTATTAGGAAACCCACTAGGAAACTGCGCTGCCATGGGCTATATATATGCAAGGCTTCTAAATTATCTCTATGAATGGACCTTGGTTAGAGCACCAGTCTCAGAAAAGATCCTTGTGCCCAGATATTTTTTTTCTCTCCTTGTGGAGCTCCTATCCCCTCTAAGTCTTTCAATCTCCCCCTTATTTCATAACATTCCCTGCAATCTGCCCAAATTTTGGCTGTGAGTCTCAGTATCTGCTTTGATTCCCTGCAGGGTAGAGTCTTTCAGAGGTCCTCTGTGATAGGCTTCTCTCCTGTTCCCTGTTTTCTCCCTCTTCCAATGTCCATCCCGTTTGCTTTTCTGAATGATAATTGATCATCTTACCCAGGGCCTTCTTCTTGATTAGCTTCTTTAGGTGTATAGATTTTAGTATGATTATCCTATATTATATGCCTAATTTCCACTTATAAATGAGTATATACCATGTGTGTCTTTCTGCTTCTGGATTACCTCACTCAGGATGATCTTTTCTAGATCACACCATTTGCCTGCAAATTTCAAGATTTTCTTGTTTTTAATTGCCGAATAGTATTCCACTGTGTAAATATACCACAATTTCTGTATCTATTCCTCAACTGAGGGACATCAGGGTTGTTTCCAGCTTCTGGCTATTACAAATAAAGTTGCTACAAACATGGTTGAGCAAATGTCCATGTTTTATATTTGAGCATCTTTTGGATATATGCTCAGGAGTGGCATAGCTGGATCTTGAGGTAGCACTATTGCTAATTTTCTGAGAAAGTGCCAGATTGATTTCCAAAGTGATTGTACAAGTTTTCATTCCTACCAGCAATGGAGGAGGGTTACCCTTTCTCCACATCTTCTCCAGCATGTATTTTCACTGAGATTTTGATCTTAGCCATTCTGATAGGTGTAAGGTGAAATCTCAGGATCATTTTGATTTGCATTTCCCTGATGACTAAGAATGTTGAGCATTTCTTTAAGTATTTCTCTGCCATTTGATATTCCTCTATTTATAACTGTCTGTTTAATTCTATACCCCCTTTTTATTGGATTATTTGATTTGTGGCTCTTTAACTTCTTGAGTTCTTTATATATTCTTGATATTAGCCCTCAGTCAGATATAGGGTTAGTGAAGATCCTTTCCCAACCTGTAGGCTCTCAATTATTCTGACAACAGTGTCCTTTGCTTTACAGAAGATTTTCAATTTCATGAGGTCCCATTTAATGATTGTTGGAGCCTGTGCTGTCGGTGTTCGGTTCAGGAAGTTGTCTTCTGTGCCAATGAGTTCAAGGCTCTTCCCCGCTTTTTCTCTTAACAGGTTTATTTTGTTTGGTTCTATATTGAGGTCTTTGGTCCACTTGGACTTTATTTTTGTGCAGGGTGATAAATATGGATCTATTTGCATTTTTCTACATGTAGATATCCAGTTAGACCAGCACCATTTGTTGAAGATGCTAGCTATTTTCCATTGTGTGGTTTTGGCATCTGTAAAAAAAATCAGGTGTCCATATGTGTGTGGGTTTTTTTCTGGGTCTTCTATCCAATTCCATTTGATATACCATTCCATTTCTATGTCAGTACCGTGCAGTTTTTATTACTATGGCTCTATGCTACAGCTTGAGATCAGGGATGGAGATACCTCCAGAAGACCTTTTATAGTAGAGGATTGTTTTAGTGATTCTGGGTTTCTTGTTATTCCATATGAAGTTGAGAATTTTTCTTTCAAGTTTTGTAAAAGTTTGTGTTGGTAATTTGATGGGAATTACATTGAATCTGTAGATTGCTATTAGTAAGATGGCTATTTTTACTATGTCACTCCTTCCAAGCCATGAGCATCGGAGATCTTTCCATCTTCTGATATCTTTTTCTACTTCTTTCTTCAGAGCCTTGAATTTTTTTTCATATACGTCTTTGACTTGCTTGTTTAGGGTCACACCAATGTATTTTATATCCTTTGTGGCTATTGTGAAGGGTATAGTTTCCCTAATTTCTTTCTCAGCCCATTTGTATTTTGTATACAGGAGGGCTACTAATTGTTTTGAGTTAATATTGTATCCAGCCACTGTGCTGAAGGTGTTCATCAGCTGTAAGTGTTCCCTGGTAAGATTGTTGGGTTCACTCATGTATACAATCATATCATCTGCAAATAGTGATACTTTTGCTTCTTCCTATCCAATTTGTATCCCCTTGATCTCTTTCTGTTCTAGCAAAGACTTCAAGAACTATGTTGAAGAGATATGATGGAGAGAGTAGATAGCCTTGCCTTGAAATCCCCTGATTTCAGTGGGATTGCTTTAAGTCTCTCTCCATTTAGTTTGATGTTGGCTATAGGCTTGCTGTAGATTGCCTTTACTATGTTTAGGTAAGTACCTTGTATCCCTGATCTCTCCAAGACTTTAAACATAAATGGGTGTTGGATTTTGTCAAATGATTTTTCAGGAAAATTTCAGGAAATTATCATGTGGGTTTTTTTCTTTCAGTTTGTTTATATGGTGGATTACATTGATGGATTTCCGTATATTAAAGCACCCCTGCATACCTTGGATGAATCCTACTTGGTCATAGTGGATGATATTTTTTTTATATCAGTTACATTTTATTAACTCTGTATCCCAGCCATGTCCCGATCCCTCATTCCCTCCCAGTCCCTCCCTCCCTCCCTCCCTCATCTCCACCGTGCCCCTTTCCAAGTCCACTGATGGGGGGGACCTCCTCCCCATTCATCTGATCCTGTTTTATCAGGTATCTTCAGGACTGGCTGCAAAGCCCTCCTCTGTGGCCTTACAGGACTGCTTCTCCCTTGGGGGGTGGGGAGGCCAAAGAGCCAGTCATTGAGTTCCTGTTAGAAATAGTCCTATTTTTGATGTGTTCTTGTACTCAGTTTGCGAGTATTTTTTTAAATTTATTTATTTATTATGTATACAATGTTCTGTCTGCATGTACACCTCATGCCATAAGAAGGCACCAGATCGCATTATAGATGGTTGTTAGGCACCACGTAGTTGCTGGGAATTGGACTCATGACCTCTGGAAGAGGAGCCAAGACTCTTAACCTCTGAGCCATCTCTCCAACCCTGTTTGTGAGTATTCTGTTGAGTATTTTTGCATCAATGTTCATAAGGGAGATTGGTCTGAAATTCTCTTTCCTTGTTGGGTCATTTAGTAACAAGTTGTTCAGTTTCCATGTGTGTGTAGGCTTATTGTTATTTCTCTTGTTTGTGAGGTCCTGCTTTTTCCATGGGGCTCAGATAGGATACAAGGGATTATTTCAATCTGCTTGTATCTGTTGAGGCTTGCTTTGTGACCAACTATATGCTATATTTTGGAGAAGATTCCATGAGGTGCTGAGAAGAAGATAAATTCTTTTATATTTGGGTGAAAGGTTCTGTAGATGTCGGTTAGGTCCATTTGATTCATGACCTCTGTTAGAGCCATTGTTTCTTTGTTTAATTTCTGTTTTGTTGACCTGTCCTTTGTTGAGAGTGGGGTGTTGAAGTCTCCCACTATTAATGCATGGGGATCTGTGTGTTTTAAGTTTTATCAGTGTTTCTTTTACAAATGTGGGTGTCCTTGTATTTGGGTCATAGATGTTCAGAATAGTGATGTCTCCTTGGTTGAATTTTCCTTTGATGAGTATGGACTGTCCTTCCCCATCTCTTTTGATTAAATTTTGTTGAAAGTCTATTAGATATTAGAATGGCTACTCCTGCTTGCTTCTTGGATCCATTTGCTTGGAAAACCGTCTTCCAGCCCTTTACTCTCAGATGATGTCTATCTTTGTGACTTCGATGTGTTTCTTGTAGCAACAGATTGTTGGGTCTTGTTCACACATCCATTCTGTTAGTCTTTGTTTTTTCATTGGAGAATTGAGTCCATTGATATTGAGAGAGATTAATGACCATTGCCTTTTATAGCCTTTGATTTTGATCTTGGTTGTGGTAGTGTGTTTGTGTGCTTGGTTACTTTTACTTTTGCTGTAGTAAGGTTATTTATTTCCTGAGTTTTCCTGAAAGTAGTTAGTTTCCTTGAGTTGTATTTTTCCTTTTAAAAATATGGAACACTTCACAAATTTGCATGTCATCCTTTCATATGTGCTATGCTAATCTTCTCTGTATTGTTCCAATTTTAGTATATGTGCTGCTGAATCAAGCTCTCTATCTTGTTTCTGAAATGCCTAGTTAAAACAAATATTGGATACATTTTAATAAGGTACAGTTGTAGTGAACTAAAGAAGAATCTATACAGACTGGAGTTTGTTTGTTTGTTTGTTTGTTTGTTTGTTTTTGCTTTTTTCTGATACTCAAGGTGATGTCTATTCTTAACGACTGAGCCATCTCTCCAGCACTGTTATGTTATCTATTAAGCATAATTGCTTTCACCAATTTTCAGGACACATGTGGTACTGAATTTCCTGTTAATTTCTCTATCTCATATAAAGTAGCCCTGTACCAGAAATATAAATATTTGAAGTGTAGATTGACATCACTGTAAATCCTCATAGCTATATTGTTGAGAAACAGGGAAAATTATGGTTACATGAGGATTTTCAGTGGTAACAATCAAATCATAACAAGGTAATACTGACAACACTGGTTTTTATACAAGAACTCAGCCCTTACATGTTTAGTTTCACGGCAACAGTGGTAGAACATTGTATTGATGATGTCATTCATGACAAAATAATGGACTCTGGGAGAATTGTTCCCCTGAGTTCAGTGTCTGTTTTGAACTCAGTGCTCAAAGATGTTTTTAAGGAAACTCTGTTTTTCTTCTTCCAAATCACTGCATGTCAAAACCAAGTTTTACAACTCAGACAAAGATGACTTATTTCTTGAAATCCAGATCCAGAACATTTCATCTTCAACTATTTTTATAAAAAAGGTTTCCTTGGACCTGCCTGAAATGTACATCGAAGAAGCATTGAATACCCTCAACCTGGGTGGAGAAAATGAGTGTACATTTGGAACCAGAACATATTTGCAGGCAACAGAAGGACGTCACTACTTATTCCACCTGTGGATCAAGAAGGAATATTTATATAAAGCAAGACCCCTTACTGGCTTTATGGAAATGGGCAAGTTAAAAATTGAGTGGAAAAAGGAACTTGGTGAGAAGTCAAAGCTATACACCATGCCGCTTGAAAGAGAAGCTCAAAGTTGTGGCGCCCTGAAGCTGTCTTTGCAGAAAATTCCAGATACTGTAAGCTTAGAAGAACCTTTTCAGATTACCTGCAAGATAACAAATTGCACTGATAGGATGATGAAACTGTTTGTGAAAATGCAAGATACAACTTCTGTCCGTTGGTGTGGACACTCTAGAAGTTACCTTGATAAGCTGATACCAGGTTCATCTGTTTCATTTACCCTGACACTAATGTGCTTGCAGTTAGGCCTGAGAAGGATCTCTGGTATACAGATAATAGACACAGCATTAAAGACCAAATATAGCTATGATGGTCTTGCAAATGTGTGTGTAGTGTCTCCCATGGTTAAAATGGAAAGCTAAAGAAAACTTCCAATGTGATAGTTTTCAAGAAGTTTCACAGAAAAAGTTTAAAAAAAAAAAACTTTTATCAGCCAAAAATTGATCAACTGACAACGTCTAAGAGAAGAATATTTCCCTTGAGACTTTTTGCTACCTGTCAGAATTATAATTTTAAATAAATAATTATTTTTTAAAAAATCAATCTACCAGTATTTGTCTTATGTGAGGTATCACATCAATTTTGATCTAGAGTTTGAGATAATGTCCAGTGCTTATCTTCCTTTCTCTCCCTCACTTAGAAGTTATGTCTCCAGGATATGAAGTCTAGGACTGAGTGGCAGGAATGCACATAATGTGAAATTGTCCTCCCTTCCTTCCTCATTTCTGATTTACATGCTATATTCTTTTCACTTGTCCTTACATCTGATGAAAATATTTTCCTGTTTGAATTGATATTTGAATTGATGTTGCTATGGGAGGAAAGATCAAGGAAAGTCCTAGTCTATGTCTTGGTGATGTGTCCCTGATGTAAATTAAGTAATACGCTTTTATTTTCATAAAAGAACTATTTCAAATATAGTTGGTTATACTTTTAAATAAAGCAGATTTTGACAAAGTTTATTAGGTGCTAGAATTAAAGAGAAGTTAAGCAGTAACAAGGAATTCTTTGTCGATGTGATATATAGAAAATTAATGAAAATCTGGTAGGTTGTTTGTTTTTTTTTTAATTTTTTGTTTTTTGTTTGTTTGTTTACTTGCTTTTTGGACCAGGCACTGAAAATGGAGGACTGATTCTTGCTTAAATTCAAACCATCACGTACATTAGTATGTTGCCAATGGAGCCTTTTCTTGAGTGCCTTGACACCATTCTTTTAATCACCAAAATTCAAGACAGAAATTAAACTGTCTAAAAGGAAACTTTTTTCACAATCATTATTACTATAAGTTCATTTGTTGGTAATACAAAGTGCTGTTCCTTGTGTAATAATCAAGTATACCAAAAACCTAGTGACTTGTAATGCATGTAACTCACCTCTTCAAACAGCACTATGATATGAAGCATGTTATCCCCTGCTGTGTGAGCAATAACTGTTGTTGTATTATGGTACCAGGTTTAAAATTTCTTTTTAAATAACATTTTTTTTAATTTTCTGAAAGTTCATATATTGATACAATGCTATTTGATCATATCCATTCACCCCTACCTCCTTCTAGCTCTTCTTGGTGTCTCCAACCCTGTTCATCTTAGCGTCATGTCCTCTTTTTGAAAGATAAGTCTTTAATATTCACATATTCCTGTGTTGTGTTTTACTCAAATCTACCTTTGTATCTCTACTCTCACCAGAGAAGCTTGTTTATTCGGTAGATGCCAATTGATACAGATAATTACAACTGTTAAAGATGCAAAGAATGAAGAATTGTGACGTGTTTAGCCCTGAATGGTACAAGCAATAAGCAATATGGAAAGAATTTGTTTTATGCCTAAATGAAGATAGAGCTAATTTTGTAGCATTTCTGTTTTCTGTAGATAATGTACTCATTGATTTTTCTGTACTAAGAAATTATTGCTTATTTTATAGAAAAGTAACAGTGGACAGACACTTTAGAAAAATCTTCATCATGAAGAATTAAAAAAAAAAACCCAAGTTGTTTTGATTACAGCTTTCCTTTGCATGAACATGAAACAAACCAAACAAAGTTTATAATCTCACGCCAATGGTGATCTAATGTGTCAAATGATTTGTTTTTCAAAAGAAAAACTGTGATATGAATAACATATAATATAGGAATGAAATATAAAAAGAATGAAAACAAATATTTTTTTTGTATTGCTTATTGCTTAATATCTTAATCTATTTATTTTTATTTTACTTTTTATGGGTTCTTTGTGAATTTCACATAATGCACTCCAACCCCACTCATGTCCTCCTCCCCTTCTACCCATCTTCCACCTTTGCAACCTCCCCACAACAACAACAAAAAATATATGTCATTACTGTGTCACAGCGTTTCCCACACATCTTTACTTGCAAATGTTCATTGCAATGATTTGTTGGTCTGGCATGAGGCCTCTGGCTTTTGCTACAATATCAATACTGAAACCTCACCCAAACTCCTTTCAGATATCCTCTGGTCGCCCTGTGTCATGGAGATCCTGTTGCTTTGAATCTGTAGAACTGGCCCCCTCACACACTCCAGCACTTCATAGATGGGGTAGATGTTGAGGTGGACCAATTCAAAGCCCCAAATTTGGGCCTGAGAAATATCTGAGGTGGTCAGTCCCAACTCTCCAGTTCTTATGCCCCTGAGGCTTGCTCACCAGGCTGCCATGGCCAGCTCTACCCTGCTGCCCAGGTGAGACAAAGGGCTTGTTCTCCTGAGTGTCGCAGCCAGTGAGGGACATGGCCAGTTCTCCCAATATCATGATGCCTCTGGGGCCAGATCTTTGGCCTGTCATAGATGGCAATGGATAAGAGAGGGGAGGAGTATGCTTCTCCCTCATCTATGCCATTGCCCAGCAGACAAGAGGAAGAGCAGGCTCTTCCACACTCACACCCTTGGGGCCATCTCACTGGCATAACCCACATCCAAGGCCAACTCTACTGTGCTGCCCAAGTGAGGGGCAAGGCCTGCTCTCCCGGTTGCTGCAGCAGAGAAATCGGGACAGCTCTTCTGCTTGAATTGGTTTGAATTATTATTCTTTACATACCACGATATACAACCTTACAGCACACTGGATGATGCTGCATAATTTAAGATTCTTATCTCCATTTTATTTTCTGATTCTTTAATGTTGCATCCCATTTTTTGTTGTTGATGCTTTGTTGTTGTTTGTTTGATTGTTTGTTTGTTTGTTGAGTCAGGTCACATATAATCCAGGCTGACCTTTCAACTTACTATGTGGCAGAGACTGATCATGAAGTCTTGATCCTCTCTACCTCCACAGCACTGGGAATACTGATGCCACCACACCAGGCATGGGTTCAGTTTGAAGAACTTTCTTTAGCATTTCTTGTAGAACAAGTATGGTGGAGATTTATTCTCTCAGCTTTTGTTTGCCTGGAAATGTCTTTGTCATGGCTTCATTTTTTTCTTTCTTTTTAATGGTTCCACTGTTTTTTTTTTCCTTCAGTACTGTATAAATGTTATGGCACTTTCTACTGAAAAATATGCTGTTGCATGCATGGATTGGACATCATTATGTGTTGTTTCTTTTCTCTTTTGGCTTTGAGTATTTTTCAAACTTTTATTATTTTTTCTTCTTTAAATTTTTCCTTTCATTAAAAATATATTCTTTTCTCATACAATATATCCTGATTGTACTTCCTCTATTCTTTCCTCTATTCCTTCCACTTAACCCCTTCCCTCTCCTCCCTTCTTTTGTTTTTTCCTTCCCTTCCCCTCCAGATCAATTTCCTTTCTGTCTCACATTAGAAAAGAACAGACATAACAACCAAACATGACACAATAAAATATAATAGGATGAAGCAAAAACTATCATATCAAAGTTGGACACAGCGAACCAACAGGAGAAAATAAGAGTTCCAAGAGCAAGCATGAGAGCCAGAGAGCCACCTCTTCTCACAGTCATGAATCCAAGAAAAAATACTAAGTTAATAGCTGTAATATATAAGCAGAGGATTTTGTGCGGACCTGTGCAGGCCCTGTGCTTGCTGCTTCATTCTCTGTGTGCTTGTATGCACCTTGCTTAGTTGATTCAGAGGGCTTTGTTCTCCTCGTGTTCCTCATCCCCTTTGGTTCTTACACTCTTTCCACCTCCTCTTCTACAGGTTCCCTGAGCTCTGAGGGGAAGGATTTGACAGAGACCTCCCATTTAGAAGCTGTCTCTACAAAATGTCTGCCTGTGGGTCTCTGCATCTAGTCTCACTGGAGGAAGACTCTGATGATGACTGATATCTATAGCAGAATATCATTAGGAATTATTTTATTGATTTTTTTTTTTAGTAAGCTTTACCTTAGGTTTCTGAACTATCTGGTGTCTGGTTCTTTGTTGCCCAAGCAATGTCAAATATGGGTTCCTTCTCATGGAGTGGGCCTTAAGTCAAATCAGACATTGGCTACTTCTAGCAGTTTCTATCTGTTGCTGAAGACCTCAAGGGTTAACAAGGAGCTGCTGGTCTGCAGAGCACTTTGAAAGGCTGAAGAAGCTGCTATCAGTGCAAGGTGACATTAGCAGTAGCATGGGGATAGAAGGAAAGAAAGAGGGACTGGGAGGAAGGAGGCAGAGGAGGGATAGATACACTGATCATCAACCACCACTGCTTTCTCCCTCAGACTTCTTTATAACTTGGCCATCTGAGTGAAGGGGCTGTCTACCTTTAGGGGCAGTCTTCTCTCAGTTCTGTCTGGAAATGCTCTCACAAATGAAACCAGAGACATGTCTCCTTGTTGATTCTTCATTCTGTTAAGTTGCCACTCAAAAATATTCATTACACATGGATAATTGTTCTTCTAAATACTGTGTTCAATTTTTCACAAGCTTGTAAAAATTAATCACCACACTTTTCTGCTGTTTTTCGTACAGCCTGCCTTCAAAATCACTAATTCTACATTATTTTTAAAATCTATTTGGCTACTGATTCTTCCTATAGCATTCTAAATGTCATTAAGTTAATTTTTCAGATAAAGTAATTCTGTGATGATTATTTCCATTTTGTGTTAAGATTCTCTGTCAAAGTAGTAAATTATTTTCATGTTTTCTTGAAACTCATTTTCTTTTAAATTCCCAGAATTCAATCATTCTGCTTACTAACTTCTCATTTTCTCCTGTCTTATTTTGACAAGTGAAAACCTTGTTTCCTGAAAGTTTTCTGCTTCCTCTTCCTCCTTTTCCTTCTACTTTTCTTCTGACTCAGGGTTAGAAGAAAAGTAGATACATTTTGCAGTTCAGGCTGGCCTAGAATTTGTGATCCTCCTGCCTCAGCCTCTTGAGTACTGAGAATAAAAAATGTATGCCACTCAGGGGTCTTCTATGAGACTGTTTGTCCAACCAAGGACCATGCATGGATATAAACTACAACCCCTCCTCAGACATAGCCCATGGTAGCTCAGTATCCAAGTGAGTTCCCTAGTAAGGGGGACAGGAACTGTTTCTGACATGAACTCATGAGCTTCCCCTCCCCTCTGAGGGAGGAGCAGCCTTGCTAGGCCACAGATAAGGACAGTACAACCATCCTGAATATACCTGATAAGCTAGGGCCAGACGAAAGGAGAGGACACCCCCTCTCAGTGGACTGGGAAGGGGGCAGGGAGGGGATAAGGGAGGGAGGAGAGGATGGGAGGGAAAGAGGGAGAGGGCTACAGCTGGGTTACCAGTGAATGTATAAAATAATTTGAAAATAAAAAAATATCTTAAAAAAATGTATGCTACTATACCTGACTCCCTGAAAATCTTTGTTACTTGTTGGTGTTCAGCGTCATCTGCACACAGAAGGGTTTTGTTTTACCATCTGACTGTATGTGGTTGCCTTCTCTTAAATTCTAACAGGCTTCTTAGTTTCTTACATATTTCCGAAATTTCAGCATTAGATTATACCATTAATCCAGGTTTCCTGTCTGTCTGTTGTGGTAGGTTCTTATTGTTTTGGCACTAGAGGGTAACCCAAGCTCAGCTTTCTCCTACATCTACCATTGATAGCCATGAATTCCAGGAGCACTTTAGAGGTAATCCATCCTGATAACCAATTTCCTGCCATCTGGGTAGGTTGCAATGTGTCATTCACCATCACAGAGCATCTCAAGCACTGTGATGAGAATAAGTTTTGACAGGATCATGGAGGGACCAGCTCCAGCCTGCTATGTCAGACCTGTGATCATAGACCCTGCAATCTCCCACTGAGCTCTAGCCTGCTGAGACCGTCAATGTTGACTTGCACTGTCTACTGCTGTAGTAGACTCGTGGTCTAAGCCTGCTGTAACCTGCCACAGGTCAGATGATCTGGAATAGAAGCTCACTCAACTCACTAGGATTATTTGTTGTCATACCTGATACCAGGGCTCCTCCAGCCTGACGGTGGTGGCCGTGGATCTTACCAATGCTAGCTTTCAGTAGCCTGGGCGCCATTACAAAGCTCTGTGCTTACTAGTGAGTTCTCCTTCAGTAAATAGAGTCTTATTCTAGTCTATGCTGCTCAAGGTGTAAGACTGCTAGGGAATACAGCCCTTTGTCCACCATATATAGATTAGTACACAAAATGTTTACTGTTTTACCCCATGGGACCTCCTAACTTGAATAGGTTTGTACTTCTATCCCATAGACTTCAGGATTGGCTTGTAATTATAATGGCCAATAGAAAGCAAGGGGAAGTGACTTACTGTTCTTAAGAGAAATGCTTAATGTTTGTGTAAGTCAGCTTTCCTCCGACACAAATTCAGTAACATCTTAGCTATCAGATGTTTTTTCAGCTTGGATTTTGGAGTGAAGGTGACAACAGAGCCAGAGCTGATCTGACAAAAATATGTGATTTGAACAAGAAATAAATGTTAGAGGTAAGCTATAAAAAAAAAACAAAAAACTTTTATATCTGTAGAGCTTAATGTAACCTGACTAATACAGCAGCTTTTACCATTTTTTAATGAATTAGCAAGAGTAATCTTTCAGTCTCTAGCATTATATCTTAATCTTGTTTATTCTATTTTATATTATCATTATATTTTATGCTGTTTTATGATTTTATGTAGTCATATATTATATACTATATTATATGTAGTCATTGCTATTACATTTTGTGACATCATGTCATTTAAAAGAATAAACCTTTCCACAGACTTTAACTATAAAATATCCATGTTTGTTTTGTTATCTATTATGTTAGTTATGCATAGTGATGGGGTCTAGTATGATATTTTTATACATGTATAAGCTTATCTTACCATGTTTACCATGCTAATTACACTCTCAGTTGTTACCTATTATGTTACTTATGCATAGTGATGGGGTCTAGTATGATATTTTTACACATGTATGAGTGTATCTTACCATGTTTACCACCCTAATTACACTGTTTATCCCTTTCTCACTCACACAGATTCTCTTCTTTCCAACTAGCTCCCTTTTAACTTTTTTTTTGTATGATCCCATAGGTTTCACTAGGCTTGATTACAGGTAAATAGGTGCCAGCCACTAACTGCCTTTGTGAGGGATGGGACCTCACCTCCCCTATTCATGGTGAAGTATTGATGGGGCAGATTAAGCAGGTGCAAGTCCTCACGAGCTAATCACAGCTGCTGTGAATTCAAGAGGGCAATGGCTGTGTCGAGCCCAGAAGACAGTGTTTCATAACCCTCCACTCCTTCCTCCAGCTCTTCCATTTCTACCATCTTCTCTTCTGTGATGTTCCTGAACCTTGGAAGGGTGACAGAGATGTCCCGTTTTTGGCTGCACATTAAACAGTTATTCATTCTCATCACTTTGACCAGTTACATGCAGTTGCTGCGGCTGGCTGCAATAGAAAGAAGTTTCTCTAACCAAAGTAGACAGCTACACTAATATATCCGCATAATGTAATCATTTAGAAAGCAAGCTGACAAGGCACATTACGTCCAATCAGCAGGAACTCTGACATGTCAACGAGGGACTTTTGACATACCAGATGTGAGTTTCCTATTGTAGAATGGGCCTCAAATTTATTTAGAAAGTGGTTTGTTACTGTCTTAGTTATTTTCTTGTTTTCATAGTATGCCCTAACAAAAGAAACTTAAGGAATAGAGGGGTTTATTTTGGTTTATAGTTCATCATAATGGTGAAGAAATGACATCAGGCAGGAAAGACATGGTAGGAATTAGGAAGTGGTTTGGTCATATTGTAGTCACATTCAGAAAGCAGAAATGAACTGAATTGAACTGGGCTATAAAATTTCAAAGTATGCAACCACTTTCTCTAGTGAGTCTCCACCTCCTAAAGGTTCTACGACTTTCCCAAACAGGGTTCTCATCTGGGTACCAAGTATTCAAATGTGAGACTATGAAAGACTTTTCACATTTGCCACAACCTTTAGTTCCTGCCTCTAGAGGTTCATGGCCCATTCTTGATTCAAAATGCATTCAGTCCAACTTCAAAAGTCCCTATCGTCTTTAGTAGTTTCAAAGCCCAAAGTCCCTTCTGAGAATCAAGACACTCTCCTAACTGTAACCCTGTGGAATTACATGCTTTGCGTATACAATGACACAGGTAAACAATCCTTTTCAAAATGGGAAGAATGCAGAGGAATTGCAAAGAAAGATCTGACCAAAGCAAAATCAAAACCTAGAAGGGAAAACACCAAATTCTGCAACTACATGTCCAGCATCTGAGACTCAACAGAATCACCTTAGCTCCAAACGGCTTAGGGTAGCTCTGTCCTCAGTCTCTGCTGCCTATGGCACATAAAGCCTCTCAGGCACAATCCACACTGTGTATGTGGCTTGTATTCAGTGGAACGCATGTCATTCCGGCTCCTCCAACATCCTCAATACAGTTTAAGCCTCACCTTCACAGCTTCATCCAGTTGCTTATCAGGGCCTCCTAACAAGTAGGTACTCTTATTCAACCACAGATTGCTAGGCCTTCAGTGACTCTCTGGAACCATGGTCCAAGACTCAGGAATCCCTCTATCTTGCGTCTTTCATGGTTCCAAAGCCAGGACATCGGCAACACTACCAAATTCTACTGCCGCCTGAATGTGGACCTACTTCCCATTGTATCACAGTCACATCAGCTTCTGTGTGCTCACACTGGGAAACACTTCCTGGGTAATTGCTTTTCAGAAATGCAAAGCTCCTTCAGCGTTCTGAGTTCAGCAATAGGGTCTGTATTCGTTACTTTTCTGTTGTCGTGATAAAGCACCACGACCACAAACAACTCATGGAAGAGCTATTTAGGCTTACAGTTTCAGAAGGATAGGGGCCAATCATGGTAGGAAGGTATGGCAACAAAATGAAGGCATGGTTGCAGGAACAGAATGCCGAGAGCCCATATCTTTTATGGCAAGCAGAGTTAGATAAGGTAAACTAGAAGTGGCATGGGACTTTGAATACAAAAGCCCACCTCCATTTATGTACTTTCATCAGCAAGGCTGTACAATCTAAACCTTCCCAAACAGTGCTACCAAATGACAAATACGTGTTCAAGTGTATGAGTCTACGAGGAAGGGCATTCTCATTCAAACCACTATAGGGTCTTACCATTTCATTTTGATAGCCAACTTGGAGGAGTCATCTTCTGCTATGCTTTCTGGGGACTGAACTCATATAACCAGGCTTGTGGAACAAGAGATTTGACCCCCTTAGCCATCTTGCCAGCCTGGGTCCTCTAGTCTACTTCACTAATTTGCAAATCTGTTTCTGTTTCAGTACCATATTGCCAATTGTGATGGGAATTGCATTGAATTGTATATTGCTTTGTGTAGGATAGCCAATTTTACAATATTATTTTTCTAACCCATGGACATGAGAATTATTCCATCCTCTATTACCTTCCTTAATTAAGTTTTTTAGTGTTTTAATGTTTTCACTCTAGAGGTCTTTCAATTCCTTGGTTAGATTTATTCCAAAATATTTTTAGGCTAGTATAAATAGGATTTTTCCCCTTTTTTATTAATTACTGTATTCACTTTGTATCCCAGCTATAGCACCCTCTTTAATTTCTTCCCAATCCCACCCTTCCTCCCTTATCTCCTCCCATGCCCCTCTCTAAGTCCACTGATAAGGAAGGTCCTCCTTCCCTTCCCTCTGACCCTAGTCTATCAGGTCTCATCAGGACTGGCTGCATTTTTTCCTCAGTGCCCTGGTAAGGCTGCTCCCCCTTCAGGGGGAGGTGATCAGAGAGCCAGCCACTGAGTTCATGTCAGAGACAGTCCTTGTTCCCATTACTAGGGAACCCACTTGGATACTGAGCTGCCATGGACTACATATGTGCAAGGGTTCTAGGTTATATTCATGAATGGTCCTTGGTTGGAGTACAAGTCTCAGAAAAGCCCCTTGGGCCCTGATATTTTGGTTCTGTTGTTCTCCTTGTGGAACTCCTGTGCCCTCTGCATCTTTCTATCTCCCCTTCTTTCCACTCTGCCCAAAGTTTGGCTATGAGTCTAAGCATCTGCTTTGATACCCTGCTGGGTAGAGTCTTTCAGAGGCCCTCTGTGGTAGGCTGTTGTCCTGTTCCCTGTTTTCTCCTTCTTCCAATGTCCATCCTGTTTGCCTTTCTGAGTGGGGATTGATCATCTTACTCAGGGTCCTCCTTCTTGCTTAGCTTCATATATAGGATTGCTTACATGATTTTTTTATTTGTGTGTTTGTTTTTGGCATGTAGAAAAGCTAATGGTTTCTATGTATTACTTTTGAATTCTGCCACTTTACTGAGTGTTTATTAACTCCAAGGTTGTGTGTGTGTGTGTGTGTGTGTGTGTGTGTGTGTGTGTGTGATCTTTAGGATCTGTAATGTATAGAATCATATCACTTGAAAATAAACTCATATTTACTTCTTCCTTCCCAATTTGATTTCATTCTCCGTCCGTATTTTACTGTTCTAAGACTTCAAGCACTACACTGAAAAAAAGTGGAGAGACTGAGCACTCTTGACTTGTTCCTAATATGAGTATAAATGTTTGGAGTTTTTCCTAATATACCATGATGTTGCCTACAGGCTTTCATATATAACCTTTATTAGGTTGAAATATGCTCTATCGCATTTTAATCTACTCAGGGATTTTATCATCAATCTTTTTTTTTTGAAACAGGGTCCGGCTAGGTAGGTCTGGCTGTCCTAGAACTTACTCTGTAGACCAGGCTGGACTGGAACCTACCTGTGCTTTCTAAATGCTGGGATAAAAGGTGTGAGCCACCATGCCCAGCTTTTATCATGATTTTTTTTTACTTTGTCGAAGGCCTTTTCTATATGTAGTTAGATAATTGTGTGATTTTTTTCTTGAGTCCACTTACATAATATATTATATATGAGCTTTGATATCAAAAGCCTCGCTTATAACATTATATTTACTAATTTGCATATGTGGAAATATCCCTGTCACCGTGGAATGGAGTCAACATGGTCATGGTGAATGATCTTCTTGGTGTATTTTTGAATTGGAAAATGTTTGCATCTCCATCAGAGAAACTGGCCAATAATTGTTTTTGACCTACCAACATTAGATTATATGCAACTAGGAATGTATCTATTTCTTTTAGATTTTTCAGTTTAGTGGATTATAAGTTTTTGTGGTATATCCTTATGATCTTCTGAATTTTGTTTGTATCTGTTGTAATATATCCCTTCTTATTCCTGGTTTTATTGATTTGGCTCTTTTCACTTTCTTTTGATTAGTTTGGCTAAAGTTTTGCTGATCTTGTTTATCTTTTCAAAGAACAAACTTTTTTTCTTTGACTTTTTGTGTTTTTCTCACCTCTATTTCAACAATTTTTACATTGTTATTTTTTATTATTTTATCTGTTGCATTTGATCTTGGCTCCTTCTTATCTCCCATTGCCCAAAGGCACACCATTTTTTTTTTTGGTTGTTTATTTTCTGTTTTGTTTTAAGGATTGCTATAGTTTTCTCCAAAATCCTATTTTGGTAGATTTTATACAACAAATTGCATAAAATGTAATAGGACATTTTTGACACATTGTTTTTTACAGCTTTTGGGTCATTGGGTTTTTAACTTTCTATTTATTTGTTTGTTTGTTTGTTTATTATAATTTATTCACTCTTTATCCCTTATGCAGCCCCCTCTCTTGTCTCCTCCCAGTTCCAACCACCCTTCCTCTTCTCCCCCTATGCCCTTTCCCTAGTCCCTTGATAGGGGAGGACCTCCTCCTCTTCTGTCTAATCCTAGCTTATCAGATCTCATCAAGACTGGTTGCATAATCTTCCTCTGTGGCTGGCAAGGCTGCACCCTCAGGAGGAGGTGATGTTCATGTCAGAGACAGCCCTGATCCCCTTACTAGGGAAACCACTTGAAAACTGAGAAGCCTATGGGCTTCCTCTGAACAGGGGGTCTAGGTCTTCTCCATGCAAGTTCCTCAGTTGGAGTACCAGTCTCTGCAGGACCCCTTGGCCCAGGTTTTTTGTCTCTGTTGGTCTCCTTGTGGAGTTCCTGTACTCTCCAGGTCTTTCTCTCTCCATCTTCTTCCATAAGGTTTCCTGCACTCTGCCCAAAGTTTGGCTACAAGTCTCGGTATCTCCTATGATACCCTGGTGGATAGAGTATTTCAGAGGTCCTCTCTCTTATTTCCTATATCTCTCCTGTTTGCCCTTCTGGGTGAGGTTTCAGGCTCTCCTCTAGGGTCCTTGTTGTTTAGCTTCTTTGGGACTATAGATTTTAGTATGTTTACCGTATGTATATTATATGTCTAATATCCACTTATAACTGAGTATATACCATATGTGTCTTTCTGCTTCTGGGTTACCTCACTCAGGATAATCTTTTCTAGTTCCCACCATCTGCCTGCAAATTTCATGTTTTCCTTGTTTTTAATTGTTGAGTAGTATTCCATTGTGTAAATGTACCACACTTTCTGTATCCATTCCTTCGTTGAGGGACATCTAGGTCGTTTCCAGATTTTGGCTATTATAAATAACGCTGCTGTAAACATAGCAAATGTACTTACTGAATGGTGAGTCATCTTTTTTGTGTATGCCTAGGAGTGGTATAGCTGGATCTTGAGGTAGCAGAATTCCTAATTTTCTGAGAAAGTGCCATATTAATTTTCATATGGATTTCCAAAGTGGTTTTTCAAGTTTACATTCCCACCAGCAATAGAGGAGGGTTCTCCTTTCTCCAAAACCTCTCCATCACTTTGTATATTAGACGTTCTGATGGGTGTGAGGTGAAACCTTAGGGTCATTTTGATTTGCATCTCCCTGATGACTAAGAAGGTTGATCATTTCCTTAAGTGTATCTCTGCCATTCGATATTCCTCTAATGAGAATTCTCTGTTTATCTCAATACACAATTTTTTATTGGATTACTTGGTTTGTTGGTATTTCACTTTTTCAGTTCTTTACGTATTCTAGATATTATCCCTCTGTCAGACGTAGGGCTAGTGAAGATCTTTTCCCAGTCTGTAAATTGTCATTTTTTTTTTTTTGATGACAGTGTCTTTTGCTTTACAGAAGCTTTTCAGTTTCATGAGGTCCCATTTATTAATTGTTCATCTTAGAGCCTGAAGGCACACCATTTTAAAGAAATATAGGCTCGTATAAAAATTCTCCTCTTACCCAGAGAAGAGCATGTCTGATTGCATGTGGGTTGATGCCCCAGGTCCCGCCTCTAGTCCCAATTTATTTCTAATATCAGAGATCAGACCTCTACTCTTGCCTGATGCGTCTAAAACAAAAAGGGGGAACTGTAGAGAGCTGCGGAATGCTATGCCTTAAAGATTGACTGGTTTCCGCCTTCCACCTTCCCGATGGTGAGTGCTCTCTGTCACAAACAATTCCACATTTGGCTAAGGCTGAGGATCTGGCTTGCTTCCATGTATGTGGACCTATCTGCATTGCCCACGTGGCACGCTGGGGTTGGCTACCCAGAGGCTATTTAAGCTGTGGGCTGGCTTTCCCCAGGGTCAGATGATTGTTCAAGGTTCCTGAATAAACTGCATTGAAAAAAAAAAAAAGAAGGAGAGGAGGACCTCCCCTATCAGTGGACTTGGGGAGAGGCATGCATGCAGAAAGGGGGAGAGGGTGGGACCGGGAGGGGAGGAGGGAGGGGCTTATGGGGGGATACAAAAGGAATAAAGTGTAATTAATAAAAGTTAAATAAAAAAGTAAAAAAAATAAAAAAATTCTCCTCTTATGACAGTTTTTATTGTATCACATATCACGTATGATTTGACACATTTTAAAATATTTTTCTTTATATTCCAGGAATTTTTTAATTTCTTGATTTTTTTCATCATTCAATAAGGTATTGTTTAAACTCCATGAGTTTGTGTATTTTTTCCTTGCTATTGATTTCTGACTTCATTCCATTATGTTCAAATAAAATGCAAGAAGTTATTTCAATTGTCCTATATTTGCTAAAATGTGTGTTACATCTTTATGTGTGATCTACTTGAGAGAAAGTTCCATGGGATGCCGAGAAGAATGTATATTCTGATGGGGTCTCTCAAATTCATTTGATCCATTATATTATTTAACTCTGATGTTCTGTTTAATTTTTGTCAGGATGACCTATCTATTGATGAGAGTGGAATATTGAAATCACTCGGTATTACTGTGTTGGGATCAGTTTGTGACTTTATCTCTAATAGAATTTTGATTTATGAAATTTGGTATACCCATATGTAGTGCATGTATGTTTAGAATTGCAATGTCAGCCGGGCATGGTGAAACACATTTGTAATTCTAGCACTCGGGGAGTCAGATCTTTGTGAGTTCATGCCAGCCTGGTCTACAAAGCAAGTTCAGGACAACCAAGGCTACACAGAGAAGCCCTGTCTCAAAAAACAAAACAACAACAAAAAATTGTAATGTCGTCTTGATGGATTTTTCCTTTAATCAATATTAAGTGATATTTTATATCTCTTTTTACTAGTTTTGTTTTAAAATCTGCTTTTTCAGATATTAGATTATCAGTACCTGCTTGTTTCTGAGTTCCATTTGCTTAGAATTCATTTTCCCATCCCTTCACTTCAAAGTGAAATGTGTTTCTCTGAGGTGGCAAATAGAGGATGTACATACATACATACATACATACATACATATTAATCCAAATGCTAGTCTGTCTTTTGACTTGGTAATCAAGACTATGAATGTTCAGAATTATTACTGAAAGGTATGTGTTGCTCCTTGTCATTTTGTTGGTTTTATAGTGTTTGGTGTTTCATTATTCCTGATTTCATTATTCCTGTTCCAGCATCATTTCCCTATATAGCCTCTTGGTTGTATTTATTCTCTGCAGACCAAAGAATTTCTTCCAGCATCATCGCTAGAGCTACCTTTGTAGTAATAAATTGTTTTAGCTTACTTTTATTATGGATTTTTTCTTTAACCATGACAAGGTTTTGCTGTGGTATAGTACCTTTGGTTGGCAACTGTGGTGTTTTAGAAATTGAAATATATGATTCCAAGTCCTTCTGGCATTTAAAATTTTGTTGAGAAATCAGCTTTTGCTGTGATGAGCCTTCTTTTTTAATTAAATTTTTATTTTTTATATTAGTTACAGTTTATTTACTTTGTATCCCAGCTGTAGCTCCTTCCCTCATTCCTGCCTAATCCCATGCTCCTTTCCTCATCTCCTCCTGGCCCCTCTCTAAATCCACTGATGGAGGAGGTCCTGCTCCCTTCCATATGACCCTAGTTTATCAGGACTCTTCAGGACTGGCTGCAATGTTCTCCTCTGTGGCCTAGCAAGGCTGTTCTTCCCTCGCGGGGGGAGGGGGAGGTCAAAGAGGCAGCCATTGAGTTCATGTTAGAAATAGTCCCTGTTCCCTTACTAGGGAACACACTCGGATACTGTGCTGCAATGGGCTACATCCGAGTTATGTTATATTCTAGGTTATATCCATGAATGGTCTTTGCTTGGAAAAAACAGTCTCAGAAAAGACCCTTGTTCCCAGATATATTTAGTCCTTGTGGAGCTCTTGTCTTCTCCAGGTCATACTAACTCCCCCTTTTTTCATATTCCCTTCACTCTGCCCAAGGTTTGGTTATGAGTATCAGCATTGGCTTTGATACAATGTTAGGTAAAGTCTTTCAGGGGCCCTGTGTCCTGTTACTTATTTTCTCCTACTTCCAATGTCCATCCCATTTGTCTTTCTAAGTGAAGATTGATCATCTTACCCTGGGTCCTCCTTCTTATGTATCTTCTTTAGGTGTACAGATTTTAGTATGTTTATCCTTTTATAGGTCAGGTATCCACTGATAAATGAATATATACTGTGTGTGTCTTTCTGCTTCTGGGATACCTCACTCAGGATGATATTTTCTAGATCCTAGGATCAAAGACCTCAACATAAAACCAGACACACTAAATCAGTTAGAAGAAAAAGTGGGGAAGAGCCTAGAACTCATTGGCACAGGAGACAACTTCCTGAACAGAACATGAGCACAGGCTCTAAGAGCAACAATCAATAAATGGGACCCCATGAAACCGAAAAACTTCTGTAAAGCAAAGGACACTGTGGTCAGAGCAAAACAACAGCCTACAGATTGGGAAAGGATCTTCACCAACCCTGTATCTGACAGAGGTCTGATATCCAGAATATGTAAAGAAATAAAGAAGTTAAAAAGCAACAAAGCAAGCACTCCAATTAAAAATGGGTTACAGAGCTAAACAGAGAATTCTCTATAGGAGAATATAGAATGGCAGAGAGATACTTAAAGAAATGCTCAACATCCTTAGTCATCAGGGAGATGCAAATCAAAATGACCCTGAGATTTCACCTTACACCCATCAGAATGTCTAAGATAAAAAACTCAAGTGACAACACATGCTGGAGAGGTTGTGGAGAATTGGGAACTCTCCTCTATTGCTTGTGGGAAGGTAAACTTGTACAACCACTTTGGAAATCAATATGGCACTTTCTCAGACAATTAGGAATAGTGCTTCCTCAAGATCCAGCTATAGCATTCCTAGGCATATATCCAAAATATGCTCAAGTACACAACAAGGACATTTGCTCAACTATGTTCGTAGCAGCTTTATTCATAATAACCAGAACCTGGAAACAACCCAGATGTCCCTCAATTGAGGAATGGATACAGAAATCAATTGTACATTTACACAATGGAATACTACTCAGCAGTTAAAAACAAGGAAATCATGAAATTTGCAGGCAAGTGATGGGCCTTCTTTATATATAATATAGTGCTTCTCTCCTGAAGCTGTAAATATCTCTCTTTGTTTTGTATATTTAGCTATTTAAGTGCAGTAGATGTGGAGAGTTTCTTTTTTTCTTTATGTCTTGTCATTTTGTGTTTATATGCCCCCTGTACTTGGATGGGTACTTTCCATAGATTTGCAAATTTTTCCATTACAATATGGCTAAAAAAATTCCTGTGCTGTTGTTATGGACTTCTTTTATGCTCACAATTTATAGATTGTGTCTTTTCCTGGTGTCCCAAAGATATTATATGTTCCATTAATGTTTTTATTTATCTATCTCATCACAGGAGGAAGAATCCAGTGACTCACCTGGGGTGGTCCTCTGTGACTAGACTGTGCTGAGAAGACCACAGGAGACAGAAGCAGACGGACTCTGGTGTCCAGTCAGCCTGCCTCAGCTTTCCCAGGACAGGGTCTGGCTCTTAGCAGCCCACAGCACTCCACTGGGTGACCTGAGGCAAGAAGATTCAACTGTCTGAACCAAAAGACCCCTTCTGCTCATTCACTTTGGGCTCTGCTCCTCTGAATGTTCCAAATCACTTACCTTTTCTTCAAGCTCTTGTGTTGTGTCTCCCACATGATCCATTCTGAGTTTTTTGTTTCTTTATTGAATTCTATTTTCATATATTTTATTTCTTATTTCATTCAGATGTTTGTGTTCTTTTGAAATTCATCTAGAAACTATGTACTCTTATTTTTTAAACATATCTATTATCATTCTTTTGGATTCTTTTTAATTTCATTTAATTCATTGGCATTTGTGCCATTTTTGTGGAATGCATTGTAAATGTTGTTTTTATTTCTTCAGAGTAAGGGGATGAGATGAGAGCCATATACAAGCTGTATGAATACATGGCTTGGGCTGAGCTGGAGCATTTCTTTGTCTGTTCTAGCTATCACTAGGCCTAGGCCTGGAAGCTTCTAACCTCTGTACAATTTATTGTTCTGTAAACCTGGACCGTAAAGGATTCAGCTTCTAGCCTCTGTCTGCTAACTTGGCCTAGAATGTTTTTAGCTTTCAAGAATTACTGCTGAATAAGCTCACCCTTTCTAGTTCTGTCTGAACTCTGGCTGGCTGGCTCAACTCAGCTGTTCTGGCTCAAACTCCTCTCCAAGCTGACTGATTCAAATTGGCTTTTCTCAGCTTCTGACTGAATTGCACTGCTTGGAAAAACTGCCTTTGTACTGCACAAACTGAACTGCACTGACTACACGACCTGAATGGAACTGCATGAATTCAACTTCAACTGAACTAAACCAAACTGTCCTATACTCCTAAACTCTAAACTCTACTATTCTGTCTCCATGAATTCTACTGTACTCCTGTACTGTATTCTTCTTCCTCTGTACTGTACTATCTCTCAGACTCTGCCTGCTCTTTCTTTTCTTTTCTTTTTTTAATTATTTATTCACTTTATATTTCAATTGTCATATCCTCCTTTGTCTCCTCCCTGGCCCACCCTCTCTCACTTTTGCCCTCTATCCCCCTCCCCTGCACTACAGAAAGGGTGAACCCTCCTTCTCTAACCCTGATCCTATCCTATCAAGTTTCATCAGAACTGCCTGTATCCTCTTCCTCTGTGGCCTGGTAAGGCTGCCCCATCAGGGGGAAATGATCAAAGAGCAGGCAACCTAGTCCATGTCAGAGATAACCCCTGCTCCCCTTACTAGGGAACAGGATGGGAGCCTACCATAGATATCTTCTGAAAGACTCCATACACCAGGGGATGGAAGCATATGCTGCCTGCTTCTAAGTAGCCTCTCTTTTGTGAGAGTTGGGTGTATCCTATATCTGATTCATTCTGTCAATTCTTTCTCTGATTTGTCATATTTTCTGCCTCTCAATTAGATAGCATTGTTTGAAATTAAAGGTATGTACTAAGGGTGTGTTTTATTCTACCCAGATCATACTGTAATCCAGGGTGTCTTTCTGCTTCTGGGATACCTCACTCAGGATGATCTTTTCTAGATCACACCATTTGCCTGCAAATTTCATGATTTCCTTGTTTTTAATTGTTAAGTGGCATTCCATTGTGTAAATGTACAATTAATTTCTGTATCCATTCCTCCACTGAAAGACATGTGGGTTGTTTCCAGGTTCTGGTTATTACGAATAATGATGCTATGAATATGGTTGAACATGAATGTCCTTGTTGTGTACTTGAGCATGTTTTGGATACATGCCTAGGAGTGGTATAGCTGGATCTTGAGGAAGCACTATTCCTAATTTTCTGAGAAAGGACCACATGGATTTCCAAAAAAAAAAAAAAAAGATGACTAAAGAGGCTTGTCCATGAAAACCCATGCATGATCCAGGATGTAAAAATGTGTTGATCCCCAAGACAAGAAATATTTTTTATTGATTTACATATGGGAACTCAGCTTTTTAAAGATTCCAGTTTCTTTGGTTGTCAGCTGAATGGAGAAACAGTAATGATTCCACAGACAATCAAATTTAATGTTATTTCTGGAATCCTAATTTTTGCTTAAGCTGTGGGAAAAGATTTCATTGTGATGCAAAACTGAAATGCAAAGTTAAATGTGTATGGAAGATTGCCTTTCATATGCCAGGAAATTAAATAAATAACCCCCCCCCAAAAAAGAAGGGAAGTTTGGTACAGCTGTGTGAATAGGAAGATTTTTCCTTATTAGGAGGCACAGGGGGCATCACCGAGAGGAAAGTCTTGACTACTTTTGAGAAGTGGTGTGACATGATATGGATTCTATCTTTATGTAATTTTGTCTAAATCTCAACTGTAATAATAAACATTTAAAATGAATGATTTGCTTCTGAAATGTAAACAGGAATGAGAAGTGACAAACCTACTAAATATGAAAGTGTTAATGCACAAATGAAAGGTTTGGTATAAACACAGAGCTGTTCTGACAGACTATGGAAACAAAGATTTAAAATGTGTATAAGTTTATATAATTTATTTTACATAATTTAAGTAAATATTTCAAATTATTTAAGAAGCTTTGGACTAACTGATCATTGCATACTTCGAAATAAATTGATTTACCTTATTTATTATACATGAACAAATCCACATTTATTTTAAACAGGTGTTAAAAAGTAAATATAGACCACAAGAGCTGTTTTTGTTTTTTTCATGATGCTCCAATATGGTATGCCAGAGATCCTAGAGAATAATCCTGGGAAAACCTGAAGAAAAACTATCAGAAGAGCAATAGACTCTGAACAACTGGAAAATGGGCAAATATAATTCAGCAACAGAATCAGCCAGCAGGAATATTGAGAAAAACCTTTTCCCTTGGTACTGGGTGCTCAGCACTAGGCAACTAACAGCAAAAAAAATAAGATGCCATTTCATCAAGACTTCTGAGGAGTAGGATACTTTACAACTCAAGGCCTTCTAGGAACCAAACTCTCAGAGAAACTCAGACCAGTGTTGCCAGATCATATGCTGAAACCTGACTAGCAAAACACTGCATAACTATAGAAAAGGTCCTTTGAGTCAGGTGCACACAGCATTCAGCAAGCTGAAAACCTAGTGGCAACCAAAGTCTACGTGGGAATTTTCATTCTCCAAGCAGCAATGTTGAACACTGAGAATAGCTTCATGGCGCCAGGACTAGCATTCACAGCCAGAAACCATGAAGAATTCACAGAGGTATCATCAGCATCTGACATTCTTCCTGGGAAGCAGTACCCACAGACTAGGATGACATTATTTGATCATTCAAAAGGGAGAAGAGGAGATCCATCATGGAGGAACTCTCAGTGGAAAGAAAGGCTTCTAGGTTATGGGCAGGGATGGGTGCTGAAACTCTGCATAGAACCCAACAATCAGGTGTAGGTCACTTTTCATATCCTGTATCTACACACAGCTCTATCTCTGTCCCCTACATCCATTTCTTCTTTATTTAACAATGAATGTCAATTTATCAGGCCAAGGAGGAGATGAGATAGAGAGGGTGGGACTGGGAGGGAATGAGGAAGGCCGCTACAGCTGGGATACAAAGTGAATAAACTGTAATGAATATAAAAAATTAAATTTTAATAAAAACCATGGATATATATCTGTTTACTCTGGCCGAATAAATACTTTGTTATTGTATACACAAGATATAATCATAATTTATTTGTAATAAGTATCACTATTCTGTACATTTATAAGATATTTAAAATTTATACCAGGCAGTGGTGGTACATGCCTTTAATCCCAGAAGTCAGGAGGCAGAAGTAGGCAGATCTTTGTTAGTCTGTGGCCAGCCTGGTCTACATAGTGAGTTCCAAGAAAGCCATGGCTACAAAGGAAAATCTTGTCTCACAAACAAATAAACAATAACAACAACAAAATTAAATTAAATTAAACTTTTTGTCTGTAAGTGCTATTGACTTGTCCTACTAAAACAAAAATTCTAAACTTTGCTTTAAAAAGAAAACAAAACTAATGCCATATATATATACACACACATGAAATCAATGAGCCTACAAAATGATCTTTCTTTCCTCTATTTTCCTTTATCTTGCTCTCCTTTCTACTCTTCTCCCTTTTTGTTTAACTTTTTCCTTTTCTTCTGTGGTCATGGCTGTTTCTTCAGTAATTTTTCTTTTGGTGGCAGTATTGCTCCATTAAAGAAAAACAATTCTTTCCTCCCGCCCTTGGCTCTTAAAAAACACCTCTTTGAACAAGTGTATTTCTCTTGGAGAAAAAACTTGCATCTGGGTCTGGGATTTGCATCTAAGGGAGATTTCCTGGAACCTAATCCTAATAATTGTCTGCCCAGGCTTTCTTGATTATATAGGAAAGGGAGGTCAGGCAGCTCCCATGATCTCTGTTTTGTTCTTTTTTTTTTTTCAGTAATTTTTCCTTGGCTATAAAATATACACCTGCTCATTATAGATAATCCGCAAGCATGTAGAATAGGCTAAATAAGAAAATAAACATCGTGTATAATCTCATAAACATCATTAAAGTGCGACTGTTAACAATTGAAAGAGTTTTCTCCTATGTGGTTTCTTTGTCTACATTTTGATATAATTGCAATCATATGCTACATGTAACATTTAGTATTCTTATTTGTATTACTTATAGAGCATAAGTTTGCTTTTTTTTAACTTTAAAAACTAATTCATAATTTAAACAGTTTCTTACATATCCCTTTTAATACTTGTAGAATAATGTTATATATGTGTAGTATGTGCTAATTATATTTTCTTTGACATGATATACTTGTGTTGCTTATAGATACCATTTTAATTAATGTTTCTATCAAATAGCTAAGCACACATATCCTTCATTGAATATGCAAAATACACTTTAAAAAGTAAAAACCATTGTAATGTGAACAGCGATTGGTTTGAACCAGTGGAAACTTGAACTTCCTCTAATATCTGCACTTCTTCCTTCTCTAGCTGGGATGACATGATATAGTAGGAAGGTTATTACCCAGGCTGGTTCCCAGATGACTCCCAATAATCACTTAACCAGTGACCCAGAATGTATCAGAACACTCTAACATCCAAATAAGTACCATATCTGTTCAATCCCTGGTTTACTTCTCAGCTTAGCTATCCCTAGCTCGACATTTTTGGTATTCTTATGGTGTGAAGAACCTACTACTCATTGGTCATTGCCTAAATATATCCAAAGATATCATTACTAAGCATATTTTAAGAAAATGATCATCTTCATACCTTACCTCACTTTAATAAGGCATCACTACCTAGCTGTCTCACTTGCTACTCAACAAAGAAGCGCACTGATTATTTGTGTTTTAAGTCCGTTGACTATTTTAGAAATAGGTAAAGGAGAGAAAAAGTAGCAAATAGAGGCATTTACAAAACACTAATATTCTTACAGAATTACAAAAATTCTTGAGTGACTTTTCTAAATCCCAACATGACATGAGACCAGCAATAACATTTTTTGATGTTTCTTCTGAATGGCATAGTATCAGTCTAGATTACTTTGTTCTGGTGCTTGCTGAACATATGAAACCTTTCATTATTACACTTGTGCCATACAGCTGGGTTTGGTGTGTCCCTCAAAAGCCCATTTTTAAAGTTTGGTTCTCAGCTTGGTACTAGTAAAAGGTAGTGGAAACTTAAAATATGTGGCTTTATAGGAGATCAGAGGTTATTTGTGGCATGCCTTTAAATTGAATTGTGGGAACTCAGTTCCTCCTCTGCTTCTTAGCTCTCATGAAGTAAGATATTTTTTTCTGCCATATACTCCTGCTTCCTGTACCACCTCTCTACAGGCTCAAAAGTAGCAGGGCCAACCGACCACACACTGAGACATCCTAAATTGAAATCTCAAATAAACCTTTTTTTCTTCGTAAGTTGATTTATTTCAGGTAATCACCATAGGAAAATTGGCAAATATATCTGCAGATTCCCTTGACCTTTGAATACATTCCATTTTCGTTTTTGTATTCTGTCTTTACCTTTAATCATTTATTACCTCATGTTAGTGAGTTCCACAAATTGTTACGTGAAGATGGTAAATAGTAGATGAATCTTTTTGAGCTATCATATATTCGTTTGCTAGAAGTAACACTGCCAGGGTAAAATATGCCCGTTATGAATGAGGTACACGACATAAATGTCTTGTCTCATATTTCTTGAGACTACAAATACCAGACATAAAACAGCCTTTGCGATTTCTGACGGTATAAGGGAGAACACATTCCATAGCTCTTTACTAGGCTCTTGTGGCTTGCTCACAATTGTTAATATTCTCTGTGCTGTCTTGCCCAAACATCATTGTCACTGTGTACATGTGTCTATGTTCAAATGTTTCCTTCATATAAGATATAAACCATGTTGAATTAAGGGCCCAATCTGCCTCTACCGTCATCTTAAGTAATAACATGTACAACAATATTATTTCCAAAACAGGTCAAGTTTTGGTAGATTGGGATTTATAACTTTAACATTCAAATTTGAGAGGGCATAATTTAATATTTCATATGTGTTAAGGGGTTTTCACTCATAACTAAATTTTGATTGGTGTGGTGGTTTGCATGAGAATGGCCTCATGAGTAGTCATAATTTAAATTCTTGGTCACCAAGGAGTGGCACTATTTGAAAGGATTAGGAGGTGTGGCATTTTGGGGGGGAAGTGTGTCACTGCAGGTGGACTTTTCAATTTCAAAAAAGCCTATTCCAAGCACAGAGTCTTTCTTTCTTCCTGCTGTCCATGAATCTGGCACTCTCAGCACCATATGCCTGTGCACAGCCATGCTCTCCAGCATGATGACAATGCACTAAAGCTCTGAAATTGTAAGTAAACCCATTTAATTGCTTGCTTTTATAAAAATTGGCTTAGTCATGGTGTCTAGTCACAGCAATAGAACAATGACCAAGAGAAATGGCCATTAAAGTCAAAGACAGAAATAGTTTTCCTGTAGAATGTTGAAAACATCACTCCATTGAATATATATATGTATATATACACATATACTATACATATATATTACTTCTAAGGTTTTCTACTGAGAAGTCTATATTCATGACTTCTTGTGTTTTAACTTTTTCTAGAAGCTTTAATATGCATTTATTAGTGCATTTTGAATTTTACAAAATATTTGGACTTCATTATGACTATATTATGCATATAACTAGGGTTTTCTGATCATGTTTATCCCGCCTTCTTCCTAGCCTCACTTACTTCTTTTTTTTTTTTCCATAATTTTATTTTTCTCATTAGTTACATTTTGTTAATTCTGTATCCCAGCTGTATCCCTCATTTTCTCCCCAATCCCACCCTCCCTCCCTCATCTCCTCCCTGCCCCTTTCCAAGTCCACTAATAGGGGAGGACCTCCTCCCCTTTCATATGACTCGCTTTTGTCAAGTATTTTCCGGACTGGCTGCAAAGTCCTCCTCTGTGGCCTAACAGTACTGCTCCTCCCTTGGGAGGTGGGGAGGCCAAAGAGCCAGTCATTGAGTTCCTGTTAGTAATAGTCCTTGTTCCCTTACTATGGGAAACCAATTGATTACTGAGCTATCACGGGTCACATCCGAACAGAGGTTCTAGGTTTTATCCTCTCACGGACTTTGGTTGAGTGTCCATCTCAGAAAAGACCCTGTGCCCAGATACGTTTGGTCCTTGTGGAGCTCCTATCCTTTCCACTTCAAACTCCCCTTCTTTCATATGATTCCCTGCACTCTGCCGAAGGTTTGGTTGTGAGTCTTAGTATCTATTTTGGAGCACTGCTAGGTAGAGTCTTTCATATGCTTTCTGCGTTAGACTCCTGTCATACGTTCAATGCATATCCCATTTGTCTTTCTAAATGAGGATAGATCATCATACCCCATGTCTGCTTTCTTGATTATCTTCTTTAAGTGGATAGATTTCATTTTGTTTATCCTATCTTTTAGGTCTATATAAGCGAGTATATTCCATGTTTGTCTTTCTCCTTCTGGGATACTTCACTCAGAATGATCTTTTCTAGATCCCACCATTTGCCTGCAAATTTCATGATTTCCTCCTTTTTGATTGCTGAGTAGTATTCCATTGTGTAGAAATACCACAATTTCTGTATCCATTCCTCCGTTGATGGACATCTGGGTTGTTTCCAGGTTCTGGCTATTACAAATAAAGCTGCTACAAACATGGTTGAGCAAATGTCCTTATTGTGTACTTGAGCAAATTTTGGGTATATACCTAACAGTGGTATAGCTGGGTCTTGAGGAAGCGCTATTCCTAATTGTCTGAGAAAGCGCCAGATTGACTTCCAAAGTGGTTGTACCAGATTACATTCCCACCAGCAATGGAGGAGGGTTCCTCTTTCTCCACAACCTCTCCAACATGTGTTGTCATTTGTGTTTTTCATCTTGGCTATTCTGATGGGTGTAAGGTGAAATCTTAGGGTCGTTTTGATTTGCATTTCCCTAATGGCTAATGAGGTTGAGCATTTCTTTAAGTGTCTCTCTGCCAGTCTATATTCCTCTACAGAGAATTCTCTGTTTAGCTCCGTTCCCCATTTTTTAAGTGGATTACTTGGTATGCTGCTTTTCAGCTTCTTTAGTTCTTTATATATACTGGATATTAGCCCTCTGTCAGATAAAGGGTTGGTGAAGATTCTTTCCCAATCTGTAGGCAGTCGTTTTGTTTTGATGACGGTGTCCTTTGCTTTACAGAAGCTTTTCAGTTTCATGAGGTCCCATTTATTGATTGTTGCTCTTAAAGCCTGTGCTGTTGGAGTTCTGTTCAGGAAGTTGTCTAATGTGCCAATGAGTTCTAGGCTGTTCCCTACTTTTTGTTCTAACAGATTTAGCGTATCTGGTTTTATGTTGAGGTCTCTGATCCACTTGGACTTTAGTTTTGTGCAGGGTGATAAATGTGAATCTATTTTCATTTTTCTGCATGTAGACATCCAATTAGACCAGCACCATCTGTTGAAGATGCTATCTTTTTTCCATTGAATGGTTTTGGCTGCTTTGTCAAAAATTGAGTATTCATAGGTACGTGGGTTTATTTCTGGGTCTTCAATTCGGTTCCATTGATCCTCCTTTCTGTTTCTATGCCAATACCATGCAGTTTTTATTACTATTGCTCTGTAGTACAGCTTGAGATCGGGGATGGAGATACCTCCAGATGATCTGTTGTTGTATAGGGTTGTTTTGGAGATTCTAGGTTTTTTGTTTCTCCATATGAAGCTGAGAATCTTTTTTTCAAGGTTTGAAAAGAATTGAGTTGGTATTTTGATGGGAATTGCATTGAATCTGTAGATTGCTTTTGGCAGGATGGCCATTTTCACAATGTTAATCCTACCAATCCGTGAGCACGGGAGATCTTTCCATCTTCTGATATCTTCTTCAATTTCTTTCTTCAGAGACTTGAAGTTTTTCTCAAACAGGTCTTTCACTTGCTTGGTTAGTGTCACCCCAAGGTACTTTATGTTATTAGTGGCTATTGTGAAGGGTGTTGTTTCCCTAATTTCTTTCTCGGACCTTTTGTCTTTGGTATACAGGAGGGCTTCTGATTTTTTTGAGTTGATTTTGTATCCAGCCACTTTGCTGAAGGTGTTTATCAGCTGAAGGAGTTCTCTGGTTGAATTTTTGGGGTCACTCATGTATACTATCATATCATCTGCGAATAGTGACACTTTGACCTCTTCCTTTCCGATTTGTATCCCCTTGATCTCCTTTAGTTGTCTTATTGCTCTGGCTAAGACTTCAAGTACTATGTTGAATAGATATGGAGAGAGTGGGCAGCCTTGTCTTGTCCCTGATTTCAGTGGGATTGATTTAAGTTTCTCTCCATTGAGTTTGATGTTAGCTATAGGCTTGCTGTATATTGCCTTTACTATGTTTAAGTATGTGCCTTGTATCCCTGATTTCTCCAATACTTTAAATATGAATGGGTGTTGGACTTTGTCAAATGCTTTTTCGGCATCCAAGGAGATGATCATGTGGTTTTTCTCCTTCAATTTGTTTATGTGGTGGATTACATTGATGGATTTCCGTATGTTGAACCACCCTTGCATGCCTGGGATGAAGTCTACTTGGTCATGATGGATGATATCTTTGATGTGTTCTTGGATTCGGTTTGCACGTATTTTATTTAGTATTTTTGCATCAATATTCAAAAGAGAGATAGGTCTGAAGTTCTCTTTTTTTGTTGGGTCTTTGGCTACACTTACTTCTATTCCATTCTTTTACTGACACATTTTTTATTCTCTAATAGTTCTTCTGCTTGCATGTCTTTTCTGAATATAATACCAACAGCTTAAGTAATAAAATCAAGAACATAGAGAATTGTTGCATTAAACCCAAACACTTCTGTACAGCAAAGGGAATAACAGAACTTCTAATATATTTTCTTTGTCCCAAATACTCTGAAATTTAATGTTATTATTTGGTGTAGACCTCTCTTTATCCACAGTTACAGGAATTCTCTAGGTCCTTCTTTTGGGTCTAGAAATCGGCTGTTTCTGTACTGGAATATCTTTTTTTTTTTAATTTTCAGTGATTATTTTAAAGATATTACAGAATCACACCATTTCACCCTTTTCTTTCCTCCCCTCAAACCCTCCCATATTCCCCTTCTGGCTTTCTTTCAAATTCATTGCCTCTTTTTTATTAGTTGTTTTTACACATACACACTCATATACATAAACACACACATTTATATTCCTAAATATATAAGTACAATTTACTCAGTCCATGTCTTACTTGTATGTATATATGACTTTAGGTCTGACCATTTGGTATTGTATAATTGATAGGCATGTTCTTCACTGGAGAAGGCTATTTCTCCATCTCTAAAAATTCCTTAGTTGCCTGTAGTTCTTTGTGTAGGTTTGAGGTCTCATGGGCTTTCCTGCATCCATATTAGTATGTCTAAAGGTATCATTCTTGTTCAGCTAATTTTCAGGCAGTCATGTTGGTAAGAATTTATGGGTGTAGCTTCTGACATTCCTAGGAGACACAGTCTCACAGGAAACTCTCTGGTCCTCTGGATCTTACAATCTAGCTAGTCCCTCTTCCCCAGTGTTCCATAAGCTTTAGATGTTGGAGTTGTTTTGTAGGTGTCTGTTGGGATTGGGTTCTACAAGAGTAAATTTTGATTAGCTGTGATTTTCTGTAATGGTCCTTGTTTTTTGCAAAGAGGTATCTCTTGATAAGGGGTGAGAATTAAGCTTATATGGGGGTATAGAGGCAAGTATTTAGAATGTAGTTAGGGCTTATGCTGATTTAATAAATTAGTGGTTATAGGTTCTCCTGCAAGATCCATGGCTTCATTAACCCCAGGTACTTAGTAAGGTTTCCAGTACCAGGTTTTGTTTTCCTCTTGTTGAATGAGTCTTAAGTCCAATTAGAGAGCTGTTGCTTATTGCCCAGGTATGTATACCACTATTGCACCTTTCTTGAAATTTTAGGTGATGTGATTATTTCTCTGCGGCAATTTTCGCTGTTTTCTTTCTGTAATGCCAATTACATAGATCTTAGATCTTATGAACTAGTCTTTGAAATTATAAAATGATTTGATATAGATTTAAACAGAAGAAAAAGGGGGAAATTGGGTTGTCGAACTCCTTCCCTGAAACAAATAAAAATTTACATTTTTTTCTGTGAGTCAATAGGATGAATTCATTCAATGAGTAGTCCTGTCTAATACCTATTGTACCAATTAATGGTCACAGGTATGAAATAGCCCAACTTTCATAATCATTGTCTCAAAGGAACAACACATGTTGATTTCTTCTGGAATGCAAAAGCTGTTCTTTCTACTTCAATACACAGCAAGTTAAATTCACATATCCATTATGGGGGAAAAGAAAACTAAATGAGAGAGTAGAGACTAGAGGGAAAAACTTTCTATCCTCCTTCATGACTCACACTGCTATCTGTCCTTATTCATCACCTATCATTTATTAAAAATCTTACTTTTAAAGACTTGTTTTAAATCCCAAAAGCTTTTGTTGTTTTCTCGCTGTTGTACCTGTATAAAATCTTGTTTTGTTTTGTTTTGTTTTTTCAACCTCTCACTTCATGGCCTGGTTTTTGCTTTACATTGCCTTTCTTTTTTTGTCAATCTCTGCAGCTGTCTCGTAAATTTGACTACTCTTCAATTTAAGACTTTTGGAGTCTCTGTTTACATTAAGGCTTGTTGACTCTGCATTCCTTCTTAAACATATAATACTGCATAAACTGTCAGCATGGCTGTACCATTTTTTTTAAATGATAATTCTATTCCCAAAAGACATTCCCATTTTCCCAATGCTTCAAAAATGAAAGACCGTTCTGCTAGATTTCTAGGAGTCAGATGGAGGAAAGCTTTGGAGAATTTCAGTTGACATGCTAGTTCCATCCTCAATTGTAACAACTATTCTTCAGTAAAGATACATTTTATTTTACCATCTTAAGAAATGCCCAGATTTCTGCCACAGTGGAGTGGAGTTGTCCACTGTCATGGAGATGAAAGGTGAGTGAGTGGGAAAGAGGATCTAGCATTTTAGTTTCCCATCCTATTTGAAGGATACCATTATCATATGGTCTGTTTAGGCTATGAAATGTGAGCATATAACATGCCATTTGGGGAACAGATGGTTTAAGGTTACATAATATGCTTTGTTACTTTCTCCCCTAAACAGCCATCATAGAAATGTTTCAAGATGGATCTCTCATAAGTCTGGGCACCTATGTGATTACATTAGATGTCCAGAAAAAAATAATAAAAAATATATATTATGTTTTAAACTATTACATAACCTGATCTATTACAAAACAACCCCCTTTGCACTTTCTTTGTTTTTAATTTATGTATATAAATGTTTTGCCTGTGTAGGTATGTGTAACCTTACACATGCCAAGCAACTGTGGAGGCTAGAAGAGGGTGTTAGAGCCCCTGGAACCTGAAGTACAGAGAGACATGAGCCATTATGTGGTACTGGGAACCAAATCCCAGGTATGTGCCTTTAACTGCTAAGCCATCTCTCTAACCCGTAGTATGCTTACCTTTGACTTACCACTGCCACCAGTCCTGGGCTTTGGCGATATAACTCAGCATGAACTTACTTGTCCAACATAGTCTAACAGCCTAGTATTAAATTTTCTCAGTCATGCCAAATTGGTTGCTAAGCCATCTTCACTCTGGCTGTTAAAACTAAATTGCTTCTGCCATTCTTTTAGGTTTCTATCAAAATCTTCTATCATTCTTGTAGATTTATATCTGGAAAAAAATACCACTTTGTTTTACTTTTACTTTTAAAATCTACCCTGGAGTTTATTTTAAAAAAAATAACATTGCTTTAAGCATAGATACTCAGAGTGGGGGAGAGACATCTAAAAACAGGCAGTCGTGCCTTGCCTTTAAAGCAAAGTTTCAAGAGCTAATTAAATTAGGTGATTATAGTCATTCTACCATGTTTACTCACAAATTGTGTCTCATCGACTGTCAACATTTACATATTCCATGCCATCCTAAACTATTCCTACCCCCAAAGAACTTACAACTCCCAAAGGAAGAAGAAAACTACAATCAAAAAGCAAATTACATACTTCTAATATTTGATGGCACATAATTATATTACCATTCCAAAAGACAGAAGGGGCACATAATGAAGAAATACTGGACCAAAGCAAAGCTGAAACCAAGCAAGGCAAATTCCAAGTTCTGTAGCTTTCTATCTGATGTCAGAGGGCTAGAAAGTTTTTCCCTTCCAGCCTTGCTGCCTTCAACATGCTCTTGGGCTGGTTATACTCCCCGAATACAACTTTTCTTAGCAGATGTCTCATGACTGGCATTTCTAACATCTTGGGAGTCTCCAATACAACACTTTACAACTGCTAAAAAGCTTCTCAGGGCTTCTTGCTCTCTCAGGACCTAAATGTAGGGCTTGCTCTGTCACATATACCCTAGCCTTAGCAGCTCTCCTTAACCATGGAGAAAGATCTTTTTTTCTCATGCCCCCCATTTATTTGTTTGTTTGTTTGTTTACAGTCTGATCCCAGCCCCTTCCTCTTCTCCACCCAGTCCCACCCACACACCCTCCTCTCAATTTTCCTTTTCCATCTTCCCAGAGAAGAGGAGACCCCCAAGGGGTACCAATCCACCCAGGCACCTCACGTTATAGCAGAACTAAGCACATCCTCTCCCACCGGGGGATTAACAAGGCAGCCCAGCTAGGAGAAGGTGACTCAGCCACAGGCAACAGAGTAAGAAACAGCCCTTCCTCTTATTGTTAGGGAACCCACATAGTGACTGAGCTGTATATCTGCTGCATATGTGTAGGGGGTCTAGGTTCAGTGTCTGTGAGCACCCGTAGGCCCAGGTTAGTTGACTCTGTAGGTCTTCTTGTGGTGTCCTTGACCCCTCTGGCTCTTTGTGTCCTTCCTCTCATTCTTCCACTACACTCCCTGAGCTAGGCCCATTGCTTAGCAGTGGGTGTCTGCATCTGTCTCCATCAGCCGCTGGATGAAGCCTCTCAGAAGATAGGGTAGACTCCTACATGCAAGCATTAACAGAGTATCATTAATAGTAACAGAGGTTGGCCCTCTCCTGTAGGGTGGGTCGTAAGGTAGGCCAGTCACTGATTTGCCATTCACTCAATCTCTGTTCTATCTTTAGCTTTATACTTCTTGTAGACAAGACACACTTTTAGGCCAAAAGCTTTATGGATGGGTTGGTTGTCCCGCTCCTTTCACTGAGAGTCCCGCCTGGCTACAGGAGGTACCGATTTCATGCTCCTTAACACTCATTGTTTGGAGTCTCAACTAGGGTCACCCCCATAGACTCCCAGGAGCCTCCCCTGTCCCAAAGATGCCCCCCCCAAAAAAATTACGTTCTCTCTCCTAGTTTTTCCCTTCACCCCCTCCTCTCTCCACACACTTGATCCCCATCCCCATTATCCTCTCCACCCCCTCTCCCATCCAGTTCCCTCCCTTTATCTACTTCACATATCTATTATTATTTCCCATTCTGAGTAAGATTCAAGCATCCTAGGCCCTCATTGGCTTCTTTGTATCATGGTTTCCTGTGCTGTGAGGCCTATATCCACTTTTAAGTGAGCGGATGCAATCTGTGTCTTTCTGGTTCTGGGTTACCTCCCTCAGTATGATCTTTTCTAGCTCCATCCGTTTTCCCGCAAATTTCATGATTTCCTTGTTTTTAATAGCTGAGTAGTATTCCGTTCTGTAAATTTACTATATTTTCTTTATTCATTCTTCAGTTGAGGGGCATCTAAGTAGTTTTCAGTTTCTGGCTATTATGAATAAGGCTGAAATGAACACAGCTGAACAAGTGTCCTTGTGGTAAGCTGGAGCATCTTTTGAGTGTATGCCAGAAGTGGTATAGCTTGGACTTGAGGTAGATCTATTCCTAATTTTCTGAGAAAGTGCCAGATTGATTTCCACAGTGGTTATACAAGTTTGTACTCCCACCAGCAATGGAGGAATACTCCCTTTTCTCCACATCCTTGCCAGCATGTGCTGTCATTTGAGTTTTTTATCTTAGCCATTCTGAATGATAAAAGATGGAATCTGAGAGTTGGTTTGATTTGCATTTCCCTGATTACCAAGGACATTGAACATTTATCTTCTTTTTAATTTTAATTTTTATTTATTCACTTTACATCCCAGTGTTTGTGGCCACCTCCCTCCTCCCCCAGTCCTACTCTCCTTCCCTGTTTTCCCTATTCCCCCTCCTGTCCTCGTCAGAGACAGGAATCCCCCTAACCCACCCATCCCAGCATAGCAAGTCCAATCAGGACTGAATGCATCCTCTTCCCCTGTGGCCTACCGAGGTAGCCCTGCCAGGGCAAAGTGCCCTAAAATCGGGCAACGTAGTTCATGTCAGAGTCAACCCCATTCCCCTTATTAGGGAACCTAGGTGAGGACTGAGCTGCCTATCATCTGCTACATCTGTACAGGGAGCCTAGGTCCAGTCCATGCATAGTCCTTGGTTGATGCTTCAGTCTCCACAGGACCCCTGGGCCCCAGTTAGTTGGCTTTGTTGGTCTTCTTGTAGAGCTCCTGTCTCTTCTGGGTCTTTCTACCCCCCCCCCCCACTTCCACAAGACTCCCTGCACTTCACACAATGTTTGGTTTTGGATCTCTGCATCTGTTTCCATCAGGTGCTGGGTGGAGCACTCAGAAGGCAGCTATGCTTGGCTCCTGTCTGCAAGCATAGCAGAGTATTGTTAATCATGTCAGGGTTTGGCTGTCTCCCATGGGGTGAGTCTCAGGCTGGGCCAGTTATCGGTTGGACATTCCCTCAATCTCTGCCTTATTTTTTTTTTTTTTTTGTTCCTGCACATCTTGTAGGCAGGGTAAAGTTTGGGTCCAAGTTTTTGTGGGTGGGTGGGTGTTCCCCTCATTCCACTAGGAGTCTTGTCTAGTCTCCGTGTCCTCTGCGACTAGGAGTCTCAGCTGGAGTCACCTGTATATCTTCCCATAAGCCTACCCTGTCGCAGGTCTCCAGCTCATCATAGAGATGCCCCCAACCACAGTTTCTCCTCTCTTCGTAAGCCTTCTCTCTTCCCGCCTCAGCTCAGCCCGGGTATGATATCAATCTTGATTTCTCTCCTTGCTCTCCCTCTCTTACCCTGTTCCTCCTCTTCAACAACTTCTGCTGTCTCTTCTATTTCCACTTCTGATTAAGATTCAAACACCCTTCCTCGGGCCCTCCTTGTTACTTATCTTTTCTGGGTCTGTGAGTTGTAGTATGGTTATCCTGTACTATACCGGCTAAAACCCACTTGTAAGGGAGTACATACCATGTGCATCTTTTTGGATCTGTGTTACCTCACTCAGGATGATCTTTTTTAGTTCCATTCGTTTGCCTGCAAATTTCATGATTTCCTTATTTTTTATTGCAGAGTAGTATTCCATTGTATAGATGTACCACAATTTCTGTATCCATTCCTCAACTGAGGGACATCTGGGTTGTTTCCAGATTCTGGCTCTTATGAATAAAGCTGCTATGAACATGGTTGAGCAAATGTCCTTGTTGTATGGTGGATCATCTTTTGGGGATATCCCCAGGAGTGGCATACCTGGTAGTATTATTCTCAATTTTCTAAGGAAGCGCCAGATTGATTTCCAAACTGGTTGTACATTTTTGCACTTCCACCAGCAATGGAGGAGTGCTCCCTTTTCTTCACATCCTCGCATGCATGTGCTGTTACTTGAGTTTTGGGTCATAGTCATTCTGAAGAGTGTAAGATGGAATGGCAGATTCATTTTGATTTTTATTTCCCTGATGACTACGGACATTGAGCATTTATTTAAGTGTTTCTCCACCATTCAGCATTCCTCTGTTGAAAATTCTCTGTTTAGTTCTGTACCCCATTTTTAAAATTGGATTATTTGGTTTGTTGGTGTTTAATTTTTTTGAGGTCTTTATATATATTGAATATGTATTTATATATATTAGCCCTCTGTTGAATGTAGGGCTGGTGAAGATCTTTTCCTCATTTGTAGGCTGTCATTTTGTTCTATTGACAGTGTCCTTTGCCTTACAGAAGCTTTTCAGTTTTATGAGGTCCCATTTATCAATTGTTTATCTTAGAGCTTAACCTATTGGTATTTGTTCAGGACATTGTGTCCTATGCCAATGAATTCAAGGCTGATCTCCATTTTTCTTCTAACAGGTTTAATGTGTCTAGTTTTATGTTGAGGTCTTTGATCCACTTGGACTTTAGTTTTGCGCAGGGTGATGAATATGGATCTATTTGCATTTTTCTACATGTAGACATCCAGTTAGACCAGTACCATTTGTTGAAGATGCTATCCTTTTTCCATTGTATGGTTTGTGCTTCTTTGTCAAAAATCAAGTATCAGTCAGTGTGTGACTTTCTTTCTGGGTCTTCAGTTCGATTCCATTGATCAAGAAGACATCAGAAAATGGAAAAGTATCCCATGCTCATGGATCAGTAGGAGTAACATAGTAAAAATGGCCATCCTGCCAAAAGCAATCTACAGATTCAATGCAATTCCCATCAAAATACCAACGCAATACTTTACAGACCTTGAAAGAACAATTGTCAACTTCATATGGAAAAAAAAAAGAGAATAGCTAAAACAACACTGTGCAATAAAAAACTTCTGGAGTTATTTCCATTCCTGATTTCAAGCTGTACTACAGAGCATTGGTAGTAAAAACTGCATGGGATTGGCATAGAGTCCACAATCTTTACTCCAGTATGCTTCATGACTCTAAAACCAGAACCATGTGGATAACATAGCCAGGGTTGACTGCCTGCTTGAGGTGAAGCCTGTCTCCCCTTGACACATACATATACAGAAACTTTTTTTTTATTTTGTTGTCTTTTAGAACCAGAAACTTTCTCAGATCTTTTGTTTTTGCAAATTTCAGCATTATTAGGCAGGGTCCTGCCCTCAGGGTACTTCTGTTTTTCCTTTTTAAATCAGGCCTCTCCTTATTTGTTCAGCAGAAGCTTTGGCTCCAATATTATATTTCCTGGTAATTATTTTTGCTTCAAAATTTGCATTTCTTTCTTTCTTTTTTTTTATTCATTATAGGCCTGCATAAGAGTGATGACTAATAACCGTGTAACAGAAATCTCCTTTACCATAGAAATTAGTGTAAAACTTTTCAATTTAGCCTCAGGCAGATTCTTAGGACAAGAGCAAAAAGCAGTCACATTCTTTGCCAAAATATCAAGAGAATGGTCTCTAGCTCAGTTGTTAATTTTGTTTTCCTCTGAAACCTCTTGAGCTGGGCTTCATAGTCCACATTGCTCTCAATACTATTGTCTTCCAAGATCCTTCTGGGGGGGGTAACCATCAAGCCTTGCCTACAGTGCTCAACCATTTGGAGTACAAAGTTCCAAAGTCTTTCAATCATGTTTATAGCAGCTCTATTCATAATAGCCAGAATCTGGAAACAACCTAGATGTCCCTCAACTGAGGAATGGATACAGAAATTGTGGTACATCTACACAATGGAATATTACTCAGCAATGAAAAATAAGGAAATCATGAAATTTGCAGGCAAATGGTAGAAACTAGAAAAGATCATCCTGAACGAGGTATCCTAGAAGCAGAAAAACACACAGGGTGTATACTCACTCATAAGTGGATATTAGCCACATAATATAGGCTAAAGATACTAAAATCTATACTCCTAAAGAACCTTTTATTCTTAATCTCTGATGGCTCTCGGGAACTTCTCCAGCATCATTGGAATTTAGTATTGGAGCACATGACAGAGGTAAGAAGACCTCAGAGTGGTTCTTCACCCAAGGGTGGGGCCTTGTAAGATTTCTCCCACTTATTTTGGCATATCAACTTATGTTCCCATCGTGCAGGTCTTACTTTGGAAAGCACAATGTTCAATTTCTTTGCTGAAGCCTCCCTACCATCAATAGAAGATATTGTCTCCTGGTACTTTGACACCTACTGTTGTTCTGCCCTCTCCTCCATTATTTATTCTGAGCACCAGGTGTAGAGATTGAATTGTGGATGTACCAATTGTGGTGCAGCACCCCGAGGTCACCTGTTATATTAATTTTGACCCATTGTGGATTTCAGTAATGGTCACTATTTGCTGCAAAACGATGTTTTCAAAATGTTTTAATTTTGTTTTTTTATAAATTTTTATTTGAAAATATAATTACATTACTTCTCCCTTCTCTTTGCTTCCTATAGATCCTCCCAAGTCATCTCCCTTTAACAATTTCCATGTACTTGCCCATTCTCAAAATGATAGCATCTTTTTCTTTGATTATTATTGTTACATACACATATATATGAAAATATACATACGTATTTATATTTTTTGTTGTCTGTGTAGATATTGTTTCAGGGCTGAACACTGTATCAGGTAACCAATTAGGGGGCTCATCCCTGGGAAAGGCTAATTCTCTCTCACAGAAGTCATTAGTTGCCTGTAGTTCTTTGTCTAGAGATGGGACTCCATGAAATTGCCACACTGTCTTATTAGTATGTTTAGATATTGCCACAGTTTTGGTCTTGTTTATACAGCCATTTCTAATGAAAAGTGTTTCACTGATGACTTTCAGGTAGTCTGTTTCTTACATTCTTTCCTCCCTCACTTCAGAAATGTTCCTTGAGTCATAGATGTGGGAGTGGTGATGTAGATATATCCACTGAACCTGGGACCCCCCTCCCCCATGATCTGTTAGTCTCTGCATTGTGTCCAGTTGTAGTTCTCTGTGATGGTTTCCAATTTTTGTGAAAAGAGGCTTTTTTGATGGGGATGGTAACTACACTTAGTGTGTTATATAAGAATAAGATTTAAAATGCAACAAGTGATTACGCTGGTCTAGAAAAATGGTAGTAGTAGATGCAAAAGAAACTTTATTGATGAGTGTCAAGAGCTATACATATGGCTAAAGATTTAGAGCTAGGATCCACAAATAAGAGAGAACATGTAGCATATGTCTTTCTGGATATAGGTTAGCTCAGTAAGTATAATATTTTCCAGTTCTGTCTGTTTACCAGGTTGAATCAATACACAGGCTGTAGGAGCATATTTGGTCTGGCAGTGTGGGCATGGCATGGGTGGGTTCTCTATTGCACCTCTGAAATGCTCAAAGCACCTGAGCAGGGTAGAAGGGCTTAATAGTTGTCAATCAAGAGTTAAAACTACAGACTCAAAACAGTATAGCTGATCTGAAGAAAAAATAAAAATTAATGGCATTCAACAGTGCTGAACACCTAATTAAGTGTTCTTAGGAAAGTGAGGTCCCTCTAATCTATCTCATTACCATAAGCTAGTTTGAAATATTTTCACCTATTAAGAATCCCGCCTCTGAGAAAAAGGTATTGGACGGGTCTGATGCTCTTTGGGTGGATGACACCTAAATGAACATCAGTACAAAGTCCCAATTTATTTCTAATATCAGAGATCAGACCTCTACTCTTGCCTGATGCGTCTAAAACAAAAAGGGGGAACTGTAGAGAGCTGCGGAATGCTATGCCTTAAAGATGGAGCTGGTTTCCGCCTTCCACCTTCCCGATGGTGAGTGCTCTCTGTCACGAACAATTCCACATTTGGCTAAGGCTGAGGATCTGGCTTGCTTCCATGTATGTGGACCTATCTGCATTGCCCACGTGGCACGCTGGGGTTGGCTACCCAGAGGCTATTTAAGCTGTGGGCTGGCTTTCCCCAGGGTCAGATGATTGTTCAAGGTTCCTGAATAAACTGCATTGAAAAAAAAAAAAAAAAGAATGACTATTCATGTCAAAGACAGCCCCTGTACCCCTTACTAGGCAACCCATTTGGAAACTGAGCAGCCTATAGGCTTCCTCTGAACAGGGAGCCTAGGTGCTCTCCATGCAAGGTCCTTGGTTGGAGTATCGGTCTTTGCAGCCCACCCCAACTCCGGGCCCAGGTTTTTTTTTTTTTTTAAGCTGTTGTTCTCTTTGTGGAGTTCCTGTCCCATCCAGGTCTTTCTTTCTCTCCCTCTTCTTCCATAAGGTGTCTGGCACTCTGCCCAAAGTTTGGCTATGAGTCTTAGTATCTCCTTCAATACCTTGGTGGGTGGAGTCTTTCAGAGGTCCTCTGTAGAAGGTTCCTGTCCTGTCACTTGTCTTCTCCTATTTCCAATGTCTACCCTGTTTGCCATTCTGAGTGAGGTTTCAGCCTCTTCCATAGGATCTTTCTTGTTGTTTAGCTTCTTTAGGACTATAGATTTTATTATGTTTATCTTATATTATATGGGTAATATCCACTTACAAGTGAGGTACTCAGTGGTTGGCTCTTTGATTACCTTCCCCTAGGTGGTTCAGCCTTGCCAGGCCACAGAGGAAGACAATGCAACCAGTCCTGATGAGACCTGATAGGCTAGGGTCAGATTGAAAGGGAGGAAGTCCTCCCTTATCAATAGACTAAGGGAAGGACATAGAGGGATGAAGGAGGGAGGGTGGGACCCGTAAAAGACGAGGGAGGGAGCTGCAGTGGGGAGGCAAAGTGAATAAATTGTAATTAATTAATTGGATTGATTAATTAATTAAAAAAGCTTAGTGTAATTAAAGGCAAAGGATAAAACAAAGAATCACTATTCAGAGAGCTCTCCCTGATTACCAGAGTTGGTAAGGGTGTGTGTTTACCATGCAGGTTCTAGGTTTGACTGTCTTTATACTCTAGGGTCTTTTTGAACTCTTGAAAGAAATATTTAAATCTTAGGCCTGGTATTAGCCTACAGAGCATACAGCCAATCAAGTACCATGTGTCTCCCAGAGTTTTTCTGCCATAGGCTCATGTTTCTCCAGAATTGTTTAAGTTCTTTATTAACACACCTCAATTTTTTTTCATATTTTGGCTCATCAGCCAGATAATAATGTGTAAGATATGGAGAGTCATATTTAACAACTTTTTTTTAAAAAAAGAGATTTATTTTTATGTGCATTGGTGTTTTGCCTACATGCATTCCTGTGTGCAGATGTCAGATCCTCTGGAACTGGAGTTACTGACAGTTCTGAGCTACAATGTGGGTGCTGGGAATTAAACTTGGGTTCTTTGGGAGAACAGCCAGCCCTTTTACCCACTAAGCCATCTCTCCAACCCCCTTATTTAGCAGCTTTAAAGGACCTATGTTTATATTTGTAAAGTCTGGTCTAAAACACGAGGGCTATATTCATCCAAGGCTGACTTGTGAGACTCTCATGAGTTTTGTGTTCTAGATCATGGTCTGCTGTTAACATTTTGTGTGACCTTGGGAAGACAATACCACCTCCCTGAGCCTATGTATTTCTTTAAATTTCTTTCAGATCAAACATTCTGTAATGCAAAACAGTTTAGTAAAATTAGGATTTATCCTGCTCAAGGAGACAGTGCTTTAAGCAGAGAAATGAATAGGCTGAGTAAAGTGTAAATTTCTTTTAGTCACTTTATTTTTTGTTGTTGTTGTCAAATACATGTTTTCTAAGGCAGTTCCTAGGTAGAGAGCTGTTGGGAGTTAGCTTGGTGATAAGGAAATCAGAATCCAGGAAGAAGGTTGAAAGATACTGTTTCTTGCAAAACAGGAGCTTTGCATTTCAAGAGAAGACACATGCACAGTGACTGGAGAGGTTTCAGAACTTTGAACCAGATGATGAAAGATCTGTGAACTATGCAGTGTTAGGAAGAGCAGAAAGAATCTGAGATAATAAGCCAGAAGAAGCCTTCCCACTGGGTCCCTGTTCCCACCTGTCTTAAGGAGTTCTATGGGAGAGAAGAATAACTTTAAATCTGAATTACCAGGCAAGCTGGGTTAAGTAGATAAACAAAGTTCAAGTTAATAGGGACATTCTGCTACGTTATAGACATAAGCTGCTTTAAAGTATTGGTTTCTGGGGCTGGACAGATGACTTAGTGTTTGAGAGCACTTCCTTCTCTTGCAGAGGACCAAGGTTTTATTTCCAGTACCCACATGGTGGCTCACTACCACTGCAATTCTAGCTTTAGGAGACTCAACATCCTCTTCTGGCCTCATATGGGCACCAGGCACCACATGGTACATGCACAAAAGTATTTCTTTCTGGTTAGTGAAAGTTTGTAACGAATGTCCAAATTAACAGTTATTAAAGGTTCATTTATCAGATAGGGAATTAGAAAAATATCTAAGTCCTTTTTCATTCTTGAAAGTAATGTTCATATTAGTGACTGATCAAGTTAGTGGAAGAGGAATTTTATTCATGAGGTCTGGAACTCCAAGTAGCGACTCTTCTATACTGCTATTTACATGGCTAGTTCTGTCCAGACTGTTGAACAAATGTGTAATTTTCATGTTAAAGATGGAGATTTTATTATTGTTTGTCAAAACTCAACTTGATGGTAGAACTAAGGGACACAGTGATTGTTTACCATGTACACAGACCACCCTTGTTTTAATTCTGAGCAAACAAAAAATATCTTTTTCAACTTGGTTATGCTTACCATTTCTTCAGATTGTAAGTGAATATTGAATCACAATATCACAGGTTTGTTTTTTTTTTTTTTTTTTTTTTTAGTTTGAAGTTTGTGGATGGATGTAAAGTTGTTCAGAAAGTTAGAAAGTACCACCAAAAACGGGGATTATCATTTTCTTACATTTGGTGGCATGAGTATAATTTGATCTCTGATAGTGTTTAAAGGGCAATTTCTCTAAGGTCAGAAAAGGAAGACTGAAGAGTGGATCCTTTTGTAGCCTCTGACCTTTAAACTTGTCTCTATGTCGGCAGGTAAAGGGGTTTGTCACCAATGCTGAAAACATGGAAGCAAGCTCTGGAACCTACATAAAGGTAGAAGGAAGGAACTGATTTCTAAAAGTTGTCCGATGACCACCTCCTCCTCACATGCACCATAGCATATGTGCCCCCATCACAAATGTTGCTGCTGCTGCTGCTGCTGCTGCTGTTGTTGCTGTCCTCTGATGTCACCTACTTCCCTCCAGAACAATGTCAAGAGAAGTTAGACAGATATGGTGGAAGGCTGTGAGTAGTTTGAGGTATGAGAAGAAGCAAGAGCTACATGAAAAGTTGGAGAAAGAAAAGTAAACACAGCAGAAAAATCGATATCAGACCATATACAAGTAAAGGTGACACAGTATTATGTAAAAATGTTTCTGATACTTTAATGGATTATTCTATTGAATGGCAGTGTTTAGATAGCCTTACTTGCATGTAAAGAGCATAGGCCTGAAGGAGTGCAAAAGTCTTTTTCTTTGGCACAGGTATGATGGGTGGGGAACTGTGTCTCTGCAAATGGGTTGGCTAAAGAACCAGAATGATGGGAAAGGGAATTGGATCCCTGGAATGTATTCCGCAGCTGGCAAGAAAAGATGATATTCTTTCCTTACTCCCAACTGTTTCTAGGAAACAAGCATTGTTTACCTTTTGGAGAACAGGAAAAATATGACATTTCATTCACTGAAAAGAAAAAAAAAAGATACCTCTTTCTGATCATCTCTAGGCTTAGGCTTGTTTATTTATCAGCTGCTAGGAATCCACTGTTTTCTGAAGCCAAGTCCCAGTTCAAAGGCCTATGTAATAGGAGCATGCATCATTATTTAACAGAAATGCCACTGTGATGATATCCTTGGTAAAATCCCTTTTATGTTACCGCTTCTGTGTCCCCATCTTCTCTCTGCTTCTGATTTTGCCTCCTCTTCATTTTCTTTGTCTTTTATTATCCTCTTTTCTGATTCCTTCTTGTAATCACTCCCCCCCGTGTTTCTTCTTTTTTTTTTTTTCTTTTTCCTTCATATCTGTGTGGTTCTTTTAACTGTTATCATCCCTAGTTGGCTCAGACTCTAGGCAGTTGTGCATCTAGGAGACTTTTCACCCCTGACTTAGAGAAAAGATAGATGTAAAACCAATATTAGCTCATTCTCTTGGTCTCCCAGGGGCAGAAGGACTTTTTGCCAGGACTCTGTTTTGCCTTACTTCAATATAATATAAAATGACTCCAACCAAGGAACTTCCATATTTTCCCTTGAGAACAATCATTCTACTATTTAATACAAATTTTCTTTCCATTTTTCCTATTCTGTGGTTTAATATTTCATTTGCTTGAATTCAACTCATTACTCCTGGTAAGATTATTTGGGACTGATCTAAGTCTTTCTGCTTCCTCTTTAGTGTTTATTGCCTAAATGTTCTAATCGCAGTGTTGTAGAATAACAATGTAGAACTTTAAATGTTTGGATCTACAGGGTAGACACAAGAAATGGTGGAAGAGAGGAAACAGGATTGGAGCCTACTATAGAGGGTTCTCTGAAAGGCTCCACCCAACAGGGGATCAAAGCTGATGACAGCCGAACTTAGGGCAGAGTACAGGATGTCTTATGGAAGAAGGGGGAGATAGAAAGACCTGGAGGGACAGGAGCTCCAAAAGGAAAACAACACAGGTAAAAAATCTGAACCCAAGGGGTCCTGCAAAAACTGATGCACAAACCAAGGACCATGCATGGAGAAGCCCTAGACTCCCTACTCAGATGTAGCCAACTGGCAGCTCGGTCTCCAGGATCCTAACTCAGGATTTCCAAGTAAGGGGAACATGGGCTGCCTCTGTCATGAACTGTCTGCTCTTTGAACACTGGCCCCTGGAGATGAAGCCTTACCAGGCCACAGAGGAAGAGGATCCAGGCAGTTATGATGAGACTTGATAAGCTATGGGAAGATGGTGAGTGTGCCTTTAAGTGAGTGTTTGCAGAGCCCCAGTTCCAGGGTCCCTCTATGCAAGCAGCCAGACATCAGATCCCTACCACCCACACCTCCATTGTGGGCAACATAGGGATTCTTGGGACATCTTTCTCAACACTGAAGCCCCTGATCTGTGGGTCTACCAGTGAAGCCCAGGCTAACAACTCCTGGAGACCAGAAAGATCTGCATACCAATAACCTGTAGGCTACTGAGGTATTCAGGGAATCTGCACCTGTGAACAATGCCCACAGAGCCCACAAACAGTGCTAGCATCACATTCCTCCCTTACATACAGCTGAAACACCAATACACACTCTCAAACCAGTGGACTTCTGGCATCTTCCTGAAAACTGCTCCAGACACCAGAGAAAGAGGGACCCAGTCTGAAGCAGAGACTCCAGGAATAAACAGTGAGGGTTACAGATAAGCAGATGGCCAGAGGTCAGCATAAGAACACACCCAACCAAAATCAGGACATCATGGTTTCACCAGCAACCCCCAAAATCAGTGTACATTTCAATTCATCAGAAATACAGGAAAATGACTTTAAAGCTATGCTTATCCAGTTACTAGAGGCACACAAAGAGGAAATGAAAAAAATCCCTCAGAGAAATAACCACACAAGTCAAGGCACATAAAGAGGAAATAAACAAATCTCTCAAAGAAATAGCCACACAAGTGGAGGCAAATAAAGGGAAAATGAACAAAGCTCTCAAAGAAATACAGGCAAATACAGCCAAACAAATAGACGCACAAGTAAAGGCACAGTTAGTGGCATATAGAGAAGAAACCAACCAAAAAAAAAAAAAAAAAAGAAGACATCATAGAAAGACAGAAATCCACATTCAAACAGATGAAGAAAATGGTACAAGGCATGAAAACAGAAATAGAATCAATAAAGAAAACACAAACAGAGAAAACCCTGGAGCTGCATAACTTAGAGAAAAGATCAGGAACCACAAAGGTAAGCATCACCAATAGAATACAAGAGATGGAAGAGAGAATCTCGGGTGCTGAATATACGGTTGCAGAAATGGATACTTCTCTCAAAGAAATAGTAAAATCAGGAAAGTCCCAAACACAAAACATCCAAGAAATCAAGGACGCCATGAAAAGGCAATATCTAAGAATAATAGGAATTGATAAAAAAGAAGATTCCAGGCTTCAAGGTCCAGAAAATATTTTCAAGAAAATCATAGAAGAAAAATTTCCTAACTTAAAGAAAGAGATGTCCATAAATAGACAAGAGGCCTACAGAACACCAAATAGACTAGACCAGAAAAGAAACTCCTCATGTCGCATCATAGTCAAAACACTAAACCTCCAGAACAAAGAAAAAATATTAAAAGCAACAACAGAAAAAGACCAAGTAACATATAAACGTAGGCCTATCAGAATTACACTCTCTCAACAGAAACTATGAAAGCCAGAAGGGCCTGGGCAGATGTCATGCATACAATAAGGGACCACAGATGCCAACCCAGACTACTATACCCAGCAAAGCTTTCAATCAGCATAGATGGAGAAAACAAAATATTCCATGACAAAACTAAATGTTCCATGACAAAACTAAACTTAAACAATATCTACAGAGCAACCCAACCCTATAGAAGATACTAGAAGGAAAACTCCAATCCAACAAAAACAACTACATCCAAGAAAACACAGGATATAGATAACTACACAACAAAAAAACTAAAAGAAAACAATCAATAAAATGAAAAATCCTAGTCCTAAAGGGATTTAACAACTTGCAGAATCACAAAGTAAGAAAGTAGTGATTCTGAGATGCCAAACTAGAATTACTTTATGCCAAAAGCCATGGTCTTTCCACAACATCAAAATGGCGTTCAGCATAGCATATGATGAACTTCACAAGACTATTTTTTCCAGTTACTTGATCAATCCCAAATCTAGTTCAAAGTTCACATGAGCAAATGGATTTTGGAATACCTAAGAGGCAGTACAGTGTGTTAGAAAAATCCTTAGGATATATTTTCACTCACCAAACTGGTCTGGGAGTTTTTTGTATAATTCACTTTGTTACCTGCAGCTCACCAATTGAGACACAGAAGCGAGTGATACTAATATTATAATACTCACAGTCACTCGATACTAAGTTACAGGATAAGGCGCATGTGTAAGTAGTCTGACGCTAGAGTTTATAGTCTCAGCTTCAATGTTATTCCTTGAAAAATGTCCTATGTAACCTTGGTCATATTTCTTTTCTGGTCTCTCCTTTCTCTTAGTATACAATGAGTAAGTTAGATTGGTAAAGAGATGGGTAAGCTGTGTTTTGCTAAGCCCTGCTGATTCACAAAGAGATCTGGGAAGGAGACAGAGTAAATTAAGGAGAAATCAGGCAATGAGAAAGCAATTACTAATGCCTTCACTCTCCTAACTTGTTTTCAAACCAGACCAGGTCTGCTTTTTACCTGTTTTACGTATCAGAGTTCCCCTACTTCAAAAATATATTGAAATGATAAAGCAAATCAGCAGCAGAATATCTTGGAGAATGGCTATTCCCTTTCGTGTCACTATAGGATTTGCCTGTATTAAGCATTAGTCTATAGGTCACTCACTAGAGGCCTTTTATTATAGAAAACTTTTGTTCCAAAATACCGAAAGCTTTGTATGGGTTTCCAAGTGGACTCCTTTGTGGATGTTACATTATCTTTATCCCTTTTCATCAGTATATCAGGTTTAATATTTTGACCTGATTTTAGCATTATTTTCAGTCTTTACCTCTATATCAAATGTTCCACAAACAATGGATATTCTTTTGACTCTTAGAGCTGTAACATAGTTTTTAGTGAAGAAATTGCAATATTCACTGGTCAGGGACTCCAAAGCTTTTGTTGCTATGATACACTACAGCTTATTCTTAAGTTCAAATTTTGGTTATAATTGGATATACTCAGTAGTTCTGAGTACCGAGGGTGTGTTCAGTGTAGTTCAAACATTAAGCTGTATGGGAGCCCAGAATATTAGAAGAATAATGAGAGTGGAAGGAACAAGAAAAGTCACATACCAGTTGTTCTGTCTTGAATTATACCTAAGCTTCCCATATTTTACCTTTATCTCCTTAAGACTTGTGTGTGACTTAAGAAGGTCTTCCTATGTGCCAGGAGACTGAATTCTTCTCCATTTGGGAAAATTCTAAGCCCAGTAAAATAGTGATCTGAAATACTTTTTTGTTTTGTTTAATTTTCAATCAATTAATTAATTATCATTTTTTAAAATTTATTCATGTTGTATCCCATCTGTAGCCCCCCTAATCTCCTACCAGTCCCGCTCTTCCTCCCTTCCTCTTTTCTCCCTATGGCCCTCCCCTAGTCTACTGATAGGGGAGGACCTCCTTCCCTTCTATCTGACACTAGCCTATCAGGTCTCATCAGGACTGGTTGTATCATCTTTCTTTGTGGCCTAGCAAGGCTGCACACCCTAGGGAGATAAGACCAAAGAGCCACCCACTGAGTTCATGTCAGAGACAGTCCCTGATCCCTTTACTAGTGAATCCACATCAAAATTGAGAAGCTTATGGGCTTCATCTGAGCAGGGGGTCCAGATCCTCTCCATGCATGGTCCTTGGTTAGAGTACTGGTCGCTGCAAATCCCCTTGGGCCCAGGTTTTTTGTTTTGTTTTGTTTTGTTTGGCTCTGTTGTTCTTGTGGAGCTCTTATTCCCTCCAGGTCTTTCTATCTCCACCTTCTTCCATAAGGTTCCCTGCACTGAGCCCAAAGTTTGGCTATGAGTCTCAGCATCTCCTTCCACAATCTGATGGGTAGAGACTTCCAGAGGCCCCCTGTAGAAGACTCCTGTCCTGTTCCCTGTCTTCCCCTACTTCTGATGTCTATCCTCTTTGCCTTTCTGAATGAGGTTTCAACCTCTTCCCTAGGGTCTTTCTTGTTCTTTAACTTCTTTATGACTATAGATTTTAGTATGGTTATTCTATATTAAATGTCTAATAGCCACTTACAAGTGAGTATATACCATATGTTTCTTTCTGCTTTTGAATTACCTTACTCAGGATGATCTTTTCTAGTTCTATCCATTTGCCTACAAATTTCATGATTTCCTTGTTTTTAATAGGTGAATAGTATCCAATTGTGTAAATGTACCACAATTTCTATATCCATTCTTCAGTTGAGGTTGTTTCCAGATTCTGGCTATTATGAATAAGGCTGCTATAAACATAGTTGAGCAAATGTCCTTGTATGGTTGAGCATCTTTTGGATATATGCTCAGGAGTGGTATGCCTGGATCTTGAGGTAGCACTAGTCCTAATTTTCTGAGAAAGCGCCAGATTGAGTTACAAAGTGGTTGTCCAAGTTTACATTCCCACCAGCAATGGGGGAAGGATTCCCTTCTCCATATTCTCTTCAGCATGTACTGTCACTTGAGTTTTTTGATCTTAGCCATTCTGATGGGTGTGAGATGGAATCTCAGGGTCATTTGGATTTGCATTTCCTGGATGACGAAGGACAGAAGTTGAACATTTCTTTAAGTGTTTCTCTACCATTTGATATACCTCTGGTGAGAATTCTCTGTTCAGCTCTGTATTCCCATTTTTTTAATTGGATTATTTGGTTTGTTGATGTTTAACTTTTTGAGTTCTATATATATTCTGGATATTAGCTCTCTGTCAGTTTTAGGGTTGGCAAAGATCTATTCTCAGTCTGTGGGCTGTCGTTTTGTTCTGTTGACAGTGTCCTTTGCTTTACAGAAGCTTTTCAGTTTCATCATGTCCCATTTATTGATTGTTGATCTTAGAGCCTGTGCTGTTGGTGTTCTGTTCAGGAAGTTGCCTCCTGTACCATTGAGGTCAAGGATCTTCCCAACTTTTTCTTTTAACAGATTTAGTGTATCTGGTTTTATGTTGAGGTCTTTGATCCACTTGGACTTTAGTTTTGTGCAGGGTGATAAGTATGGGTCTATTTGCATTTTTCTACATGTAGACATCCAGTTAGACCACCACCATTTGTTGAAGATGCTATCTTTTTCCATTGTGATCTGACATCTTTTCTTTTTCACTAATTACAGTTTATTCACTTTGTATCCCAGCTGTAGCCACCTTCTTCTTTCCCACCCAATCTCACCCTCCTTCCCTCATCTCTTCCCATGACTCTCTCCTAGAGCACTGATGGGGGTGGTCCTCTTCCCCTTTCATCTGACCCTGGCTTATCAGGTCTCATCAGGACTGGCTGCATTGTCTTCCTCTGTGGCCTGGTAAGGCTGCTCCCCCATCAGGAGGAGGTGATCAATGAGCCAGCCACTGAGTTCATGTTAGAGACCCGCTTGGACACTGAGATGCCATGGGCTACATATGTGCAGGGGTTCTAAGTTATCTCCATACATGGTCCTTGGTTGGAGTATCAGTATCAGAAAAGGAACACCTTCTAATCTTTGAAAGCTCCACACCTCCTAAACCTAATCCTTCAAAACCTATTTTTTTTTTATGGAAAGCAGTGGAAAGATTTAATGTATTTTGTATAGTGTCACATTCACATAGTAAGAATTTTAAAGCAACACTCATGCCTTAATAGAGAAAATATTACCAGAACATTAGGAAGTACTATGTGACTATAGAAAAAAAATACTATCAAAGCTTTAAAAAATCTAGCAGAATCATATATATTCTGATTATGGTTTCTGTGGAATAAAATTAAGCACATAAAAGCTAAAATACACTCTTCTTACAAATACATATATAAAAATAAAAAAGGGACTGACTGGATGGATGGCTCAAAACAAATGTTGCTCTTGCAAAGGACAGATTTCAGGTCTCAACACCCATTTAGGTGGCTCAGAACCACCTTTGTCTCCAGCTTCAAGGAATCTAGCTCCTTCTGGTTTCCACAGGTGCCTGTACACATGTCCCCATGCCCTCACAGATGTGCACAAATAAAAATAATTTTTTCTTTTTTTAATTTATTTATGAAAAACAGCAAAACCAGTAATCCAATTAAAAAATGGTAAACAGAGCTAAATAGAGAAATCTCTGCATAGGAATATTGAATGGCAGAGAGAAACACTTAAAGAAATGCTCAATGTCATTAACCACTAGGGAAATGCAAATCAAAATGACCCTGAGATTTCACCTTAAACCCATTAGAATGGCTAAGATCAAAAACTCAAGTGAGAACACATGCTGGAGAGGTTGTGGAGAAAGGGGAACTCTCCTCCACTGCTGGTGGGAATGTAAACTTGTACAACCACTCTGGAAATCAATCTGGCGCTTTCTCAGACAACTAGGAGTAACACTTCCTTAAGATCCAGCCATACCTCTCCTAGGCATATATCCAAAAGGGGCTCAAGTACACAATAAAGACATTTGCTCAACCATGTTCGGAGCAGCTTTATTTGTAATAGCCAGAATCTGGAAACAGCCTAGATGCCCCTCAACTGAAGAATGGATACAGAAATTGTAGTACATCTAAACAATGGAGTACTACTCTGCAATGAAAAATAAGGAAATCCTGAAATTTGCAGGTAAATGGTGAGACCTGGAAAGTATCATCCTGAGTGAGCTGTCCCAGAAGCAGAAAGACAGACATGGTATATACTCACTCATATAGACATATAACATAGGCTAAACCTACCAAAACCTGTACATCTAAAGAAACTAATTAAGAGAGAGGACCCTGACTAAAATGCTCAATCCCCACCCAAAAGGCAAAGAGGATAGATATCAGAAGAAGAAGAAAACAGGAAACAACCTAGCAACCTGCCACAGAGGGCCTCTGAAAGGCTCTGCCCTGCAGACTATCAAAGCAGACACTGAGACTTATGGCCAACTGTTGGGCAAAGTGCAGGGAATCTTATGAAAGAAGTGGGAAATAGTAAGATCTGGAGAGGCCAGGAACCCCACAAGGAGAGCAACAGAACCAGAAAATTTGAACACAGTGATCTTCCCAGAGACTCATACTCCAACCAAGTACCATGCATGGAGATAACCTAGAGCCCCTGCACAGATATAGTCCATGGCAGTGTAGTGTCCAAGTGGGTTACATAGTAATGGGAAGAAGGACTGCCTCTGACATAATCTGATTGGCCTGTTTTTTGATCACCTCCCCCTGAGGGGAGAGCAGCCTTACCAGGCCACAGAAGATGACAATGCAGCCATTCCTGATGTGATCTGACAGACTAAGATCAGAAAGAAGGAGAAGAGGACCTCCCGTAACAGTGGACTTGGGGAGGGGCATGCGCGAAGAAGGGAGAGGGAAGGTGGGACCGGGAGGGGAGGAGGGAGGGGCTTATGGGGGGATACAAAGTGATTTTAAATCTTAGTAGCATATTGTAGAATTATCGACCGTGTTTGGAGTAACTTCCATGTGCTATGGTTAAACTTCAAATCTCATTGAATCTTACAGGAGGATAAACATTTGAAAATGGTGGCCAGTATCTTAATGACAATAATGTAACTTCACATGGTATATGTATTAGCTATATGCATTTTATCTAACAGTGTAATATGTTCCATATCAGATAACTCTTTTGAAAGTCACTTCATAATAAAATAATGAGTGACTTCCTCTGAGTTACTAACATCTTCCTGGTATGATCATTTTGGCTTACCTATCATGATATGCTCAATATAACAAAATCTTATCATAAAGCCAGAGCCAACATGTGAAAGCAAGCTTTCCTGTTGTATGGATAAACAAAGAATAGACCAACTGCAAAATGACTGCATAGTAGTCATTCTGAGGACGACAGTATTATACTTCTTTTATTTCCATTGTATCTCTTGACCATCACATTAAAAAAATGTTGCAATGCCTTTCTGGTTCTGTAAAAAGAATACTTTGTCCTTCCAAGTGATGAAGAAATAGGTGTCATTGGCCCCTTCTACTTTAATTTTTCTAGAGAAATGTGATACTTTTCTGCTCACTCATAGAAAATCTGATCATCTATTTTTTTTTAACTTATTGTTTCCTTCAAAAGTACCTCCCTAGCATGACTCTTTTTGAAGTTCAGGAAAGCCTTATAAAATAAAGTCGATAGTGGAGTACTCAGTCTAAGAATTTTAAAGGAGGTAGTCCATTATTTCTCAATTAGAGTGTGAATCAGTGAAGCTATAACAGACTAAGATGTCAGTCTTTTGTAAACATGACTATTGTCTAACACTAAAATATCCCCTCATTTGCTGCCGCTTTTACTTTTTTTTTCTTAATATTTTTTTTCACAATTATAGTGTTTCACAGTTGTTAAAGCTAACAAGAAAAAGTGATTATTTCTGTGTCCAAGATTGGCCTGAATGGAATGGAATAGCAGTTTTCTTTGATGTGAATTCAAAAAAACCATACAAAAGAGAAATTATTACAAGCTATATCCTGCCATTTAGAGACATTTTCCCAGAATTAATCTGTACTCCAACTCTGGAAATTTTGTTTAAATAATTAGAGGAGTTATTTGCTTGGCAAACTCATCAAAAGCTGCTACTGGACCCCAAAGGACTGTCTCTACTTTCACTGGTAGATACTATTCTACGTTTCATTTTCAGTGATATATTATTTGGCCAATGAAAATGGAAAAAGTGACACAAAACTAAGCTTTTCTCTCAGGTTTATATTAATAGTCAATATCATTAAACATATAGAAGTGTACTGCCTGTGGTGACAAATGAGAAAAATCCAGAGAAAGGATAATTTTGCAAATTATTATAAGCCAAAAATTTTGGCTGGAAAACTTTAGGGCATAATAACTTAGAAGGAATGCACATTTTATTCCTCAGACCCACAATGCTTCTAACACATATATTGGCGGGCTAAGTTTAGTTTGGCTAACATTTATTACTGTTAAGAATGAGTTAGGCTTTTTGACACACAACACCTCGCATCATTTTGTCTTAGAAAGATTTTACTTCGGAAAATTGTCTTCTACTGATCCTCCTCTGGTCAGGGGTGCTGGCTAGTTTCATTTCAACTAGACACAAACTAGAATTCTGTGAGAGGAGAAAACCTCAATTGAGAAAACGCCTCTGTAAAATCAAGCAGTAGGCAGGACTGTAGGACATTTTCTTTTTTCTTTTTAAAATGTATTTATATATTTATTAAAATTTAGTCACATATTATCCCAGTTGTAGCCCCCTCCCCCAACTCCTCCCAGTCACACCCTCCCTCTTCTTCCCTTATGCCCCTCCCCCATTCCACTGATAGGGGAGGTCCTCCTCCACTTCCATCTGAAACTAGTCAGATGTCTCATCAGAACTGGCTGCATTGTCTTCCTTTGTGCCAGGTAAGGCTGCTCCTCCCCAGGGTGAGGTGATCAAAGAACCAGCCACTGAGTTTATGTCAGAGACTCTCCTGCCCCCCAAACTAGGGAACCCACTTGGAGACTGAGCTGCCATGGGCTACATCTGAACATTGGGTCTAGGTTATCTCCATGCATTGTCTTGGTTGGAGTATCAGTTTCTGCAAAGCACCCTGGACTCAGATTTTTTGGTTCTGTTGCTCTCCTTGTGGAGCTCCTGTCCCCTCCAGGCCTTTCTTTCCTTCCTTCCTTCCTTCCTTCCCTCCCTCCCTCCCTCCCTCCTTCCTCCTTCCTTCCTTCCTTCCTTCCTTCCTTCCTTCCTTCCTTCCTTTCTTTCTTTCTTTCTTTCTTTCTTTCTTCTTTCTTTCTCTTTCTTCCTCTTTCTTTCTTTCTTTCTTTCTTTCTTTCTTTCTTTCTTTCTTTCTCTTTCTTTCTTTCTCTTTTTTTTTTTTTGCATTTTTACCAGCTACTTTAACTTCCTTCACAATCTAATTTGCTTGACAAACTGTGTCAGGAAGATCCCTGGGTAGAAATCGCAATGCTTGAGAAGTTCTGGCCTGTTTTCCAGCACAGGCCTGATATGCTAATTTCTTTTTTGTTTCATTTTTATTTTTTAATATTAGTTACAGTTTGTTAACTTTGTATCCCTGCTGTATCCCACTCCCTCTTCCCCTCCCAATCCCACCCTCCCACCCTCATCTCCTCCCTGCCCCTTTCCAAGTCCACTGATAAGGGAGGACTTCCTCCCCTTCCATCTGATACTGGTTTATCAGGTGTCTTCAGGACTGGCTGCAAAGTCCTCCTCTGTGGCCTAGCAAGGCTCCTCTTCTCTGGGGGGGGGTGTCAAAGAACCCGCCATCGAGTTCATGTCAGAAACAGTCTCTGTTCCCCTTATTAGGGTGCTCACTTGGATACTGAGCTACCAAGGGCTACATCTGAGCAGGTGCTCTAGGTTGCATCCATACATGGTCATTGTTTGGAGAAACAGTCTCAGAAAAGACCCCTCTGCCCAGATATATTTGGTCCTTGTAGAACTCCTATCCTCTCCAGGTCTTATTAAACTCTCCCCCCCCCCTTTTTTGATTCTCTGCATTCTGCTGGAGGTTTGGTTATGAGTCTTAATATCTGCTTTGATACATTGCTAGGTAGAGGCCCTCTGTGGTAGGCTCCTGTCCTGTTACTTGTTTGCTCCTACATCCAATGTCCATCCCATTTGTCTTTCTAAGTGAGGATTGATCATTGTACCCTGGGTCCTCTTTCTTGTTTATCTTCTTTAGGTGGATATATTTCAGTATATTTATTCTATCTTATAGGTCTATATAAGTGAGTATATACCATGTGTGTCTTTCTGCTTTTGGGATACCTCACTCAGGATGATCGTTTCTAGGTCCCACCACTTGCCTGCAAATTTCATAATTTCCTCGTTTTTAATTGCTGAGTAGTATTCCATTGTGTAAAAGTACCACAAGTTCTGTATCCATTTCTCAACGGAGGGACATCTGGGTTGTTTCCAGGTTCTGGCTATTACGAATAAAGCTGCTACAAACATAGTTGAGCAAATGTCCTTGTGTACTTGAACATCTTTTGGATATATGCCTAGGAGTGGTATAGCTGGATCTTGAGGAAGCACTATTACTAATTGTCTGAGAAAGTGCCAAACTGATTCCCAAAGTGGTTGTACAAGTTTGCATTCCCACCAGCAATGGAGGAGGGTTTCCCTTTCTCCACAACCTCTCCAGCATGTGTTCTCACTTGAGTTTTTCATCTTAGCCATTTTTCCTTCCAGATCTTTCTATCTAACCCTTCTTTCACAAGATTCCCTGCACTCTGCCCAAAGTTTGGCTATGAGTTTCAGCCTCTGCATAGATACCCTGCTGGGTAGAGTCTTTCAGAGGCTCCTGTCCTGTTCTTGTTTTCTCCCACTTCCAATCCCATTTGCCTTTCTGAATAAGGATTGAAAAGCTTCCCTAGAGTCCTCTTTCTTGCTGAGCTTCTTTAGGTATACAGATTTTAGTATATTTATCTTATATTATTAGTCTTATATCCACTTATAAATGAGGATATACCATGTGTGTCTTTCTCTTTCTGGGTTACCTTAGGATGATCTTTTCTAGTTGCATCCATTGGCCTGAAAATTTCATCACTTTCTTGTTTTTAATTGCTGATTAGTATTCCCTTGTGTAAATGTACCACAATTTCTGTATCCATTTCTCAGTTGAAAGACATCTGGGTTGTTTCCAGATTCTGGCTATTATGAATAAAGCTGCTAAAACACGGTTGTGCAAATGTCCTTGTATACTGGAGCATATTTTGGATATATGCCTAGGAGTGGTATAGCTTGATCTTTTAAAAAAATTTTATAATTTTTATTTTTTCATAATTTACTCATTATATATCCCGAATGAGTCCCCCACCCTCAACTCTACCCAATCACACCCTCCTTCTTCTCCCAATTCCCTTCCCCTAGTCCACTGAAAGGACTTCTTCCACTATTGCCATCTGCCCATAGCTTGTTAAGTCTCATCGGGACTTCGTGGATCCTCTTCCTCCATGGCCTGACAGGGCTGCATCATCAGGGAACAGTGATAAAAGAGCAGTCAACTGAGTTCATGCTAGAGACAACCCCTGCTCTCTTCACTCAGAGATCCACATGGAGACTGAGCTGTTAATTGGCCACATCTGAGCAGGGGGTCTAGGTCCTCTCCATGCATTGTCCTCCGTTGTTGCACCAGTCTGTATAGCTGGATCTTAAGCACTATTCCTAATTTTCTGAGAAAGCGCCAGATTGATTTCCGAAGTGGTTGTACAAGTTTACATTCCCACAAGCATTGGAGGAGGGTTCCCCTTTCTCTCCTTCCTCGCTAGCATGTGTTGTCACTTGAGTTTTTGATCTTAGCCATTCTGATGGGTGTAAGGTGAAATCTCAGTGTTGTTTTGATTTGCATTTCCCTGATGACTAAGGACATTGAGCATTTCTTTAAGTGTTTCTCTGCCATTCAACATTCCTCTATTGAGAATTCTCTGTTTAGCTCAGTACTCAATTTTTTAATTTGATTATTTGATATGTTAGTGTTTAACTTTTTGAGTTATTTATCTATTCTGGATAGTAGCTCTCTGTCAGATACAGGGTTGGTGAAGATCTTTTCTCTGTAGGCTGTTGTTTTGTTCTATTGACAGTGTCCTTTGCTTTACAAAAGCTTTTCAGTTTCATGAAGCCCCATTTAATGACTGTTGATCTTAGAGCCTGTGCTGTTGGTAGTCTGATCAGGAGGTTGTCTCCTGTGCCAATGAGGTCCAGGCTCTTCCCCACATATTCTTAAAACAGATTTAGTGTGTTTGGTTTTATTGTGGTCTTTGATCCACTTGGTCTTTACTTTAGGGCAGGGTGATAAATATGGGTCTATTTGCATTTTTTCTACATGTGGACATCCAGTTAAACTAGCACCATTTGCTGAAGATGCTATCATTTTTCAGTGTATAGTTTTGGCTTCTTTGTCAAAAATCAAGTATCTGTAGGTCTGTGGGTTTATTTCTGGGTCTTCTATTAGATTCCATTGATCCACCAGTCTGTTTCTCTGCCAATACCATGCAGTTCTTATTTCTGTTGCTCTTTAGTACAGCTTGAGATCTGGGATGCAGATACCTCCAAATGATCTTTTATCGTACAGGATTGTTTTAACAGTTTTGTTGTTTTTGTTTTGTTTTGTTTATGCACATAAAATTGAGAATTGTTCTTCAAAGTTCTGTAAAGAATTGTGTTGGTATTTTAATGGGAATTGCATTGAATCTGTAGATTGCTTTTGGAAGGATGGCCATTTTCATTATGTTAATTCTACCCATCCATGAACATGGGAGATCTTTCCATCTTCTGATATCTTCTTCAATTTCTTTCTTCAGAGACTTGAAGTTTTTTCACAAAGGTTTTTCACTTGCTTGGTTAGAGTCATACTACGGTACTTCATGTTACTTGTGGGTATTATGAAGGGAGTTGTTTCCCTTATTTCTTTCTCAGACATTTTGTATTCTATATACAGGAGGGCTTCTTATTTTTTTTTTTAGTTAATTTTGTATCCAGCAACTTTGCTGAAGGTGTTTATCTGCTGAAGAAGTTCTTTGGTAGAATTTTTGGGGTCACTCATGTATACTATCATATAATCTGTGAATAGTGATACTTTGATATCTCCCTTTCTGATTTGTATTCCCTTGATCTCTTTTAATTGTCTTACTGCTCTAGCAAAGACTTCAAGTACTGCGCTGACGAGATTTGGAGAGAGTAGGCAGCCATGGCTTGTCCCTGATTTCAGTGGAATTAATTAGTTTGATGTTGACTATAGGCTTGCTGTATATTGTCTTTACCATGTTTTGGTATTGCCTTGTATCCCTGATCTCTCTAAGACTTTAAATATGAATGGGTGTTAGATTTTTTCATATGCTTTTTCAGCATTTAAGGAGATGATTATATGGTTTTCCCCTTTAGATTGTTTATGGTGGATTGCATTGATGGATTTCTGTATATTAAACGACCATTACATGCCTGGGATGAAGCCTACTTAGTCATGGTGGATAAAATCTTTGATGTGTTCTTGAATTCTGTTTGAATATTTTATGGAGTATTTTTGCATCAATGTTCATGAGAGTGATAGGTCTGAAGTTGTCTTTTTTGTTGGGTCTTTGTGTGGTTGAAGTATCAAGGTGACTGTGGCCTTATAGAATGAGTTTGGTAATGTTCCTTTCCTTCTGTTTCTATTTTGTGGAATAGTTTGAACAATATTAGAGTTAACTCTTCTTTGAAGGTCTGGTAGAATTCTGTTCTGAAACCAACTGGCCTAGGGCTTTTTTTTTTTTTTAAGGGAGATTTTTGATGACTACTTCTATTTTCCGTTTGAAATATAGGGCTATTTAATCTATTTACCTGATTTTTATTTAATCTTGGTAAATGGATCTATCAAGAATTCTGTCCATTTCATTTAGATTTTCAAATTTTGTGCTTATAGGCTTTTGTACTAAGACCTAATGATTGTCTGGATTTCCTCTGTGTCTGCTGTTATATCTCCCTTTTTGTTTCTGATTTTGCTGATTTGGATACTTTCTCTCTGCCTTTTAGTTATTTTGTCTAAGGGCTTGTCTATCTTATTGATTTTCTCAAAGAACCAGCTCTTGCTTTCATTGATTCTTTGAATTGCTTTCTTTGTTTCTTATTTATTGAGTTCAGCTCTGAGTTTGATTATTTCCAATTATCTATTCCTCTTGGGTGTATCTGCTTCTTTTTTTGTAGGGCTTTTAGGTGAGCTCGTAAGTTGCTTGGATGAAATGTCTCAAACTTCTTTCTGAAGGCACTTAGTGCTATGAACTTTCCTCTTAGCATTGCTTTCATTGTGTTCCATAAATTTGGGTAAGTTGTAACTTTATTTTCATTGAATTTTAGGAAGTCTCTAAATTTTTTATTTCTTCCCTGACCCAGCTGTCACCTAGTAGAGAGTTGCTTAGTTTCAACGTGTGTATAGGCTTTTGTTATTTCTGCTGTTGTTGAAGTCTAGTTTTAGGCCATGTTGGTCTGAAAGAATACTGAGGATTATTTTTTTAATTTTTTGTTTATTACAATTTATTCACCTTGTATCCCAGCTGTATCTTCCTCCCTCATCCTCTCCCAATCCTTCCCTCCCTCCCTCTCTCCTCTCATGTCCCTTCCCCAGTCCACTGATAGGGTATGTCCTCCTCCCCTTCCAGCTGATCCTAGTCTATCAGGTCTCATCAGGACTGACTGAATTGTCTTTCTCTATGGCCTGGTAAGGCTACTCTCCCCTCAGGCAGAGGTGACCAAAGAGCTAGCCACTGAGTTCTTGTCAGAGAGAGCCCCTGTTCCTATTATTAGGGAACCCACTTGGAGACTGAGCTGCCATGGGCTACATCAGTGCAGGGGTTTTAGGTTATCACCATGTATGGTCCTTGGTTGGAGTTTCAGTCTTAGAAAAGATGCCTGTGCACAGAATTTTTGTTTCTGCTGTTCTCCTTGTGGAGCTCCAGTACCCTCCATGTCTTTCTATCTCGCCCTTCTTTCATGAGAGTCCCTGCACTCTGCCCAAAGTTTAGCTATGAGTCTCAATATCTGCTTTAATAGCCTGCAGGGTAGAGTCTTTCAGATGCCCTATGTGGGTAGGTTCTTGTCTTGTTCCTTGTTTTCACCCTCTTCAGAGGCCTACCCCATTTGTCTTTCTGAATGAGGATAGAGCATCTTACCCAGGTTCCTCCTTTTTGCTTAGATTATCTTTAGGTGTTCAGCTTTTTGCATGATTTCCTATATTATGTCTAATATCCACATACAAGTGAGTATATACCATGTGTATCTTTCTGCTTCTGGGATACCTCACTCAGGATGATCTTTCCTAGTACTCACCATTTGCCTGAAAATTTCATAAATTCCTTGTTTTTAATTGATGAGTAGTATTCCATTAGTGCATATGTACCACAATTTCAATATCCATTCCTCAACTGAAGGGCATCTGGGTGTTTCCAGAGTCTGGCTATTACAAATAAAGCTGCTATGAACATGGTTGAACAAATGTCCTTGTTGTGTACTTGAGCCTCTTTTGGATATATGCCTAGGAGTGGTATAGCTAGGTCGTGAGGAAGCACTATTCCTAATTGTCTGAGAAAGCACCAGATTGATTTTCAAAGTGGTTGTACAATTTTACATTCTCATCAGCAATGGAAGAGGGTTCCCCTTTCTCCACATCCACTCCAGCATGTGTTGTCACTTGAGTTATTCATCTTAGCCATTCTGATGGGTGTAAGGTGAAATCTCAGGGTCGTTTTGATTTGCAATTCCCTGATGGCTAAGGAGGTTGAGCATTTCTAAAGTGTTTCTCTGCCATTCTATATTCTTTTATAAAGAATTCTCTGTTTAGCTCCATACTCCATTTTGTAATTGTATTACTTGATTTGTTGTTTTTTAACTTCTTTAGTTCCTTATATATTCTGGATATTAGCCCTATGTCAAATATGGGATTGGTGAAAATCGTTTCCCAGTCTGTAGGCTGTCAATTTGTTTGGACAACAGTGTCTTTTGCTTTATGGAAGCTTTTCAGTTTCATGAGGTCCCATTTATCGATTGTTGTTCTCAGAGCCTGTGCTATTGGTGTTCTGTTCAGGAAGTTGTCTCCTGTGCCAATGAGTTCCAAGCCCTTCCCCACTTTTGTTTTCTAACAGGTTTAGTGTACCTGGTTTTATGTTTAGGTCTTTGATCCATTTGGACTTTAGTTTTGTAAAGGGTGATAAATACGGATCTATTTTCATTTTTATGCATGTAGACATCCAGTTGGACCAGCACCATTTGTTGAAGATGCTGTCTTTTTTCCACTGAATGGTTTTGACTTCTTTGTTAAAATCAAGCATGGTTAGGTGTGTGGGTTTATTTCTGCGTCCTCTACTCAGTTCCATTGATGTACCATTTTGTTTCTATACCAATACCATGCAGTTCTTATTACTATTGCTCTGTAGTACAGCTTGATTTCAGGGATAGAGATACAGCCAGATGATCTGTTGTTGTACAGTATATTTTTTGGAAATTATTTTTTTTTTCTTTTTACATATGAAGTTGAGAATTTTTCTTTCAAGTTCTGTAAAAATTGTGTTGGAATTTTGATGGGAATTGCATTGAATCTGTAGATTGCTTTTGGTAGGATGGCCATTTTCACTATGTTAATCCTACTGATTTTTGAGCACGGGAGATCATTCTATCTTCTGATATAGTCTTCAATTTCTTTCTTCAGAGACTTGAAGTTTTTCCAAACAGGTCTTTCACTTACTTGGTTAGAGTAACACCAAGATACTTTATGTTATTAGTAGTTATTGTGAAGGGTGTTGTTTCCCTAATTTCTTTCTCAGCCTGTTTGTCTTTTGTATACAAGAGGGCTACTGATTTTTTTAAGTTAATTTTGTATCCAGTAACTTTGTTTAGATATTGTTTAAGTTTAGTTTTGTCATGGAATATTTTGTTTTCTCCATCTATGTTGATTGAAAACTTTGCTGGGTATAGTAGTCTGGATTGGCATCTGTGGTCCCTTAATGTATGCATGACACCTGCCCAGGCCCTTCCGGCTTTCATAGTTTCTGATGAGAAGTCTGGTGTGATTCTGATAGGTCTACCTTTATATGTTATTTGTCTTTTTCTTTTTCTCTTGCTGCTTTTAATACCTTTTTTTTTTGTTCTGTAGATTTAGTGTTTTGACTATGATGTGATGTGAGGAGTTTCTTTTCTGGTTTAGTGTATTTGGTGTTCTGTAGGCCTCTTGTATATTTATGGACATCTCTTTCTTTAAGTTGGGAAATTTTTCCTCTATGATTTTCTTGAAAATATTTTCTGGACCCTGCAGTCTAGAATCTTCTTTTTTATCAACTCCTATTATTCTTAGATTTTGCCTTTTCATGGCGTCCTTGATTTCTTGGATGTTTTGTGTTTGGGATTTTCCCAATTTTATTATTTCCTTGAGAGAAGTATCAATTTCTGCAACCGTATCTTCAGCACCAGATTCTCTCTTCCATCTCTTGTATTCTATTGTTGATGCTTACCTTTGTGGTTCCTGATCTTTTTTTCTAAGTTCTCCAGCTCCAGGGTTTTTTCTGTTTGTTTTTTCTTTATTGATTCTAATTCTGTTTTCATGCCTTGCACCATTTCCTTTATCTGTTTGAATGTGGATTCCTGTCTCTCTATGATGGTCTCTATTTTTTTTTGTTGGTGGTGGTGGTTTCTCTATATGCCACTAACTGTGCCTTTACTTGTGTGTCTATTTGTTTGGCTGTATTTGCCTGTATTTCTTTGAGAGCTTTGTTCATTTTCCCTTTATTTGCCTCCACTTGTGTGGCTATTTCTTTGTGAGATTTGTTTATTTCCTCTTTATTTTCCTCTAATACCTGGATAAGCATAGCTTTAAAATCATTTTCCTATTTCTGATGAATTGGAGTACCCATTGATTTAGGGGGTTACTGGTGACAGCATGATGTCCTGATTTTTTGGTTGTGTCCTTTTGCCAACCTCTAGCCATTTGCTTATCTGTAACCTTCACTGTTTGTTCCTAGATTCTGCAGTTCAGACTGGTACCATCTTTCTCTGGTGTCTGGAGAATTCTTCAGGAAGACGAGAGAGGTCCAGTGGTTTGAGAGTGTGCATTGATAATTCAGCTGTACCTAAGTGAAGAAGATTCGAGGGCACAGAAGAAAAAATGTTGGTGAGCATGTGAGTGTGCGTGTGCGTGGAAGTGTGCCTTGAAGGACAGGGTGTTAGAGGATGTAGATGTCTGAAGTGTGGAGCAGGGGTGCTGTGCAGGCACCAAAGTGAGTGCAGGCTTTTGAGGTCTTCGAAGGTGCAACTCGCTTGTACAGATTCCCTGAATACCTCAGTGGTCTACAGGCCACTGGTATTCATCTCTGTCTAAGCTCCAGGAGTTATTTGCCTGAGCTCCACTGGTAGACACGCAGAGCAGGGGCTTCTATGTTGAGAACACTGTCCCTCTGTTTCCCACATTGGGTGCATGGGTGGGAGGGATCTGATGTCTGGCTGCTAGCTTAGAAGGACCTTGGATCTGGGGCTCTGCAGGCACTTGAAGGCACACTCACTCTGGCAGGTCAAACCGGTAAGCACAGTGGTTCCCCCTGTTCTCTACTCTCAGTTTTGGGCCTGCTGGGTAAAATGTGGATATAGGAGCTCTGTCAGCTCAGTGGTGCGGCAGCCACCACCGAACTTGGGAGTTTAGTAGCTGCAATGGAACTGGGAGCCTGAAAACAGGTGACTGCTGGGAAGTCCTAGGGAGCCACAACAGTGGACCATGACCTAGGTGGTCTGGGGGCTCTGGTGAACCTGGGTTGTTTGGTGGTTCTGTCAGACTTTGGTGGCTGTACCTCTGGCTGACCACCACTAAGGGGTTGGGTGGCCCTTACAGTCACTCGCTGGGAGGCCCTGCAGAGTCCTTGCAGCCACTCATGAGCCTGGGACTCAAATGGTTGAAATCGTGGACTCTGGACTCGGAAGCCTGATATCACGGACCCACTTCCAAAAGGCTGGTACTGCAGATCCCGGAACAGGAAGGCAGTACCGCTGGCAGCCACTGCTGAGGAGCTAGGAGCCCTGCCTCTGCTGTCTCAGTCCCCAGGCACCTGGGCAGTGAGTTCTGTGGGCCGGCTCCAAAGAGGAGGAGAGAGGCCCCAAATAGGGAAGTACAAGAGGATCGAATGTTTGCCACCCTCCATCACCAGAGAGGTCCACTGGTGACCTGAATCTAAATGGTCACAGCTAATGTGATGTCTTCTCTCCTTCAGAAACCTCAATGCTGATTTTCTGGCTTTAGCTTCCCTCCACTCACCAATTTCAGAGTTTCAGATCCTCTACCTCTCAGGTACAGTGTGCATTGTTCGCAGCCATCTTGGATCACCACAAGCAATCAATATTCATCTATTAAAAATTCTCTGTTTAGCTCTGTTCTCCATTTTTTAATTGGATTTCTTCATTTGTTGCTGTTTAACTTCTTTAGTTCTTTATATATTCTGGATATTAGCCCTCTGTCTGATATAGGGTTGGTGAAGATCCTTTCCCAGTCTGTAGGCTGTTGTTTGGTTATGATGACAGTATCCTTTGCTTTACAGTTTCACGAGATCCCATTTATTGATTGTTGATCTTAGAGTCTGTGCTGTTGGTCTTCTGTTCAGGAAATTGTCTCCTGTGTCAATGAGTTCAAGGTTCTTCATTACTTTTTCTTCTAACAGTTTTAGTGTGCCTGGTTTTATGTTGAGGTCTTTGATCCACTTGGACTTTAGTTTTGTGCAGGGTGATAAGTATGGATCTATTTGTGTTTTTCTACATGTAGACATCCAGTTAGACCAGCACCATTTGTTGAAGATGCTATCTTTTTTTTCCATTGTATGGTTTTAGCATCTTCGTCAAAAATCAGGTGTCCATAAGTGTGTGGGTTTATTTCTGGGTCTTCTGTTCAGTTCCATTGATCCACCATTCTGTTTCTATGCCAGTACCAAGCAGTTTTTATTACTGTTGCTCTATAGTACAGCTTGAGATCAGGGCTGGGGATAACACCAGAATCTCTTTTATTGTAGAGGATTGTTTTAGTGATTCTGGGTTTCTTGTTATTTCATATAAAATTGAGATTTTTTCTTTCAGGTCTGTAAAGAATTGTGTTGATAATTTGATAGGAATTGTATTGAATCTGTAGATTGCTTTTGATATGATGGCCATTTTTTCTATGTCAATCTTGCCAAGCCACGAGCATGGGAGATCTTTCCACCTTCTGATATCTTCTTCTACTTCTTTCTTCAGAGACTGGAAGTTTTTTTCATGCAAGTCTTTGACTTGCTTGGTTAGAGTTACACTAAGGTACTTTATGTCCTTTGTGGCTATTGTGAAGGGTATAGTTTCCCTAATTTTTTTCTCAGCCCATTTGTCTTCTGTATGCAGGAGGGATACTGATCTTTTGAGTTAATTTTGTAGAGGAATGAACTTTTAAAGTGTTTCAATTGTAAAGATGGTGGAAATTTTAAAATTATTTGTTTTATATTGTGATATTAATATTAACACAACATCTTGGGAATGTAATGAGAAGCTTCTAAGTGAAATCTTATGTGTTTGTATGTCATATAGATAAGGGGTCAGTTGTTCTGGCTATCATTCTGTATACTTGACACAAACTAGAGTCATCTGAGAGCAGGGAGCCTCAACTGAGAAAATGCCTCCATAAAGTCAGATTTTAAGGAGGCCTGTAGGGCATTTTCTTAATTAGCAATTGGCGTGGGAAAACCCAATCCATTGTGGGTGGTGTCATCCCTGGGCTGATGGTCTTGATTCTATAAGAAAGCAGATTGGGAAAAGCATGAGGAACAAGCCAGTGAGCAGCAGTCCTTCACGGCGTCTGCATCAGCTCCTGCCTCCAGGTTCTCACTCAGTTTTAGTCACTGTCTTCGTTTCTTTCAATGGACTGGAAACTTGGAATATGTAAGTCAAATAAACCTTTTTTTCTCCCATGTTGTTTTTGATCATGGTGTGTCATCATAGCATTAGTAACCCTAATTAATTCAGCTCAGTACACAGGCAGATGGCCAGGTTTGAGGTAGGGGGAGAGAGAGACAGAAGGAGAGATGGGAAGAGAGAATAGTGCTACATTGACTCTTACACCAAGAAAACAGTCATCAGAGAATATTAAATAGGCTAAAGACCTGAGCAATTAGAGCTTAGATATGTTATCTTGTTTACTTAGAAGCAAAGACTATGCTTAATTGTGTAATTTAGGATTTTGAAGTTTAGGATGATATTTATTCATGTTGTAATGACTAGTCCTTGACAAGTTCTTTGCTATAGTTGTAATGTTCACTGTTGTATTTTTCACATTTATTCCAAAATGTGTCCAAATGTGCTGACAATATAAACTCGGAATGTTAGAGATTTATTATGGACATTCCAGGCTTACATTTTTCTAAGAGCCTGCTCTGTTTCTTATCAGCATTTCAGAAAAACCCACACATGCATGCCTACATCTTCTCCAAACTAAAACAAAACAAATAATCAGGCATTAAGGAAGCAAGCCAAATGCATGTAGTTTTGATCGTCCTCCCCATGGATATTGATCAAATCAACACAGCTGTAACAGTGTTCTAATGGAAACAACAAGGGATTTGGGGAAAACATCTTTGAATGTTGTAGGCTACATTTGGCTTGTATGGCCTTTGGAAAACTAAACAGATTTGAGCCTTATTCACTGAAAGCATACAATAACAAACTAAAGCATTTCATAGGGCGATTGGAAGATTTGAAATGAGAGAAGAGGCAGAGGTGGCATAGTATTTGACAGTAGTTGTTATGCAACATGGATGCACTGTGAAAGCATGCTTAATGCAGTGAACCAGGTCAAAAGGAGACAGTACTATCATGTTCCATCTGTATGAGGTTCTAAGAAGTGAAACTCACAAATGGGAAGTAGAATTGTGGTCATTAAAGCATGGAGCAAGGGGCAATGTGGAATTGTTCAACAATAGGCTATTTTTGGGTTTGTACTACTGGGCATTGAGCATAGGGCCTTACACATACCGAGCAAGCATTTCTCATTGAGCTATGTCCCCAGCCCAAGAAGTGTTCAATAGAACAGAGGTTCAGTTTTAGAGACGTACAGTGTACACACAATTAGTGCTACTAGATGATACACTTAAATTGGTTAATGATAACTTTAATTCTGTTTTTAATAAGTTTTTTGAAATTAAAATTGTTACATCATCTCCCCAATTCCTTTCCTCCTTCTAACCCCTCCCTCACATTTTTCCTTGCACCATGTTACCTGCATGTATATGATCTCAGGCCTGCCACTTGATATTGGACAGCCTGGGGGTTCTTCCCTTAGGAAGACAATTTCTCCTGGTTGTGCCATTCTCCAGTTGCTAGTAGTTGTTTGTATTGGATTGAGGCCCAAGAGTTTTCCTCCTTCCATATGAACGTGTCCATTGGTGTTGTCGTTGTTTAGGTGCTGTTTAGGCAGCCAGGCTGATGACACCTCATAGATGTAGCCTCTCTGGCATTTCTAGAAGTCAAAATTCTCACACCAGACTACCTGCTCCTCTGCTTGTACAGTCTTTCTTATTCTTCTTCCTCTGTGATCCCTGAGTCTTAGAAGTATAACAACTGTGCCATATCCGTTGGGACTGGAAACCACATGCTAATTTGTTCTCTGTACTTTTATCAGTTGTGGTTTCCAGTAATGGTACCCATCTGTGCAAAGATGAAGAGTGAGAACTACCCTCATTTGTAGGTGGAAGGTTAAATATTTAGAATGTAGTTGGGGATTATTCCAGTTTAGTAAAGTGGTGTTTATAGGTTCTCCTTGAAGATTCACTAGCCCTGAGTAGCTGTCTAAGTTTCCAATACCAGGCATGATTTCCCCCCTTTTGAAAAAGCCTCAAAAACAATTAGAGAGCCATTGGTTAATGCCGAGGGTATGCATGCCACTATTGCACCGTTAGGGTTCCATGCTATTCTGGCCATTGCTGTGGTTCAACAGATCAGTAGAAACATTGGCTGCCGCCCTCTTGGAAACTGGCGTGGTGCCTCTTGGGACCCTGAAAGCTAATCCTCAGAAAGAAGGCTTTCAGCTCAGATCCAGCTAAGGTCCTCTGGATCATGTGTCGAAATTACATAATTTCTTCAGCTATAGGGACTTAATTTCAACGTCTGGGATGGAATCAAGGACAGCATCAACAGCCAAGAATGTTTTAGGAGTCTCTTGCACAACTCTGACTAACAACTCAAAAGCAAGATTCTCAGGCCTGGTGTTGAGGTTTTTGTTAGATAGTCTATGGCTCTTGAGAGGAGCATTGTTAGCCCAGATGTGAAGATGTAATTTAAACTGTATATGTATGCGTAGTCTATATGTATTATATATCATTTTAGATAGCGATATGATCCTTTATAACTCTTTAAGATACCCTTACTGTTACATTATTCACTTCCATCCTTTTTTTTTTCTAATTTTATCTTCCTCCCTTTCTCTAATTAAAGACCCTCTCTGTTTTCTGTATTTCACCTTCAATTCTCTTGTTCCAACCTATGGTCCCCTTTTACTTTCCTGATTTCTGTGATTACTCCAGGTTACATTCTCATATCTGATGATTTAGGAATGACAGATGAGAGAAAACATGCAAAGTTTGTCTTTTGGGGTTTGGCTTACCTCACACAATATCATCATTTCTAGTTCCATATATTTACCTGCACATTTCATGATTTTATTTTTCATTACAGCTGACCCAGCTATACTCCTTCTTGGAATCATACCCAAAGAACTTGACATCCTACTCCACGATACTCTTTAAGTCATGTTCACTGCTGCTCTATTTACAATCACTAGGAAATGGAAACAACCCAAATGACCTTCAGGCAGTTAATGGATAATAAAATGCATTACACATACACTACGGATTAGTATTCAGCTGTAATAGTAATAGCTGTAAACTGGTCTGGTCACCATGGAAGTCAGTGTCAGACCAGTTTACAGCCCCACAATAGCAAAGGAATATTCTCTTTTCTTCACATCCTCTCCAGTATTTCTTGTTGGTTGGTTATTTGTTGATCTTTGGCATTCTGACCATGGTAAGATGAAATCTCAAAGTTTTTTTAATTTTCATTTCCTTAATTGCTAGGAAAGATGAACACTTTTGAGATATATCTTACCATTTTTCTTTCTTTTTTTTTTGAGAACTCTCTGTTTAGATCCCTAGCCCATTTATGAATGGGTCTTTTTTTTTTTTCAGTTTGTTTTTTTGAGTTCTTTGTATGTTGTGGATAGTAATCCTCTCTCTGCCAGATATAGAGTTAGCAAAGATTCTCTCTCATTCTGTGGGCTTCCTCTTTGTTTAGTTGTTTCCTCAGCGGTGCAGATGCTTTTTTAGAGTCCCACAAGTGAATTGCTGGCTTCCTTTCCTGGAGAGATGAGATCCTAAGCAGAAAGCCCTTTCCTACACCTATATTATGTGGGGTACCTACTATGTTTACTTCTAGGAGTTTCACTATTTCAGCTTTCACATTTACGGCTTGGCTCCATTCGGAGTTAGTTGTTTTGTGCGAGATAATGGATACCAGACCTGATTCCGTTCCTCTACATGTAGGCACCCAGTTTTCCTAGCACCATATGTTGAAGATTCTGTTTTTCTTCCAGTGTATATTTTTGGGTATTTTGATTGAATATTAGATGGCCATAGTTACACAGACTCATGTTTGTGGCTTCAATTTTGTTTCATTGATCTACATGTTCGCTTTTCTGCCACTACCATATATACTTTTTCTTACTATGACTCAGTAGTATATCCCTCCAGCACTGTTCTTTTGATTTTTCAGTGTTATATTGGGTATACAGGGTATTTCCTGGTTCTATGTGAATTTAGGGACCTTTATTCTATTTCTTTGAAGAATGAGATGGGAATTTTGATTGGAATTGTATAAAATTCATAAATGGCTTTTGGTAGCGTGGTCATTTTCACATTCAACCAATCTGTGAGGATAGGATGTCTTTGTGTTTCCTAGGATCTTTCTAATCTCTTTCTTCCGAGATTTAAATTTGTCACTAAGAAGGTCTTTCACCTCTTTGGTTAGGCTTGTTTCTAGATATTTTATTTTCTCTGAGGCTATTGTGATTGAGGGTGTGTCCACTATCTCTTTTTGTTTGTTGTCTGAGAAAAGAAAAAGTACTGATTTTTGCAAGTTGGTTCTGTATCCTGCCATATTGGTGAAATTGCTGATCATCTCTAGAAGTTATCTGGTAGAATTTTTGGGATTTCTTATGTATAATATTGCTTCACTTCACGTTTTTCTCAATTTAGAATAATATTGGCTGTAGTTTTTCTCATATGGAGATTTTAATAGGTCCAGGTATATTGTCTCTAGTTCTACTCTCCAGTACATTATCAAGAAGGCATGTTGAATTTTACCAAAGGCTTTTTCTACATCTATTAAGATGATTATATTTTTCTTTTTATAATTTATTTTAATTTTTTAAATAATTTATTAACTTTCTATCCGGATTGTAACTCCCTCCCTTGTCTCCTCCCAGTCTCACCCATCCTCTCTCTTCCCACATCACCATACCCTAGTTTTCAGAGAAGGGGAGACTTCTTCCACTACCATCTGACCTTAGCCTATCAGGTCTCATTAGGACTGCCTGGAACCTCTTCCTCTGTTGCCTGGCAAGCAAGTGATCAAAGATGGACAAGAGAGCACATATCAGAGACAGCCCCTGCACAACTTACTAGGAGACCCACATGGACACTGAGGTGCCTATGGGCTATATATATGAGCAGGGTGCCAAGGTTCTCTCCTTACACTGTCCTTGCTTGGTGCATAAGTCCCTGAAGGACCCCCTGGGCCCAGATTTGTTGGCTTTGTTGGTCCCCTTGTGGAGCTCCTGTCCCCTCCAGGTCTTTCTATCCGCCCCCTCTCCATTCTTTCATTGAGCTCCCTGTGCTCTGCCCAAATTTTGGCTGTGAGTCTCAGTATCTGTTTCAATCTTCTGTTGGATGGAGTCTTTCAGAGGACATTTCATGATTTCCTGTTTTTAATAGCTGACTAGTATTCCACTGTATAAATGTACCACATTTTCTGTATCTATTCTTAGGTCGAGGGACATCTAGGTTGTTTCCAGATTCTGGCTATTACGAATAAACTGCTATGAACTTAGGTGAGCAAATGTTCTTGTTTTATGGTCGAGCATCTTTTGGGTATATGCCCAGGAGTGGTATAGCTGGGTCTTGAAGTAGCACTATTCCCAATTTTCTCAACAAGTGCCAGATTGTTTTCCAAAGTGGTTATACAAGTTTACATTCCCACCAGCAATGGAGGAGGGCTCCCCTTTCTCCACATCTTCTCCAGTATGTGTTGTCACTTGAGTTTTTGATCTTAGCTATTCTTATGTGTATAAGATGGACTTCCAGAGTAATTTTGATTTGCATTTTCCAGATAGCTAAGGACACTGAGCATTTATTAATATTATTTATTATAATTTATTTATTTTGTGTTCCAGCTGTGGTCCCCTCCCTTATCTCCTCCCAATTCCACCCTCTTTCCCTTTTCTCCCCCTATACCTCTCCCTTAGTCTACTGATAAGGGAGGTTCTCCTCCCCTTAAACTGACTCATCATATCTCATCAGGACTGGCTGCATTGGCCTAGCAAGGCTGCACCACCTGGGGAGAGGTGATCAGAGAGCCTGACACTGAATTCATGCCAGACACAGCCTCTGCTCCCCTTACTATGGAACACACTTGGAGAATGAATCTATGGGCTACATCTAAACAGTAGTTTTATTTCTTTAAGTGTTTCTCCACCATTCAATATTCCTGTGCTGAGAATTCTCTGTTTAGCTCTGTACCTGATTTTTAATTGTATTACTTGGTTTCTTTGTGTTTATTTTCTTGAGTTCTTTTTTTTTAACTTTTATTATTATTTATTACAATTTATTCACTTTGTATCCCAGCTGTGCCCCCCATCTCCTCCCAATCCCACCCTCTCCCTCTTCTTCCCCTATGCCCCTCCCCTTTCCCACTGATAGGGGAGGACTTCCTCCCCTTCTGTCTGACACTAGCCTATCAGGTCTCATCAAGACTGGCTGTATTGTCTTTTTTCTGGCCTGAAAAGGCTGCACCGCCCCCCCACCCCAGTGGGAGGTGATCAGAGAATCTGCCACTAAGATCATGCCAGAGACAGCCTCTGCTCCCATTAATAGGGACCCCACTTGGAGACTAGGTCTATGGGCTACATCTGAGCCGAAGTTTTAGGTTCTCTCCATGCATGGTCCTTGGTTGGGTTATCAGTCTTTGTAGGGACACCAGGGCCCAGAAATTTTGTTGTTGTTGTTTTTGTTTTTTGGCTTGATTGGTCTCTTTTTGGAGCTCCTGTCCCCTCCAGGTCTCTCCCCTTTCTTTCATAAAATTCCATGCCTTCTGCCTAAAATTTAGCTATGAGTTTCAGCCTCTGTTTCAGTACCTCGAACACTGGAGTCTTTCAGAGGCCCTCTGTGGTAGGCTCCTGTCCTGTTCCTTGTCTTCTCCTGCTTCTGATGTCTATCCTGTTTGACCTTCAGAATGAGGATTGAGCATTGTCCCTAGGGTTTTCCTTGTTGTTTAGCTTCTTCAGATGTACAGATTTTAGTATGTTTATCCTATATTATAGGTCTAATAACCACTTATAAGTGAAGATATACCATGTGTGTCTTTCTGCTTTTGTGTTACCTCACTCAAGATGATCTTTTCTAGTTCCCACCATTTGCCTACAAATTTCTTTGTTTTTAATAAGTGAGTAATATTTCATTGTGTAAATGTACCACAATTTCTGCATCCATTCCTCTGTTGAGGGACATCCAGGTTGTTTCCAGATTCTGGCTGTTGTGAATAGAGCTGCTAAGAACATGGTTGAGCGAATGCCCTTGTTCTACAGTTGAGCATATTTCAGATATAGGCCTAGGAGTGGTAGAGCTAGATCTTGAGGTAGCACTATTCCTAATTGAGAAAGCACCAGACTGATTTCCAAAGTGGTTGCACAAGTTTACACTCCCAACAGCAATGGAGGGAGGTTCCCCTTTCTCCACATCCTCTCCAGCATGTGTTGTCATTTGAGTTTTTGATCTTAGCCATTCTATAGGTGTCAGGTGAAATCTCAGGATTGTTTTGATTTGCATCTCCCTGATGACTAAGGTGGTTGAACATTTCTTTAAGTGTTTCTCTACCATTCGATATTCCTCTATTGAGAATTCTATGTTTAGCTCTGTAGCCCATTTGTAATTGGACTACTTAGTTTGTTGCTGTTTAACTTCTTTAGTTCTTTATATATACTGGATGTTAACCCCTCTGTCAGATATAGGGTTGGTGAAGATTCTTTCCCAGTCTGTAGGCTGTCGTTTTGTTCTGTTGACAGTGTCCTTTGCTTTACAGAAGCTTTTCAGTTTCATGAGGTCCCATATATTGATTGTTGATCTTAGAGCCTGTGCTGATGGTGTTCTGTTCAGGAAGTTGTCTCCTGTGCCAATAAGTTCTAGGCTCTTCCCCACTTCTTCTTCTAATAGATTTAGTGTATCTGGTTTTATGTTGAGGTGTTTGATCCACTTGGACTTTACTTTAGTGTCTTTTTGTATTTTTCTACATGTAGACATCCAGTTAGACCAGCACCATTTGTTGAAAATGCTATCTTTTTTCCATTGTCTGTCTTTGAATACTTTGTCAAAAATCAAGTGTCCATAGGTGTGTGAGTTTATTTTTTCTTCTTGAGTTCAATTCCATTGATTCACCAATCTGTTCCTATGCCAATACTCTGTAGTTTTGTTTTATTATTATTATTATTATTGTTGTTGTTGTTGTTGTTGTTGTTGCTCTATAGTACAGCTTGAAATCAGGGACAGAAATACCTCCAGAAGGTGTTTTATTGTACAGGATTGTTTTAGCTATTCATTTTTCCATATGAATTTAAGAATTGTTCTTTCAAGGTCTGTAAAGAACTGTGTTGGCATTTTGATGGTAATTGTATTGAATCTGTAGATTGCTTTTGGTAGGAGAGCCATTTTTATTATGTGAATCTTACTGATCATTGAGCATGGGAGATCTTTTCATCTTCCCATATCTTCTTCAATTTCTTTTTTCAGAGACTTAAATTTTTTTTTCATATACATCTTTTATTTCTTGATTAGAGTTACACCAAGATACTTTATGGGTTTTTTTTTGTGTTTGTGTGTTTGTGTGTGTGTGTGTGTGTGTGTGTGTGTGGCTATTGTGAAGGATGTTGTTAAAGTTCTAGCTAGATCAGTAACACAACTAAATGAAATCAAGGGGATACAAATTAGAAAGGCAGATGTCAAACTATCACTATTTGCGAATGATATAATAGTATATTTAAGTGACCCCAAAAATTTTACCAGGGAACCCCTACAGCTAATAAACACCTTTAGCAACATGTATGGATACACATTGATTCATTAGATACATTAGTTGATACATTCGTTTCATTAGTTCTTTGTATCGTTTGCTTTGTTTCTGGATACAAAATGAATTTAAAATCAGTAGCCCTCCTTTATACAAAAGACAAATAGGCTGAGAAAGAAATTAGGGAAACACACTCTTCACAATAGCTGCATATTTTATCTTTAAGTTTATTTTTTTAAGTCTGTTAAATTTATTTGCATCTGTTAAACCATCCCTGCATCTCTGGGATATAGTCATGGTGGATAATCTTTTTGCTGAAAATCTACATTCACTTTGTTACAGCTTTCTGTGGTAGTGTCTTTTACCTGGTTTTGGTATTAGCATAATACTGGCTTCTTAGAAAGAGTTTGGAAATTCTCCTTTTTCTCCTTTTTGAATATTTTAAGGTTAGTCTGTAGATCTTCTATGAATTTCTAGTAGAATTGTGCTGGGAATCCATCTGAGCCTGTTTTGTTTTCTTGTTTGTTTGTTTTGTTTTGTTTTGTTTTTGTTAGAAGGCTTTTTATTTCTTTGTTATGGGTTTGGGTCTGTTTAGGTTGTTGATGTCTTCTTGGTTTAATTTTGATGGTTTAACAGACGCCCGAAATTTATTCATTTTCTTTAGATTTCCAACCTAATAGAGGACAAGTTTTTAAAGAATTTCTTTGGTGTCTATTGCAATGTTTCTCTGTTCATTTCTGATTCGTTAGTTTGACTCTTCCCTTTCCTTCTTTTGGTTAGTTGAGCCAAGGATTGGTCAATCTTGTTTATCTTCTCAAAGAACCAGTTCTTAGATTCATTAGTTCTTTCTGCTGTTTGCTTTGTTTCTGTTTCATTAAATTTGGCTCTTTTATTAGTTCTTGCCATTTTAGTGGGTTTGGGCTTGGCTTATTCTTGTTTTTCTAAATTTGTGCATTACATCATTAAGTCATTTATTTGTGTTCCTTCTGATTTTTTTTTTATGGTAAGCATTTAAAAATCGAAAGTTCTCATATAGGGCTGCTTTTAATAAATTTCTGGAGTTCTGTTGTGTTGTGTTTTCATTTTCATTTAGTTCCATGATTTTTTTTTTACTTCTGTCTTGATTTCTTTTTTGACCCATTCATCATTAGTAATGATTTGTTTAATCTCCATGAGTTGTGTGTACTTAATAGAGATTTGCTTTCTGTTAGCTTTATCTTTTATTGTGTTATGATCAGACAGTACTTATGGAATTATTTCAATCTTTCTGAATTTGTTAAGATTTGCTCTGTGTTCAGTGTTTAGGTGGAATATTTTCTAGAACTATTTTGGGTAGAATATTTAAATCAGTTTGATGTATATCATTTAATTCTGTATATATGTTTAGGATAGTAATACCTTCTTAGTTAATTTTCCCTTGATTAGAATGAAGTATATTTTTATCTCTACTTATTAGTTTTACTTTGAAATCTACTGTGTCAGATATTATGATAGTAACTTGTGCTTGCTTCCTAGTCCCATTTGATTGGAGTACTTTGTTACTATAGCTCTTTAGTATAACTTGAAAACATGTATTCCTTCATAATTATTCTTTTTAATGCTTTTAATTGAAATAAAATTACAGTTCTCCTTTCTTCCTTCCATTCCCTCCCAGTTTTCTTCCCTTGAATCACTCCCATACCCTCATCACCCTTATGGTGATAACCTCTTTATATCTCTATGTATGTATGTGTGTGTATATATATATATATATATATATATATATATATATATATGTATGCATGTATGTACATATGTATGTATATATGTATGTCTATGTCTATATCTATGTCTATGAATTAAGCCCGATTTTGTTGTTTATGTGGTTTCAAGGCTGACCATTCTGCACTGACTAACCAATAGCCCTGGGAGAAGTTAATTCTTCTCCTGGCGGTAAGTAGTTGCCTATAAATCATTGTCCCTGCAATCTTTCCCCTTTCCATACTCACATGTTCATTGATACTGTTATTGTTCCAGCCTCTCTTTTTTAAAAAGATTTATTTCTTTATCATGCACATACAGTGTTCTGCCTGCATGTGTGCCTGCACACTAGAAGAGGGCACCAGATCACATTATAGATGGTTATGAACCACCAAGTGGTTGCTGGAAATTGAACTCAGGACCTCTAGAAGAGCAACCAGTGCTCTTAACCTCTGAGCCATCTCTTCAGCCCTTTGTTCCAGTCTTTTATGTAGCCATTTCTAGGAGAGACCATTTAGGAGCATACTCCCTGGTTATCTGTCTCGTACAAACTTTCCACCCCTTCATCTGAGATGTCAGAGTCATAGATGCAAGAGCTGTGATGTGGATGCATCCATTGACGCTGTGATCTCTGCAGTATTTAGTTGAGTCTCTCCATCACTGTTGATCTCTGCATTGTGTCCAGTTATGGTTTTGGATGGTCTTGATTTACTAAAAAGAGATGCTTCTTTGATGAGAGGTGGTAGCTACACTTACCTGTGTCTAGAAGAATAAGATATAAAATGCGATAAGTTATTATGCTGGTCTAAAAAAGTGACACTGCTAGATTCTCTTTTTAAAATTCATGACGTTACTAACCCTGGGAAGCTGGCTAGGTTTCTAGTCCCAGGCATGATTTCCTTCCTGTTGAGTGGGCCTGGGGTCCAATTAGACAACTATGGGTTGCCACTGACACGTGAGTACGACTTGCTGCAGCTTTATGCATATTTTTCCATGGTGGTAGTTTTTGTATTTCATAGGTGTTGTAGCTAGGTAGGACTGTTTAATTGCCTCCTCCACTTGGCAGGTTGCATAGTGTTTTCTGGAATCATGGAAGCTAGACAGAAGGAAAGAGCTTTCCGGTCTTATATCAAGTCATCCAAGTCATGTGTCCAAAATGTGAGGTGTTTTCAGCAATGGTGGCCTATCTTCAACGTTTGATAGGCATCAAAGGAAACATTAATAGACTCTTTGTTTTACAAGTGACTAGGACTAGCACAGCCAACCTTTGAAAAGGAGTTTTCTCATGTCCAGTACTGAGGGTTTTGAGAGGAATTTTGATAGCCCAAGTAACCTAACTTCCTCATGTGTGTGTGTCTACCTAAATACACATATATACACATATAGGTATATATAAATGTTACATATATTTATACACATTACATATCATTCTATAAAATACATGTAAACACATATAAACATGTTGTATGTTTACATGTATTGTATATAATTTTGGGTAAATATAAAATAATATGAATCCTTAAGGCTTTATCAAACAATCTTGGTGTTACTTGTCCCTCCATATCCTCTGCATTGACTTCCCTCTCTTCTCCCCAGTTGGAGTCCCCTTTCCATTATTTTATTTCCCACTTCATATCCTCTACATCCTGCTATTCCACTCTCACGCAATCCACACTTATGGTCCCTTTATACTTTCCTGCTTACTGTAGCTCTTCCATATTGTATAATCATACATGAGTATGCAGAGCAAAGAACTGCAAATGAGAGAGAACAAGCAGTGTTTACCTTTCTAGGTCTGCCTTACCTCACGCAATGTTCTAGGTCCCTCCATTTACATGCAGTTTAAGGATTTACTTTTTCTTTCCAGCTGGGTAGTACTCCATGGCATACATCTACCACATGTTCATTATCCGTCCATCTGCTCAAGGAAATTTAGATTGTTTTCATTTCTTGGATACTGTGAATAAGGCATTTGTAAACATGATGCTGAGGCCCTTGGGCATATACTCGGGTGTGATATAACTGAGATACATGACGGATTTATTTGGGGGCTTTGAAGATTCTCCACGCTGAGTTGATGTATCAGTTTGCAGTCCCACCAACAGCGGATCAGTGTTTCTCTTTCTTCACAGTCTCACCAGCATTCATTGTCAGTTGTTTTGTTAATCTTTGGCATGTTTGACTGAGGTGAGATGAAATTTCAAAGTCATTTTAATTTGTGTTTCCCTGCTTACTAAGGATGATAAACTCTTTTTTGAGGTATTTCTTAGCCATTTTCATTTCTTAGACCCTGAGCCCATTTTTAAGTGTGTATTTTTTTGTATGTTTTGGATATTAATCCAATGTTAAATGCATAGCTGGCAAAGATTTCTGTTCTGTTTGTTTCTTCTTCAGTTAATTGTTTTCTTAGCTATACAGAAGATTTTTGTTTTATGAGGCCAGTTATCAACTGTTGTCCACAAGTCCTTGGAAAATGGACTCCTGTTCAGAAAGTCCTTTCCTACAATAGTATCTTATAGAGCATTTGATTTCTTTTATCAGTTTTAGTGGTTTAAGGTTTCAAATTGAGATCTTTGATCCACTGGATCTATTTGTGTGTGTGTGTAGGGCGAGGGATAAGGGTCTAACTTCAGTATTCTGCATGCAGACATTCTGTTTTCTCAACACCATTTATTGAAGACGCTGTCTTTTCTCCAGTGGGTTTTTTTTTCTGCCTCTTCACCAAATATCAGATGGCTTTAGTTATGAGCACCTGTGTTTGGGTCTTCAATTTTATTCATTCCATCTACTCTACGTGCCAGTACCATATTGGTTTTTTGGCTTTTTTTTTTCTATTTTTATTTTTATTAGTTACAGTTTATTCACTTTGTATCCCACCTGTAGGTCCCTCCCTCCTCCCCTGCCAACCCCACCTTACCTCCCTCATATCCACCCATGCCTCGACCCCAGTCCACTGATAGGGGAGGTCTTCTCATTTTTTCTGATCTTAGTCTATCAGGTCTCATCACTGAAGCTGCACCCCCTTCAGGGGGAGATGATCAAAGAGCAAATCAATCAGTTCATGTTAGAGACAGTCCCTGTTCCTATTACTATGGAACCCACATGGACACTGAAATGCCATGGAGTATATCTGTGTAGGGGTTCTACATTATCTCCATGAATGGTCCTTGTTGGGAGTATCAGTCTCAGGAAAGACCCCTGTGCTCAGATGTTTTTGGTTCTGTTGCTCTCCTGATGGAGTTCCTGTCCTCCCCAAGTCTTACTATTTTCCACTTCTTTCATAAGATTCCCTGAACTCTTTCCAAAGTTTGGCTATAAGTCTCAGCATCTGCTTTGATACCCTGTATGGTAGAGCTTTTCAGAGGCCTCTGTGGCAGGCTCCTATCCTGTTTCCGGTTTTCTATCTCTTCTGATGTCCATCTTCTTTGCCTTTCTGAATGGGGATTGAGCATCTTGCCAGAGTCCTGCTTCTTAATTTGTTTCTTTAGGTGTACTGATTTTAGTATGTTCATCCTATGTTATATGTCTAATATCCACTTATGAGTGAGTATATACCCTGTGTGTCTTTCTGCTTCTGGGATACCTTACTCAGGATGATCTTTTCTAGTTCCCACCATTTGCCTGAAAATTTCACGATTTCCTTGTTTTTAATTGCTGAGTAATATTCCATTGTGTAGATGTACCACAATTTCTGTATCCATTCCTAAACTGAGGGGCATCTGGGTTGTTTCTAGCTTCTGGCTATTACAAGTAAAGCTGCTACAAACATGGTTGAACAAATGTCCATGTTGTGTACTTGAGCATCTTTTAGATATATGCCTAGGAGTGGTATGGCTGGATCTTGAGGAAGTACTATTCCTAATTGTCTGAGAAAGCTCCAGATTGATTTCCAGAGTGATTGTACAAGTTTACATTCCCACCAGCAGTAGAGGAGGTTCCCCTTTCTCCACAACCTCCCCAGCATGTGTTGTCACTTGAGGTTTTGATCTTGGCCATTCTCATGGGTGTAAGGTGAAATCTCAGGGTCATTTTGATTTGCATCTCCCTGATGACTAAGGTTGAGTATTTCTTTAAGTGTTACTCTGCCATTCGATACTCCTCTGTTGAGAATTCTCTGTTTAGCTCTGTACCCCATTTTTTAATTAGATTACTCGATTTATTGATGTTTAACTTCAGTGGACTTGGGGAGGGGCATGCATGAAGAAGAGGGAGGGAGGGTGGGACTGGAAGGGGAAGAGGGAGAGGCTTATGAGGGGATACAAAGTGAACATAGTGTAATTAATAAAAAAATAAAATAAAATAAAATATAAAAAAAGAAATAAATCAGAGCCAGATGAGATGGCACACCCCTGTAAGCCCAGCACTCGGGGAAGCAGAGGCAGGTGATCTCTGTGAGTTCAAGGTAAAACAACTTCTTGAGTTCTTTATATATACTGGATATTTGCATTTTCTACATGTAGACATCCAATTAGACCAGCACTATTTGTTGAAGATGTTATCTTTTTTTCCATTGCATGCTTTTGGTATCTTCATCAAAAATCAGGTGTCAATAAGTGTGTGGGTTTATTTCAGGGTCTTCTATTCTATTGCATTGATCCACCATTCTGTTTCTATGCAAGTACCATGCAGTTTTTACTACTGTTGCTCTATAGTACAACTTGAGATCAGGGCTGGAGATAACACCAGAATCTCGTTTATTGTAGAGGATCGTTTTAGTGATTCTGGGTTTCTTGTTATTCCATATGTAGTCTAGAATTTTTTTTTCAATGTCTGTAAAGAATTGTGCTGGTAATTTGATAAGAACTGCACTGAATCTGTAGATTACTTTTGTTAAGATGGCCATTTTTACTACTATGTTAATCCTGCCAAGACATGAGAATGGGAGATATTTCTGTCTTCTGGAAACTTCTTCAATTTCTTTCTTCAGAGACTTGAAGTTTTTTTCAAACAGTTCTTTCACTTGCTTGGTTAGGGTCAAATCAAGGTACTTTATGTCCTTTGTGGCTATTGTGAAGGGGGTTTCTTCCCTAATTTCTTTCTCAGCCCTTTTGTCTTTTGTATATAGAAGGCCTACTGATTTTTTTTTTTTTAGTTAATTTTGTATCCAGCCACTTTGCTGAAGGTGTTTATCAGCTGCAGGAGTTCCCTGGTAAAATTTTGGGGGTCACTCAGATATACTATCATTTCATCTGCAAATACTGATACTTTGACTTCTTCCTTTTCAATTTGTATCCACTTTCTCCTTTAATTGTCTTATTGCTCTAGCAAGGACTTCAAGAGCCTTGTTGAAGAGATATGGAGAGAGTGAGCAACCTTGTCCTTGTCCCTGATTTCAGTGGGATTGCTTTAAGTTTCTCTCCGTTTAGTTTGATGTTGGCTATAGGCTTGCTGTATATCGCCTTTACTATGTTTAAGTATGTGCCTTGTATCCCAGATATCTCTAAGTCTTTAAACATGAATGCTTTTTCAGCATCTAAGGAGATTATCATGTGTTTTTTTTTCTTTCAGTTTCTTTATATGGTGGATGACATTCCTTATATTGAACCACCCCTGCATACCTGGGATGAAGCCTGCTTGCTTATTATATCTTTGATGTGTTCTTGTATTCAGTTTGCAAGTATTTTTTTTTCAATGCAGTTTATTCAGGAACCTTGAACAATCCTCGGACCCTGGGGAAAGCCAGCCCACAGCTTAAATAGCCTCTGGGTAGCCAACCCAGGCGTGCCACGTGGGCAATGCAGATAGGTCCACATACATGGAAGCAAGCCAGATCCTCAGCCTTAGCCAAATGGGAATTGTTCGTGACAGAGAGCACTCACCATTGGGAAGGTGGAAGGCGGGAAACCAGCTCCATCTTTAAGGCATAAGTTTGCAAGTATTTTGTTGAGTATTTTATCATCAATGTTCATAAGGGAGATTGGCCTGAAATTCTCTTTCTTTGTTGGGTCTTTGTGAAGTTTAGGTACCAAGGTGACTGTAGCTTCACAGAATGAGTTTGATAATGATTTTTGTTTGTTTGTTTGTTTGTTTGTTTGTTTGTTTTTGTTTCTATTTTGTGGAATAGTTTGAAGAGTATTGATGTTCACTCTTCTTTGAAGGTCTGGTAGAATTCTGCGCTGAAACCATCTGGCCCTGGGCTTTTTTTGGATGGGAAACTTTTGATAGCAAATTCTATTTCCTTAGGGGATATAGGGCTATTTAGTTGATTAACTTTATTTTGATTCAGCTTTGGTAAGTGGAATCAATCAAGAAAACTGTCCATTTCATTTAGAATTTCAAATTTTGTGGCATATAGGCTTTTGAAGTAAGACCTAACGATTGTTTGTATTTCCTCAGTGTCTGTCATTATGTCCCCCTTTTCATTTCTGATTTTGTTAATTTGGATAGTGCCTCTCTGCTTTTAGTTAGATTGGCTAAGGGTTTGTCTATCTTGTTGATTTTCTCAATGAACCAGCTCTTGGTTTCATTGATTCTTTGAATTGTTTTATTTGTTTCTAATTGATTGATTTCAGCCCCGAGTTTGATTATTTCCAGCCCTCTGCTCCTCTTTGGTGTGTCTGCTTCTTTTTTTTCTAGGACTTTTAGGTGAGCCATTAAGTTGCTTGAATGAGCTGTTTCGAATTTCTTTTTTTCCATTATTTTTTTATTTTTAATTATACTTTACTTACTTTGTATCCCCCCTCTAGTTCCCTCCCTCCTCCCCTCCCGATCTCTCCCTTCCTCCCCCTTCTCCACACACTCCCCCCCCAAGTCCACTGGTAGGGGAGGGTTTCTTTTTCTTCCTTCTGATCCTAGTCTGTTAGGTCTCATCAGGAGTGGCTGCATTGTCTTCCTCTGTGGCCTGGTAAGGCTGCTCCCCACTCAGGGAGAGGTGATCTAAGAGCAGGCCAATCAGTTCATGTCAGAAACAGTCCCTGTTCCCATCACTATGTAACTCACTTAGACACTGAACTGCCATGGGCTACATCTGTGCAGGGGTTCTAGGTTATCTCCATGCATGTTACTTGGTTGGAGTATGAGTTTCAGGAAAGACCCCTGTGCTCAAATTTTTTGGTTCTGTTGCTCTCCTTGTGGACCTCCTGTCCTCAAGAACTAAAGAAGTTGAAAAGCAAGAAATCAAGTAATCCAATTAAAAAATGGGGAACAGAGCTAAACAGAAAATTCGCGATAGAAGAATATCAAATGGCAGAGACATACTTAAAGAAATGCTCAACATCATTAGCCATCAGGAAAATGCAAATCAAAACAACCCTGAGATTTCACCTTACACCCATCAGAATGGCCAAGATCAAAACCTCAAGTGACAACACATGCTGGGGAGGTTGTGGAGAAAGGGGAACCCTCCTCCACTGCTGGTGGGAATGTAAACTGGTACAAAGACTCTGGAAAGCAATTTGGTGCTTTCTCAAATTTCTTCTTGAAGGCATTTAGTGCTGTGAACTTTCCTCTGAGCACTGCTTTCATTGTTTCTCATAAGTTTAGTATGTTGTGCCTTCATTTTCTTTGAGTTCTAGGAAGACTTTAATTTATTTCTTTATTTCTTCCCTGACCTAGCTATCCACAAGTAGCAAGTTGTTCAATTTCCATGTGTGTGTTGGCTTTTTGCTATTTCTGTTGTTGTTGTTAAGTTCAAGCTTTAGTCCGTGGTGATCAGATATGATACAAGGGATTATTTCTATCTGCTTGTATCTGTTGCGGCTTACTTTGTGATCAACTACGTGGTCTATTTTGGCGAATGTTCCATGAGATGCTGAGAAAAAGTTAAATTCTTTTGTGTTTGGACAAAATGTTCTGTAGATGTCGATTAGGTCCATTATATTCAATACCTGTTAGAATTACTGTTTCTTTGTTTAATTTCTGTTTCGTTACCTGTTACTTTGTTGAGAGTGGGGTATTGAAGTCTCCCACTATTTATGTGTGGGAATATATGTGTGGTTTAAGTTTTATTAATGTTTCTTTTAGAAATGTAGGTGCCACTCTGGAAAGCTATCTGGCGCTTTCTAAGACAAATAGGAATAGTGCTTCCTCCAGACCCAGCTATACCACTGCTAGGTATATACCCAAAGTTTGTTCAAGTACACAAAAAGGACACTTGCTCAACCATGTTTATAGCAGCTCTATTTGTAATAGCCAGAACCTGGAAACAACCCAGATGTCCATCAACTGTGGAATGGGTACAGAAATTGTGGTACTTTTATACAATGGAATACTACTCAGCAATCAAAAAGGAGGAAATCATGAAATTTGCAGGCAAATGGTGGGATCTAGAAAACATCATTCTGAGTGAAATATCCCAGAAGGAGAAAGACAAACATGGGATATACTCACTTATATAGACCTATAAGATATGATAAACATAATGAAATCTATACACCTAAATAAGATAATCAATTGAGTGGACATGGGGTAAGATGATCAATCCTCATTTAGAAAGACAGATGGGATGTGCATTGAACGTATGACAGGAGTCTACTGAGCGCATCTGAAAGACTCTAACTAGCAGTGTTTTCAAAGCAAAGACTCATGACCAAACCTTTGGCAGAGTACAGGGAATAATAAGAAAGAAGGGGAGTTAGTCTGATGGGGAAAGGATAGGAGCTCCACAAGGACCAAATATATCTGGGCACAGGGTCTTTTCTGAGACTGACATTCAACCAAGGACCATGTATGGATATAACTTAGAACCTCCACTCAGATGTAGCCTGTGGTAGCTCAGTAACCAATTGGTTTCCCAAAGTGAGGGGAACAAGGACTATTTCTAACAGGAACTCAATGACTGGCTCTTTGGTCTCCCCACCCCCGAAGGGAGGAGCAGTCCTGTTAGGCCACAGAGGAGGGCTTTGCAGCCAGTCCTGAAGATACCTGATAAAACAGGATCAGATGAATGGGGAGGAGGTCCCCCCTATCAGTGGACTTGGAAAGGGGCACGGTGGAGATGAGGGAGGGAGGGAGGGACTGGGAGTGAATGAGGGATCGGGACACGGATGGGATACAGAGTTAATAAAATGTAACTGATAAAAAAAATTAAAAAAAAAAAAAAAAGAAATGTAGGTGCCATTTTATTTGGGGCATCGATGTTCAGGATTGTGATGTCTTCCTGGTGGAATTTTCACTTGATGAGTATGAAGTTTCCTTCCCCAGCTTTTTTTATTAATTTTGGTTGAAAGTCTATTTTATCAGATATTAGAATGGCTATTCCTGATTGCTTCTTGGGTCCATTTGCTTGGTAAACAATCTTACGGCCCTTTACTCTCAGATAATGTCTATCTTTGTGAATTAGGTGCTTTTCTTGTATGCAACAGATTGTTGGGTCTTGTTTACACATCCATTCTGTTAGTCTGTGACTTTTTACTGGAAAATTGAGTCCATTGATGTTGAGAGAGATTAATGACCAGTGCCTGTTAGATCCTTTAATTTTGATGTTGGCCATGGTAGTGTGTTTGAGTGCTTGGCTACTTTTACTTTTGCTGTAGTGAGGTTATTTATTTCCTGTGTTTTCCTGAAAGTAGTTAGTTTTCTTGGGTAGTATTTTTCCTTCTAGTATATTCTGTAAGCCTGGATTTATGTGTAGGTATTGTTGAAATTTGTTTTTGTCATTGAATATCTTGTTTTCTCTATCTATGAGAACTGAGAGCTTTACTGGACATAGTAGCCTGGGCTGACACCTGTGTTCTCTTAGGGTCTACATGATATCTGTCTAGGCCCTTCTGGCTTTCATAGTCTCTGTTGAGAAGTCAGGTGTGATTCTGATGGGTTTGCCAATATATGTTACTTGGTCTTTTTCCCTTGTAGTTTTTAGTATTTTTTTCTTTGTTCTGTATACCTACTGTTTTGATTATTATGTGGTGGGAAGATTATCTTTTCTGTTCTAATTTATTAGGTGTTCTGTAGGCCTCTTGTATGCTTATAGGCCTCCCCTTTAAGTTGGGGAAATTTTCTTCTATGATATTGTTGAAAATATTTTCTGGGCCTTGGAGATGGGAATCTTCTTTTTCCTTAATTCCTATTATTCTTAGGTTTTGTCTTTTCATGTTGTCTTGGATTTTGTGGATGGTTTGTACCAGCAATTTTTTAGATTTATTATTACCTTTGATGGATACATCGATTTCTTCCATTTTATCTTCTACACCTGAGATTCTTTCTTCCATCTCTTATAGTCTGTTGGTTATGCTTACCTCTATAGTTCCTTTTTTTAACCTAAATTCTTCCTCTCCATGATTTCCTCCTTTTTTGTTTTCTTTAATTTTTCTAAATCTATCTTCAGGTCTTGAACCATTTTGTTGATTTCCTTCACCTGTCTGACTGTATTTTCCTTCAATTCTTTCACCTGTTTGTTTGATCATTCCTCTTTTTCTTTTATTTCTTTCAGTTAATTATTTTTCTCTCTGAAAGCCACAAACTGTTTGGCTTCATCTTCCTGTATTTCTTTACAGATGGCTAATCCTAATTGTCTGAGAAAGTGCCAGATTGATTTCCAAATTGGTTGTACAAGTTTACATTCTCACCAGTAATTCTCCACATCTTCTCCAGCATGTGTTTTCACTTGAGATTCTGATCTTAGTCATTCTGATGGGTGTATGGTGAAATCTCAGGGTTGTTTTGATTTGCATTTCCCTGATGAATAAGGGCATTGAGCATTTCTTTAAGTTTTCTCTGCCATTTGATATTCCTCTATTGAGAATTCTCTGTTTAGCTCTGTACCCCGTTTTAAAATTGGATTACTTGATTAGTTGCTGTTTAAATTTTTGAGTTCTTTCTATATTCTAGATATTAGCCCTCTGTCAGATATAGAGTTGGTGAAGATCCTTTCCCAATCTGTAGGCTGTCGTTTTGTTCTGTTGACAGTGTCCTTTGCTTTATAAAGCTTTTCAGTTTCATGAGGTCCCATTTACTGATTGTTGATCTTAGAGCCTGTGCTGTTGGTGTTCTCTTCAGGAAGTTGTCTCCTGTGCCAATGAGTTCCAGTATCTTCCCCACATTTTCTTCTAACAGATTTAATGTGACTGCTTTTATGTTGACATCTTTGATCCACTTTAACTTTACTTTAGTGCAGGGTGATGAATATGGGTATTTTTGCATTTTTCTACATGTATACATCCAAATAGATGAGCACCATTTGTTGAAAATGCTATCTTTCTTCCATTGTATGGTTTTGGCATCTTTGTCAAAACTTAAGTATCCAAAGGTGTGTGAGTTTATTTCTGGGTCTTCTATTAGATTCCATTGATCCTCCAGCCTGTTTCTCTGCCAGTGCTATGCAGTGTTTATTAGCATTGCTCTTTAGTACAGCTTGAGATCAGGGATGGAGATACCTCCAGAAGATCCGTTGTTGTACAGGACTGTTTTAACAATTCTGGTTTGTTTGTTCGGTTTGGTTTTCCATATGAAATTGAGAATTGTTTTTTCTAGTTCTGTAAAGAATTGTGTTGGTATTTTGATGAGAATTACATTGAATCTGTAGATTGTTTTTAGAAGGATGGCCATTTTCACTATGTTAATCTTACTGATCCTTGAGCATGGGAGAGCTTTCCATGTTCTGATATTTTCTTCAATTTCTCTCCTCAGAAACTTGAAATTTATTTCAAACAGATCTTTCATTTGCTTGGCTAGAGTCACACCAAGGTCTTTATATTATTAGTGGCTATTGAGGGCTGGAGAGATGGCTCAGAGGTTAAGAATACTCTCTGTTCTTCCAAAGGTCCTGAGTTCAATTCCCAGCAACCACATAGTGGTTTACAACCATCTATAATGAGATCTGGTGCCCTCTTCTGTTGTGCAAGCAGAATACTGTATAAATAATAAATAAATAAATCTTAAAAAATATGACTATTAGTGGCTATTGTGAAGGGTTATGAAGGGTGTAGCTTCCCTAATTTCCAGCAAGGTATCGAAGCAAATGCTGAGACCCATAGCCAAACTTTGGGCAGAGTGCAGAGACCCTTATGAATGAAGGGGGAGATAGAAAGACATAGAGGGGATAAGGAGTTTCTCAAGAAGAACAACAGAACAACAACAAAAAAAAAAACTAGCCACAGGGGAACTTTTCTGAGACTGATACTCCAACCAAGGACCATGCATGGAAATAACCTAGAATCCCTGGTATCTCAGTGTCTAAGAGGGTTTCCCTAGTAGTGGGAATAAGTACTGTCTCTGACATGAACTCAGTGGCTTTAATCACCTCCCCCTGAGGAGGGGTGGCAGCCTTACCAAGCCACAGAGAAAAACAATGTAAGCAGTCCTTATGAGACCTGATAGGCTAGGGTCCGATTGAAGGGGAGGAGGTCCTCCCCTATCAGTGGACTAGTGGAGAGTCATGGAATAGGGAGGGAGTGTAGGACTGAAAGGAGATGAAGGAGGGGGCTACAGTCAGGATACAAAGTGAAATAAATTGTAATAAATAAATAAGACCAACATTGCCAACTAACCTAGACACATCCCCATGTGTCTCACAAAGACTTAACCACCAACCAACCAATTAACATGGACTGGACTTAGGCCTAGCTGATGGGTAACTTGTTCTTCATGAGAGTACAATTGGAACAGGGGCTTTCTCTTACATGGACACAGTTGCCTGCTTTTGGATCACTTTTCCCTAGTTGGGCCTGGCCTCAGTGGAAGAGTATGTGCTTAGTCCTGATGTAAGTGCCATGGTGGGTTAGAGGTTGTGTCTCCCATTTCCTGAGAAGATAATGAAAGGGAGAAAAGAGTGGGAGTATGGGACTAAGATGAGGGAGTGGCATGTGATCGTGATGTAAATGAATAAATAATGAGAAAAAACAAACAAACAAACAAAAGAAACAGTTATCACAATTCTCTTCCAGCCTCCAGAAAAGATATTCTTGGAACTACTGCTTTGGAGTTGGGTCCCTATTTTGCTTGACCAGCTTCTGTCTCTGTTCACACCACTCATTATATTGTATCATCTTTTACTGTTCATTGAATTTTTCCCTAATTAATAACATCTTTATATTTTAAATTTTTTTCAGTGATTTTCAAATTTTAATTGCATAAAAGTCAACCTGGAAAGCTGAAGGTAGAGCATCATACACTGTTTACCTTCTATCTCAGTACTTGGGATGCAGAGGTAAGTGGATCCCTATGAATTCAAGGCCAGCTTGGTCTCTATAGAGAGTTCCGGGTGAGCCAGGAATCCATAGTGAGACCCTGTCTCAAAAACGTTTTTTAAATCAATAAATATATAGAAGATTTACCTGCAGTGCACTTGGAAGGGGGCAGGGAAGAGATGACGAAGGAAGGGTGGGGTTGGGAGTGAAAGAGGGTGGGGGCTACGGCTGGGATACAAGTGAATGACCTGTGATAAAAAAATAAAAAATAAATAAATAAATAAATAAATAAATAAAATCACCTGGAAATTTTTTCTCAATTGCAGATATATATTCAACAAGTTTGGTCTGATAAATCCATTTCTAATAGATATAACATTTTTTTTTTTTTAGATGACAGACCATACATCACCTTAATTCTTTGGTGAATGACTAACTTTTGCTTATTTCCTGAGGTTGAAGTAACAATTAATATTCAATATTACATCTTACATTATCTAAGAATGGCTTCCACATTTCTTTATCTCTCTCCTCTGTTCGAATCAAGTTCCTCATGTTCTTAGCCTATCTGCAGCTGACAATGTTATGATCTGAATTTCAAATATTTGAATTTATTTTTAGGGTTTTTTTTTTGTTACTTTGAGTTTGGGTTTTGCTTTTCAAAAATTTTTATTAGTTTAATGAGAGTTTTGTACAGTGTATTTTGATTGCAACCCCCATCCTTTTCCCATCTCTTCCCAGATTTCATGTCCTTCCCTACCCACACAATTTTGTGTCCTCCTTTTAAAGCACCCATTAAGGTCAATTTCTGCTGCCCAAATATTCTTGAAGGCACACTATCCCACTGAAATGGGGTTACCTGCCTTACCAGGAGCTACACTCCTAGAGAAAACTATCTCTCTTTCTATCAGCATGCTAACATGCCAACACTGTTCAACTAGGGTAGAATTTTATGCCTAAGTTCTGTCTAAATGTGGTACAGTTACTCAATGGATTATCATTCAACATTTAAGAAAACCAAAATTATGAAATTCACAGGTAAATGTATGGAGCTGGAAACAATCATCCTGAGTGACATAACCCAGACACAGAAAGGTAAACATCTCAGGTTTACTCTCTGTTTTAGATATTATCTTTGAATATATGTGTTCCATTTGTAATACCCATAGAGATGAGGAATTTAGTAAGGGACCATAGTGGAGAAAGGACCTTTAGTGGAGGAAGCATAGAACACAGTAATATAAAGGGTTAAAGGAGAATAATGGAAGAAGAATGGCTAAATTTGTGTGGTAAATGGTAAGGGAATGAAGAGGGTAAGGGGAGGTATAACTGGCACTAAAGGTCTCTTGAAAAAGCCATACAAAAACCAACCATTGTAAAACTCCATAAAATATAGACACATGAAAAAGTCATTTAAAGGAGTAATTCTATGACAACAAATAATACCCCATTAGACACCTCATGTTAGCAAATGTAAACCTCAGCACCAGGAATGTATTAACTCTTTTTGAGTTGTTGGCCAATGAGGTCATCGTAGACTCCCAAATATTACAGGGCATTTCAATAATCCTCAGTACTTGCTAGGACTTGATGCTAAGACCATGTTGCTGAAGATAACACATACTTGAATCACACAACATAAAAACTTCAAGCTGTTGCTCAACTGCAAGCTACAACAATGACTGGCCTAACAAGATAGATTCATTGGCAAAAGAGTTGCATGAATGCTGTTGGAGTAACCATACACTTTCTGAGTAGCTCAAAGGCACAACTCCATGAGACAGAACACATACCCAGCACTATTGAAAGGACCAAGAACCTGTGGCTAAACAAGTCATAAACCCTATGGAAGAACACAATACTATTATTCTACTAATTGTATATAGTATTATAACTTCTCCTTAGCCAGATGGTGGTGGGATATGTCTTTAATCCCAGCACTCAAGAAGCAGAGGCAGGCAGATTTCTGTGAGTTCCAGGCTACCCTTGTCTACAGAGAGAGTTCCAGGATAGCCAGGTCAACACAGAGAAACCTTTTCTCAAAAAACACAAACAAACAAAGCAACTACTGCTAATGACTTATTGGTATATCCATAGATTCGAGTGTCTCTCAACCCTCATCAGAGATGATTTTTATTGTAGTAGATGACAACTGATACAGAGACTATAATTGGTTAGCATATAGAGAATTAACATGTACCTTGTTCTACTTCATACCTACCATTACTTTTTTTTTTTAAGATTTGCCACTAACTTATTATCTCATGCCAGGTGTCTCCCTTTTTACTTTCATAACCCATTTGAGCATTGGAAATATCTCATCTGTGAATAAGCAATCAAAACTTTCATTAGGAGAGACTCAAATTTTAAAAATAAGTACACACACAAAATTAACATTAATTCAGTAGCTAATGCCTTCCAAATTTTATGTGCCTATGAATCCTTCTGTTACTAAATCCTATATTCCTAAGGTTATAAAATTAAATTAGGTAAAAAAAAAAAAACTTGCTTCTATTTGCAACAGTAGAATTGTCTTCACATTCTTTGCTCTCAGTATAAACTTACTGTATCTGCAAAATCAATTCAAATCAATGATCCCTACCCAACTCCATTTTTTTTCCCCATTGGTGTCGAAGAACAGTCACCAATTTCTCATTACATAAGCTTATTACTTCCAGAACTCTGAGTTTTCCAATTCTTTCAACCATGGGATTAGAATTATTTTTCCTCTTCCAGGTGGCCATCCTTTGATTACTGTCCTGCATTCCAGTCTAGATTTGATAAAATAGACAAAGTAAGTGGTAGACATAAAATTCAACTATGTTTTAAAAGGTACCCCTGGACATATTTTGAAAGTTGGAAATCTCAGAAAAGGCCATCTTTTTCTTCTTTTCTTTCTTTCTTTCTTTCTTTCTTTCTTTCTTTCTTTCTTTCTTTCTTTCTTTCTTTCTTTCTTTCTTTCTTTCTTATTAGTTACATTTTATTAACTCTGTATCCCAGCTGTATCCTGCTCCCTCATTGCCTCCCAAATCCTCCCCCTCCCTCCCTCATCTCCTCCCTGCCCCTTTCCAAGTCCACTGATTGGGGAGGACCTTCTCCTCTTTCATCTGATCCTGTTTTATCAGGTATCTTCAGGACTGGCTGCAAAGTCCTCCTTTGTGGCCTAACAGGACTGCTCCTCCCTTCGGGGATGGGGAGGTCAAAGAGCCTGCCATTGAGTTCCTGTCAGAAATAGTCCCTGTTCCCCTTACTATGGGAAACGAATTGGTCACTGAGCTACCACGGGCTACATCTGAGCAGAGGTTCTAAGTTATCTCCATACATGGTCCTTAGTGGAGTGTCAGTCTCATAAAAGACCCCTGTGCCCAGATATATTTGGTCTTTGTGGAGCTCCTATCCTTTCCACATCATACAAACTCTCCCTTCTTTCATATGGTTCCCTGCACTCTGCCGAAAGTTTGGTTATGAGTTTCAGAATCTGCTTAGATACACTGCTAGGTAGAGTCTTTCAGAGGCTCTCTGTGGAAGGCTCCTGTCCTGTTTCTTGTTTTCTCCTATGTCCAATGCAGTTCCCATTTGTCTTTCTAAATGAGGATTGATCATCTTACCCTGGGTCCTCTTTCTTGTTTATTTTCTTTAGGTGTATAGATTTCATTGTTTATCACATCTTATAGGAATATATGAGTATATACCATGTGTGTCTTTCTCCTTCTGGATTACCTCACTCAGAATGATCTTTTCTAGATCCCACCATTTCCCTGCAAATTTCATGATTTCCTCATTTTTGATTGCTAAGTAGTATTCCATTGTGCAAAAATACCACAATCTCTATATCCATTCCTCTGTTGAGGGACATCTGGGTTCTTTCCAGGTTCTGGCTATTACAAATAAAGCTGCTACAACCATGATTGAACAAATGTCCTTGTTGTGTACTTGAGCAAATTTCGGGTATATGCCTAGGAGTGGGATAGCTGGATCTTGAGGAAGCACTATTCCTAATTGTCTGAGAAAGCGCCAGATTGATTTCCAATGTACAAGTTTACATTCCCGCCTGCAATGGAGGAGGGTTCCCCTTTCTCCACAACCTCTCCAGCATGTGTTGTCACTTGAGTTATTCATCTTAGCCATTCTGATGGGTGTAAGGTGAAATCTCAGGATCGTTTTGATTTGCATCTCCCTGATGGCTAAGGATGTTGAACATCTCTTTAAGTCTTTCTCTGCCATTCTATATTCCTCTACCGAGAATTCCCTGTTTAGCTCCATACTCCATTTTTTAATTAGATTACTTGATCTATTGCTTTTTAACTTCTTTAGTTCTTTATATATGTTGGATATCAGCCCTCTGTCAGATATAGAGTTGGTGAAGATCCTTTCCCAGTCTGTAGGCTGTCGTTTTGTTCTGGCGACAGTGTCTTTTGCTTTACAGAAGCTTTTCAGTTTCATGAGGTCCCATTTATTGATTGTTGCTCTTAGAGCCTGTGCTGATGGTGTTCTGTTCAGAAAGTTGTCTCCTGTGCCAATGAGTTCTAGGCTCTTCCCCACTTTTTCTTCTAACCGATTTAGAGTATCTGGTTTTATGTTGAAGTCTTTGATCCACTTGGACTTTAGTTTTGTGCAGGACGATAAATATGGATCTATTTTCATTTAGAAAAGGCCATCTTATGTGGAAGAAACAGCTGAAATAATGACATAGAGGCAAGAAAACAGACTATGTATATGAGGGCCTAAATCTTCAATCTTGAAAGGTGAATCAAAAGAGGTACAAAGAGGCTACATTATGTCATAAGTCAGGCATATACCTACTATGTTAGCACTTGGGAAGTTAAGAAAGAATGATTATGAGTTTCAAGCAAGCCTGAGACACTGTCTCAAACAGGGTGTTGGGAGAAGCTATATCCTGGAAAACTTTGTTCACCTCTATAAGTGTTGAAAATATTTTGTAGAAAACAGGGAGCCATTAGAAAAAAAAGTACTGAGGTTAGGAATACTAGTTTGGTTTTTTTTTAAACTTTAGTATTAAAACATCTTGGAAATAAAATACACAGAGAGACACAGACACACAGACGCACAGATACACGAACACAAACATACAAACACACACACACACACACACACACACAAAATTAACCAGAAATGAAGACTATGCATCTCAACAAACTTCTAAAATGTTAGAAGAACCATTCTGAAGCTGTGGAACTTCACATCAGATTTTACACTTTTGCTATCAAATATGTTTTTATTTACTTTCCCCTCCTAATCCATGACAGATCCAAGACTGGAAAAACAATTAGCTTTATGTCCTCTTTCATAACTCATGTCTATTGCTTGCTGTGCTGGTTGGTTTTTGTCAACTTGATACAGTTTTGACATATCTAGGCAGAAGGAATCTTAATTGAGAAAATATCTCCACAAGGTTGACCTGTAGGCAAGCCTGTGGGCATATTGTCCTGATTAATGATTAATATAGAAGAGTCTGGCCCACTCTGGGCAGTGACACTGATAGGCAGGTGGTCCTGGGTTGTATAAGAAATGAAAGATTTGCAGCACAGGAAAAATTCTCATGTTATATGCTAGTGACTCAAAGTCCAGTATATTTTCATTGACAGCCAAGTTGAGCGATTTGCCATAGGGTATCAATTTGCTCCTGCACAAGGTCAATCCTCTGATTGAACACCATCAAGCTTCCTTTTAGTTGAGCATTAATTCCTTTATGTACAACTAAGGCATGAGCTACATTGGCTAAATGATTGTTCAGGGTCTGAGCAGTCTGCCCAGTATGACTCATGGCTAATGCCCGGGTGGTAGCTCCAACAGCCGCCAATGAGATGGTAGTAACAATGGTGGCTGTAGTTCCAAGATCCCTTTTCTGTCTGAAGAGAGTCATAGCGTGAGGGGCATCAACGGGCACAGGCACCCAGCGAGGCATGTGAGTAACCAGGGCATACCTAAATTCACTAGCATTCCAGCATTGGGCAAAAAAGCAAGTATCATTACCACAATTACTTGGCTCTATCTGGCTAATAATGAATAAAAATGGGGGATATAGACAAACAGGTGTGGGCTTATAGGAAATATTATGAGAAGCCTTAACCCCCTCGTTGGAACATCCTGCGTCAGTTCTAGAACTAGCAGTGGTGGTGTCCGAGGTCTGAGTAGGTTCAGAAGACCATTGCCCCCAGGGGCGAGACGTGCTCCATGCCAATTGACTAACTCCATGTTTTCCTCCACTTTTGAAAGTCATTTAAGGTTCTTAAATTATTTTTTCCCTTTTTTTTTAAAATTTTTCATCAATTACACTTTATTCATTCTGCATCCCCCCATAAGCCCATCCCTCCTCCCCTCCCAATCCCACCCTCCCTCCTCCCTCTGCTTGCATGCCACTCCCCAAGTCCACTAATAGGGGAGGTTCTCTTCTCCTTTCTGATCTTAGTCTGTCAGTTCACATCAAAAGTGGCTGCATTGTCCTCCACTATGGCCTGGTAAGGCTGCTCCCCCCCAGAGGGAGGTGATCAAAGAGCAGGCCAATCAGATTATGTCAGAGGCAGTCCCTCTTCACATTAAATCTGTCTAAACAATTGTCGAGCTATATTTTAGGTAATTGGACTGGAGAATCGGATACTACGATGGAGCAGCTGAGAGTGGCCATTGTCACAGTAAATTCTACCAGAGTGGACGCAGGACTAGACACAGGATTATCATCATGGATTGCTGCAGCCATGAATCATCTGAAGGAATGGGCGGGCATGGGAGCGTTAGCAGGCCTTCTGGTGTTGGTCTCCTTGGTTTGCCTGTGGTATATATGCAAGATTAGAATCTCACAACAGTGTGATGCAGCCATGATCATTCAGGCCTTGACAGCCATTGAAGCAGGACATTCTCCCCAAGCATGGTTGGATACCATAAAAAGCTAAAATGTTATGCTCAGGATGCGAGGCTAAGCACTGCACTCAGGGTCAGCCGCTTTGGACCTAGAGAAGAGCATGTCTGATTGCATGTGGGTTGATGCCCCAGGTCCCGCCTCTGAGAAAAAGGTATCAGACGGGTCTGATGCTCTTTGGGTGGATGACACCTAAATGAACATCGGTACAAAGTCCCAATTTATTTCTAATATCAGAGATCAGACCTCTACTCTTGCCTGATGCATCTAAAACAAAAAGGGGGAACTGTAGAGAGCTGCGGAATGCTGTGCCTTAAAGATGGAGCTGGTTTCCGCCTTCCACCTTCCCGATGGTGAGTGCTCTCTGTCACGAACAATTCCACATTTGGCTAAGGCTAAGGATCTGGCTTGCTTCCATGTATGTGGACCTATCTGCATTGCCCACGTGGCACGCCTGGGTTGGCTACCCAGAGGCTATTTAAGCTGAGGGCTGGCTTTCCCCAGGGTCCGAGGATTGTTCAAGGTTCCTGAATAAACTGCATTGAAAAAAAAAAAAAAAAGAAATGAAAGAGAGCAATGGGATACGTGGCATGATTTGGAGGAAGGAAAGGGAGGGGGAAACAATGTAATTATTTCTCTATCTCTCATTCCCTCTCCCAACACCCACGTGTGTGTGTGTGTGTGTGTGTGTGTGTGTGTGTGTGTGTGTGTGTGTTTATAGTTTTAAAAGCATCCTGGGAAAACAAACTCTGAGGAGCACACCAGTAAGCAGCTTCCTCCATGGCCTCTATTTCAGTTCATATGCCCAGGCTCCTCACCTGAGTACATGTCCTGACTTCCCTTCATGGTGAGCTGTAAACTGTAAGTTAGAATAAACCTTTTCCTGCCCAAGTGGCTTTTGGTCATAGAGGATTATCATATCAATACAAAGCAAGCTAAGATGCCTGCATTCAGTGTTACCCTCTAATATTTAGCTTCTCTTGTTCTCTTTTCTACATGGTATACTGTGGGCACACTGGTTTACACATGTAAGACATACAGTTTTTCCTTTCTTAGATTGTGTGACCTTGCTTAATCTTATATGTGCTAAATCCACCTATTTTTCCTGAAAATTTTGTGATTACATTTTCCTTTGAGCTGGATAGTTTTCATATATACCAAATTTTCATTATCTATTCATCTGTTGATGGATATCTAGTTTTATTTTTAGCAGAGAATATGAAAACTTACAATATGTTTTTTTGTTATAATTTTTTTTTTTGCCATATTGCCAAGGGTGGTCTGAAAATCCTGGTCTCAGACAAGGTTCTTGTATCAGTCTCCATAAAATCTGGAGCTACAGGTATGCCTACTGTGCTCAACAAGTAATTCTTCATTAACATAGTTTGAGATGATAGGAAAAGTAGTTTTGCTTAGTGATTTTCTTGAGCGCTGTCTTATCTACTGCCATATTATAGCCTGAAGGTAACAATTTGGGAAAGGAATAAGAAGAATAGTTGTAATATTAGTTCATTGAGAGCTTTCCATAGACTGTAAGTTTTTCTAATTGTTTTGTAAGTGTATAGTTACTATTATTATTGCCCATGTTTTATATATGTGCATTAGTTACTTTTCTGTTGCTGTAATAAGACACACCGACCAAGAGAATGTATAGAAAGAAGAGTTTATTTTGGAATTACTGCTCCAGAGGGGTACGAGTCTTTGATGGTGAAGCAGAGGCATGACAACAAGCAGGCATTGTGGCAGGAACTGAACGCTGAGGGTTCATATGTAGAACCATGAGCACAAAGCAGAGGAGAGAGAGACAGAGACAAAGACACAGAGACACACACAGAGAGAGCCACAGAGACAGAGACAGAAAGCGAATGAGAGAGAACTGGAAATGGCATGAGCCTAAACTCTCAAATTCCCCTTCCAATAACAGTGTCATCAACTTGGATCAACTGTTTAAAGGCATAGGACTATGGGAATTTTTTTTTATTCAAACCAACCTAATATGATAAACATTAGTTTAGTAAGTTTTAACATCCTAGGATCAAGTAAACAGCAGAGCTTTGATTCGAACATTGCATTATGACACCAAAACCTATGCTCTAAAGTATACCACTTGACTCTTAACAGGAAGCTATTGAACTAGAGCACCGTACTACACAGACCCTTTAAGCCAAATGACTCAATTGTGTTTTGACAAATGATGGAAATGAGTATATTAAAATGCTTAAGTTCACAGAGCTTCTGAGGAAAAGTCCTGGCCAGGACATACACCTTCTGAACCTCAGCTCCGTGTCCATTTGCACTGTGAAAGTTGTATGTGTCTCTTCAGTACTGGGGCTGGACGGTTTGCTAGGGTGTTCATTTGCTTGTTTTTAATTTTTCGAGTCAGGATCTCTTATAGCCCAGTTTGGGCTCAAACTTGCTATGTACTGGAGGAGGAGGAGAAGAAGGAGGAGGAGGAGGAGGAGGAGGAGGCTGTCCTTGAACCCTTGACCCTTCTGTACTGCTTGAGTGCTGAGATTATAGGTTTGAGCTTAGAGGTGGTGTTTTTTTGTTTTTGTTTTTGCTTTTTTTGTAAAATAAGATTATTAAAATGTCCAGAACATAAATCACATAGTAAGTAAAAAATTCCACACTGAAGTGTGTGTGTGTGTGTGTGTGTGTGTGTGTGTGTGTGCTTCATGTGTGGCTGGAACAGGCTATAGAGATACAGATGAAAGGGCCCAACTGTGGAAGAAAGATTACCTACAGACAGGGGGTTCCCCTCACCAACCCCAGGTGCATTTTCTCTTGTCTTATCCCTCAAGGATAAAGCTGTTCCAGGCATGTGACTCCTGTTCTCTGGCAAAGTTTGAAGCAGCCGCTGTTTGCTTTGGAGCACAACTCCAGGTGTGAAGCTTAATCAGTCTTAAAGACCATAAATTTTAAAGGGCCAGAATTCCTTGAACAGTTGTCTATTCCAGCTCATTCTCTTGTATGAATGCTGCAAAATGCTACCCGAGTTCTTGATATATAAGAAGCCAGGATTTCTCTTATACCTCTTGTCCTCTGCTAACACGTAGGTAGTTTTTTAAATCTTCTTAACACAGTTGTCACTCTCAGCTTTTAAAAGTCTAAAGCTAATTAAGAGTCATTTCCAAAAGGTTTGCCTTAGCAACGAGAAAAAAAAAAATAGTTTGTCCTAAGAGGTTCTGACTATGTGATCCTCTTCAAGTTTTGATCAACACCAAATAATTTAAAATATTTGCGAAACATTCTAATTTATAACTTCACATCCTGGCACAAGCTGAGTGAGAAATCATTGCTCACATGTGCTCCTGTGACTCTAATTATGGCATCCAAGTTTAAAACTCTTGGTTTATGGCTTAAGTGTTGAGAAGAGACAGTATAGGAATATGGAGGCTAGAGTCACAGATACACACTGATGAGATACATGAGAACTTAGAAACTTTCTCTTTTTAAATTTCACAACAAAAAGTCTAAGTGTAGGCTAGTAAGATGGCTCAAGAGGTAAAGGTGCATGTTGCCAAATCTGATGACCTGAGTTCTAGTCTCAGAACGGATGTGGCAGAAAGAATCAACTCCCACAAATTTCATCTGATCTCCATATGAGTGTGGGTGGAACTTAAATGTCCATATGCAAATAAAGAAATACAGTATTTTTAAATTAATGAGTCTCAGCTACTTTTCATTTACTTTTTCTGCTCTGGCATGGCTTTAATACATTCATCTAGACCAATTAGATAGTCTCGGTATGGGTACAAGCAATAAAGTGCCAATTTTTCTATCTTTCCCACAGATTCCTGTATGTCTTTAAGGAATTGTCCATCACCTGAGAAACTCTGCTTTACTAGTTTTATCTATAAGTAATCAAGTATTTCAGTGGGAAATGACAGAAATTGAAAATATTCAGGCAAAATCTTATGTGGGAATAATGGCATGATGTTTTACCTTAACATCGAATGAACCTGAAGTCTCCAAGCAGGAAGACGTGAAGTCACGTGGGACAGTGTTTCCTCTCACACTTTAAGATGTTTCTAGACACCTGAGAGTCTAGCTTCTAGCTACTCAAAGGGTAGGCCCTGGATCAGAGTGTTAGCCTCACTTGGAATCTCCCTGCAGTGGGTCAATTCCCACACCAGACTTGCTAACACATCATCTCCAGGCCTGTACTAGTAGTTTCCAAGGTCTAGTCCTGAGGTGAATATTGTCATCAAATGGGTGCTTGTTAGAAATTCATCAAAATCCCTGGAGTTGAGGCTCACGAATCTGTGCATTAAGAATCCTTCCAGTCAAAGGTGACAATGCATGACTAAAACACTAGGATTTAGGAGGCTAAGAACCCCAAGATTGAGGCCAGACTGGGTTGCATAGAAAGATCTTATGTCAAAACCAAAAAAGCAACAACAAAACCCCAAAACCAAAACCAAACTATATGGGAGGATTTTGATGTACCTCTTACACTAGTCCTCAACTTTCTGGCAATATTATCTTTTTGCTCTGTCTTAGATGATGACCAGGACAGGAGAATCCAATAAGAACTTGAAGAAGTCCTCTCTCCCTGTTTGACTTTTGCTAACCACACAGACATTCATTCTTTTAAATATATATATATATATTTTTTTTCTTTTTTATAATTTTAATTTTTTATATTAATTATAGGTTATTTACTTTGTATCCCAGCTATAGGCCCCTCCCCCATTCCCTCCCAATCCCACTCTCCCTCCCTCATCTCATCTCTGGCCCTCTCTAAGTCCACTGATAGAGGAGATCCTCCTCCCCTTCCATCTCACCTTAGCTTATCAGGTCTCATCAGGACTGGCTGCAATGTCCTCCTCTATGGTCTAGCAAGGCTGCTCCTCCCCCAGGGGAGAGGGAGCTCAAAGAGCTCATCACTGAGTTCACAGATTCATTCTTTTTGTTTTTTTTTACCTATATTAAACATTTTTTAATTTTTTTATTTAACTTTTATTAATTACACTTTATTCATTTTGTATCCCCCATAAGCCCTTTCCTCCTTCCCTCCCAGTCCCCCCTCTCCCTCTTTCTGCATGCATGACCCTCCCCAAGTCCACTGATAGGGGAGGTCCTCCTCTCCTTCTTTCTGACCTTAGTCTATCAGTTCTCATCAGAAGTGGCTGCATTCAGACATTCATTCTTATGGGCAACACTTGTCAAATCCTCCTTGCTACACAAAACCTTTAAAGACTTAGCAAGGACTTTCTCAAGTTCTTTGTCAGGTGATTATATAGTGTCTGAGATACCATATTAGTTTGTTAGTCATAACTGTAAAAATTACAGATTTTTCATCATCCTGCAGTTACTGAGTTTGTATTTTTTTGTGGTCTTTTATTATTTATGTTTTACTTTTTCAATTTTTTATTTATTAAAATTTATTCACATTGTATCCCAGCTGTAGCCCCCTCCCTTGTCTTCTTCTAGTCACACCTTCCCTCTTCTATGCCTCCCTATGCCCCCCTCCCACAGTCCACTTATAGAGAAGGTCCTCCTCCCATTCCTGCTGATCAGAGCCTATCAGGTCTCATCAGGACTGGCTGTATTGTCTTCCTATGTGGCCTGGTAATGCTGCCCCCCCAGGGGGAGGTGATCAAAGAGCAGGCCACTGAGTTCATGTCAGAACACCCCTGCCCCCCAAACTAGGAAAACTACTTGGAGACTAAACTGCCATGGGTTACATCCGAGCAGGGGGGTCTAAGTTATCTCTATGCATGATCCTTGATTGGAGTATCAGTTTCTGCAAAGCACCCTGGGCCCAGATTTTTTGATCTGTTGCTCTCCTTGTGGAGCTTCAGTCCCCTTCAGGTCTTTCTATCTCCCCCTTCTTTCATAAGATTCTCTGCACTTTGCCCAAAGTTTGGCTATGAGTCTCAGCATCTGCTCCAATACCCTGCTGGATGGTATATACTCACTTATAAGTAGATATTACACATATAATATAGGATAATCATACTAAAATCTGTACACCTAAAGAAGCTAAGCAAGAAGGAAGACCTGGGTAAGATGCTCAAACCTCATTCAGAAAGGTAAATGGGATAGAACTCAAAAGATGGAGGAAACAAGGAACAGGACAGGAGCATACCATAGAGGGCCTCTGAGAGTTTGTATTTTTTTAAAGTGCTGATGACATGTTGCTGTTTAAATCTTTTTCTCACATTATTTCATTAGATGCTCTTGACAGTCTCAAGGAGTCACTACACTACTTTTCATTTTAATGAAAAATTGAAGCTTCAGAAAGTTAGTAAACTCCTTCAGTATGGAAAACCACAAACTCATGTCTAATAGAATGCATCCCATTTAAACAAGAAAACTGTGTTCAAACGGAACATTAAAAAAAGAAGGTCTGAGAAAATTTATGAAAAACAAGTTAGCTCCAAATCTAAATCGGATTAGAGGACTAGAGATGATGAAAGTAATGGGCAGTAGACAAACTATAATTGTCCTGGACTAATTCTAGAATTTAAGACATAATGAGGGGGAGGCAAAGGAGACAAGTGCAAGAATTTATTAGTGCTGATTATGTATTCGAGTCCCCTCATTAAACATTGCATTTTACTGTTGGTTGTAATATGGTAGATGGAAGAAATGGTCATCCAAACTAGAAGACTCTTGATGAGAGCAGCCACAAGTTACACTTCTTTCATGTTTTCCCACACTACCCCAACATTCACTACATTTCTCATTTATTTATTTTTTCAGTCTTTATGCTATACAGTAGGTATGAAAAGGGGCTAGTGACATGGTCACCATATTTGTGGAGCTCACAGTGTAAAATGGATTCTCAATGAACCTTACTAGATGATATTCATGTGAAAGAGTTCAGAGAGCTAAAATTTTGACTATGTGAGTATATATATACGCAATTTTTGACATTAAAATGACCACTTTATATTAGATTCTCTAAATTATTTTATGACTTGTAGACAAGGATGGAAGAAGACAAAGACTCAAAAAGGAAACATTTGGGTCCCCTTCAGCCAAGCAGTGGGAAAAAGAATTCTAAGCATATGCTTATGATAAATTTTGATTATTAGCTTTATGGGATCTAAAATCACTATGCAAACAAATCTTTGGCCATGCCTGTAAGGAATTATCTAGATTATATTAGCTGATGTGTGAAGATCTTCCCTAAATGTGGGTGACGTCATGTCCTGGGCTAGGATCCAAGACTAAATAAGAGGGCGGCGAAATTGAACTGGGCATTCATCTCCCTACTTCCTGACTGTATGGAGACAATGTGACCAGCTGCCTCCTGCTCCTGCTGAAATATCTTCTCTGCTATAATAGATATTTATTGGGGCTGTAAAACAAATAAAGCCTTCCCTTCTCAGGTTGTCATATATCTTGTTACAGAAACAAGAAAAATTGTTGATACAGGCATAATATGCAAATATATGGGAGGGCAAAAAATACATACTGCACTTTAGAAAACGCACATAGTTTGATATGACAGTATTGCAATCCCCACGACTATCTCACCCTCACTTACCTAACAACTTGAGTGCCCACACTACTCTGTTTTCAAGAGTAGACTAGTAGGCAGTTGTTACCCCCAGCCCTCACCTCTGGAAATTAAAAGTGGGTATCAGTAAGAGAAGGTTTGAAAAAAAGAAAAACAGGAGAGAGAAGGTTTTGAAAGGCTGCCTTCTCTTTCAGTAGATTTTCACCTTTTTTGTGAAGGGGGTAACCAATAATATAGGGAATGGAATGGCGCCATTTGCCACTGTCTGCTTTTTTTAGTGCTAAGGACCGAACCAAAGACCCAAGCAGGCTAGTCAAGTGCTGTCTGGTTGAACTGCAGCAACAGCCCGTATTCCTTTTCGGTTTCCCTTCTACAGGACCTCAAGGCCCGCATGTATAAAATAAAAGAATGTGCCTGTTATTATGTAGTCTGCTATGTAGTTGCTAACTTTCAAGATCTCTCTTTCCTGCTGCTAGAAGCATGTGTAGATTCTTAGTACACTATTGGCCATGCTCCTTTTTATTTTTTCTTCCCGCACAGAGCTAGTTTATTTGGCATTGCGTTATGCCTCTGCTCTCTTCCTATCTCTCAGGGTACTCCCAGGGTTGTCTTCATATACTTGTCACTTTGAAAATCGGAGGTGTCTCAGAAATGACTGAGGGCAGACCAAGTTATTCATGTCTCTCTTCTCTGCTTGGTGAAGTGAACCATTACCTGGCTTTGCATTTTGGCTTCCCTGTTAGTCTGTTTTTCCAACACACTATTCCAGATTTCTCAGCTTTTTTTCAGCCTGATCTCCATCCTGTCTGACTACTGCCAGATCTTGGCTTCATTGTGGACTCCTCCCTGCCGTAAATTCTGGTATAAGATGTGTCAAGATGTTGAGCTCTGGATTATGGACTTTTTGCTTGTCATTCACTGGGCATATCACACTCATGTCTCTCCTCTGTCATTGGCACTGACAATACTACTCGGGTAATTGTTTAAGATCTCAGTAGGAGACAAGATCATCTCATTACGGTCCCCTGGGTCATGCCTATGACTAGCTAGACCCTTCTTTACTTTAGTTGCTTTGATTGGCACCACAGGGAGGATTTTTCATCACTTTCCATGACCCTGTTTCCAGGAGTTCCCCCTCCAAGTAGGAATGAATAGACATTATTTATTTGTTGTCTCCCCACCAATTGTATCTGAAAGTCGACATATTGAAGAAGATGAGAAGGATCTTTATTGACTGCCTGGATTATGGGTTTTTCTGAGATAACAGGAGAGTTAAGAAAATGAATTCAATTCATTTTGACAGTCTGCAATTTCTGGCCAAAGTCTTTGTCCTCAGACTGCCTTTGAAAGTTTATGTTCTTTCTCTTCTAGCTAAGATAAAATTTACAAGCAGATAATTCTCATAGCTTACCCACTAGTATGGTTTTAGGGGCAATCAGTAATGTATCATCACTGTACCCCTCAGTGAAACAGACCTGAACACACTCTCTCTAGAGTTGTTCCTTTCAAAAGGCCAATGAGGAATGTAGCTTAGAATGTGAGGACCAGGGATTATTCCACTAACATTTGTGGGTAAATCCCCAGAAGTTAGGCTTCTCCTCAAAAGAGAGTTAAAACATGTAAAGACAGAGAACTCAAGGGCCCCAGGAACATGAAATGGAGAAGAGAGAAAACTAGATACATTAAAAGTTAGACCTAGAACATTTGCTAACATCTTTTCTTACCTTATAAATGGGAAAACTGAAGCTCAAACTGGTACCATGTTTCAATTATTATAAAAATTCTGCAAGGGAGATATTATATTCTTAAATGTGAATAAAGTCTCAGAAGGCATTACACAGCTAATAAATGGTGGAGCAAAGATTCAAACAAATGTCCATTTAATATAAAGCACATGTTCTTGACTATTAAATCATCCTCCATCTAGAAATACAGTTCTCAGCAAAGGCTTCCCAGAAGAGAAGAGATGTGAAGTAGGTCCTAACGACTAAATTGGCTTTGAACAGATGGAACCAAAGAGGCACAGAGCATTTCAGTGATAAAAGCAGCATGAAAAGATAAAGGAGCAAATGTGCACATGCAGGCTTTGGAGAGTAGCACAAAGACTGTTCTGATGGCAAGAGAAGCTACTTCAAGTATTCTCGCAGTCAAAGTCCAGAAATACAGATTGGATTTAGAATCAGAGAATTTTTATTATAAACTACTTCATTTTTGTCTCTACTTTCTCCCTTTGCCCCCATATCCAACTGCTCTCCAATTTTACTACCCGCTATAGTTTCAATTTTACTCTTGATCTAACCTCTAGTGCCTATATAATGTAAGTTTAGTCTTATTATTTGTTGTCTGGAGATTCAGTGGCCCACCAATTAGAAATATCTACCATTTTAAACTAGGGAATGGAGGCATAAGGAAGGGAAGGATCTCAGTCTATTTCTGTTTGTTCTTTTAACTGTTTGAGATGTACAACTCTCCTTACCTACAAATCACTAGCTCATGTCTCACTGTCAAACTATTTTGTAGTTTAACTCTAACAACTAGAACTAAATGCCTTGAATTTTTGACTGGTTACTTAATGGAGATTACTTTATAAAATTTGTTGGAACCAGCTTCATGAATGACCACTTACATGGTATGCCTAGTGTGCTGGTGTGGTGGTTTAAATGAGAATATCCCCAATAGTCTCAAGTATTTGGACACTTGGACCCTAATTGGTGGTGCTGTTTGGGAAAGTTTTAGAAATACGGCCTTGTTGCTTGCCTCCTCACTGTGATAGTTACGGATTATTTTTTCAATTATTTATTCATTTAATCTCTTTACAACCTGATCCTAGAACCCCATCCTCTTCTCCCAGTCCCACCCTCCTGTTCCTTCCCCACTTCCACTTTCCTTTTATTTAAGAGAAGGGGAAGCCCCAAAGTGTATCAACCCACCCAGGCAACTCAAGTCACAGCAAGTCTAAGCTCATTCCACTGGGACCTTATAAGGCAGGGGCAGACAACATAGTCAGAGACATCCCATACTCCAATGGTTAGGGGACTCATATGTTGACAACACTGTATATCTGCTACATATGTGTAGGGGGTCTACTTCCAGCCCATGCATGCTCTTTGGTTGGTGTTTCAGTCTCTGTGAGCCCCCATGGGCCCAGGTTAGTTGACTCTCTAGGTCTTCTTGTGGTATCCTTGACCCTTCTGACTCCCCCTGTCTTTCCTCCTACTCTTCCACAGGACTCCCCTACTTTCGTGTTTTTTTTTTAAATGTGTGGCTCGATAAGTTTCTTTAGAATTGTTTACAGAAGAATGAGCCCCTTACCAATAAATTCACCATTGAATAAATGTATTTCTCTCCTATAGTAAGCATTAACTACATAAATCTTCAGGGTTGAATAGGGAACTGTGAGCCATGACAAGATATTGATTAGACTAATTTGTGCAGGCCTTGTGTAGGCAATCACCACCACTATGAGCTTAAAAGTACAACAGATACTACATTAAATTAGAAAAATGTCCAAAGGTTGCCCATAAGTCTCAGCATCTGCATTGATAGTCTGCAGGGCAGAGCTTTTCAAAGGGATAGAAATTGAGCATTTTAGCAAGAGTCCTCCCTCTTGATTAGTTTCTTTAGGTGTACAGATTTTAGTAGGTTTAAAAAAGAAATTGATGAGTTTCTTCCATGTGATAAAAGTTAAACCAAGAATAGTCAAGAACTTAAGCAGAAATATAACAAATAAGAAAATTAAAACAGTAATAAAAATCCATATATATATATATATATATATATATATATATATATATATCCCAGGTTCAGATGGATTCATAGCAGAATTCTACCAGATATTCAAAGATTAACAATCAGTACCTCTTAAATAAAAAAAAAACAACTTCCAAATTCCTTTCATAAAGCCAGTATTACTGTAATACCAAAACGAGGTAAAGACTCAACAATAAAAAAAAAAAACCTAGTCAGTTAAAAAATATTTTATTAACTATAAAACATCAATTTTATGTTTACTTTTTAACTAAAAAAAATAAAATAACAAGTAACTTTTTACTATAAAAGCACAAAGAAAATTCATATTTATAAGAAGTATAAAAGTTCTGGGCATTTAGCCTAAACACTAAATAGTGAGTACATACCTTGAGTTAACTCCCATCTTATTATTTAGACTATAGCCAAGTACATTGTAGATTTCTTTATTGTGCTATGATTTTTTTAAAGAAAAGAACATTAAATAATTGCTGCCAAAATAGGAAACTAGGAGTCTCAGTTAGAGTTGTCCCCATATCCTCTCAGGAGCATACCCTATTGCAAGTCAGCAACTTGTCTCACATATGCCCCCCACTGCTGGTTCCCCTTCTCTCTCCCAGATCTCTCACTTCTCACCACCCCCCAGCTCTCCTCACACTTAATCCCCACTTTTGTTTCCTCCCCAGACTCTCTCTAATCAGCCACATCAGATGATGTCTATTCTATTTTCTTTCTGAGTGAAATTCAAGCATCCTCCCTTGGGCTTCTTTTGTTACTTAGCTTCTTTGGTCAGTGGATTGCAATACACTTATCCTGTACTCTATGGCAAATATCCCTTTATAAGTGAGTACATACTATGTATGTTCTTCTGGGTCTAGATTACCTCACTCAGGATAATCTTTTCTAGTTCTATCCATTTGCCTGAAATTTTCATGATTTCTTTGTTTTTAATAGCCCAGTAGTATTCTGTTATGTAAATGTACATTTTTTTTTATCCATTCTTTGGCTGAGAAACATTTGGTTGTTTCCAGTTTCTGGCTATTTTGAATAAAGTTGCTATGAACATAGTTGAACAAATGTCCTTGTGGTGTGATGGAGCATGTTTTGGGTAGATGCCCAATAGTACTATAAGCTGAGTGTTGAGGTAGAACTATTTCTAATTTTCTGAGAAAATGCCATATTGATTTCCAAAGTAGTTGTACCTAACTTTGCACTCCCACAAGCAATAGAGGAATGTTTCCTTTCTTCACATTTTCTCCAGCATGAACTGTCACTTGAGTTTTTTATCTTAGCCATTCTGATGGGTATAAGATGGAATCTCTGAAATCTTCACAGGGGGTGGGGCATAGAGATGGAAGTGGCCACATGCTAGCCTGGCAGGACTTCCAGGGAGACACCAATCCACCCACAAAAATTTGACCCAAAATTTACCCTGAGTACAAGATGTTCAGGGATAAAGATGGAGCAGAGATTGAAGAAATGGCCAAACAATGACTGGCCCAACTTGAGACCCATCCCATGAGAAAGAGCCAACTGGACACTATTAATGATACTCTGCTATGCTTGCAGACAGAAGCTTAGAGTAACTGTCATCTGAGAGGCTTAACCCAGCATCAGATCAAAATAGACCCTGAGACCTACAGAAAAACATTAGGCAGAGCTTGGGGATTCTTGTAGAATAGTAGGAGGAAGAATAGAGGAACTTGAAGGGGACAAGACCTCCACAAGAAGACCAAGAGAGTCAACCAACCTAGGCCCATGGGGCCTTACAGAGACAGAAGCATCAACCAAAGAGCATGTTTGGACTGGACCTAGGCCCCGTACACATATGCAGCCAATGGGCAGCTTGGTCTTTATGTGGGTTCTCCAGCAAGTGGATCAGGGGCTATCTTTGACATGGACTGTGTTGCCTGCTTGTGAATCACTTTCCCCTAAGTGGGTTGCCTTTTCTGTCCTCAGTGGAAGGAGATGTGACTTGATGTGCCAGGTTGGGTTGATACCGGTGGAGCACTACTTTTTTTCTGAGGAGAATGGGAAAGGGGGAAGGGGGACAAGCCTGTGAGGGTGGGACCAGGAGGAGAGGAAGGAGAGACCTGTGATTAGGATCTAAAATGAATAAATAAATGATTTAAAAGGAAAAATAAAAAAATAGAAAACTATAGGTTAATATACATACTAAACATAGATGCAAAAATCCTCATTATAACATTTGCAAACCAAATACAGGCCTATATCAAAAAGATCACCAGGACCAAATTGGCTTTATACCTAAAATGTTTGGATGGTACAACACATGTCAGTAAATGTAATAAATCATAAAATTTGATTTAAAGTAAAAACTTACTTGATTATATCAATAAATGAAGACCTTCTGAGAAAACCTGCAATGACATGATGATAGGTCCTAAAGAGAGTAGGATTGAAATGAACATAACTCAACAAAATAAGGGCTATATACACAATAAGTCCACAGCCAACATCATCTTAAATGGAGAAAAAACTTGAAGGAATGCCATTAAAATTTAAAACAAGACAGAGCTTTTCATTATTCCCACTCCATTTCAATATAGTACTTCAAGCACTAGTTAGAGCAATAAGACAAGAGAAGTTAAAGGATAGAAATAGTTTCCTTATTTGCAGGCAATATATAAGAAGCCCAAATGTTTTCACCAGAAAACTTCAAGAAATGATCAACTCTTTCAGGATAAAAAAAAATCATTTTTCAAAAATTAGGACCCTTTTTTGTTTAACTGAAAATAGATTCTACTTAAATACAATAATATATCCTGACCTTGGTTTTGCCTTTCTCCATCCCCCCTGCCCCTGTAATCTCCCTTCTCCCATACCCACTCCCCATCTTGTTTCCTCTATAGAAACAAGAGATGGCAACCAAACAGGACAAAACAAGATACAATAAGACAGGGCAAAAGCCTTCACATTGAAGCTGGAGAAGGAAACCCAGTAGAGTCCCAGGAGCAGGCATCCAGACAGCTAATTGAACATAGGGATGTCAAGCTCTGAGCTGAGAGTGGCCATTGTCATGGTAAATTCTACAAGAGTGGACGCAGGACTAGACACAGGATTATCATCATGGATTGCTGCAGCCATGAATCATCTGAAGGAATGGAAAGGCATGGGAGCGTTAGCAGGCCTTCTGGTGTTGGTCACCTTGGTTTGCCTGTGGTATATATGCAAGATTAGAGTCTCACAACAGCATAATGCAGCCATGACCATTCAGGCCTTTACAGCCATTGAAGCAGGACAGTCTCCCCAAGCATGGTTGGCTACCATAAAAAGCCAAAATGTTATGCTCAGGATGCGAGGCTAAGCACTGCACTCAGGGTCAGCCGCTTTGGACCCAGAGAAGAGCATGTCTGATTGCATGCGGGTTGATGCCCCAGGTCCCGCCTCTGAGAAAAAGGTATCGGACGGGTCTGATGCTCTTTGGGTGGATGACACCTAAATGAACATCGGTACAAAGTCCCAATTTATTTCTAATATCAGAGATCAGACCTCTACTCTTGCCTGATGCGTCCAAAACAAAAAGGGGGAACTGTAGAGAGCTGCGTAATGCCACGCCTTAAAGATGGAGCTGGTTTCCGCCTTCCACCTTCCCGATGGTGAGTGCTCTCTGTCACAAACAACTCCACATTTGGCTAAGGCTGGGGATCTGGCTTGCTTCCATGTATGTGGACCTATCTGCATTGCCCACGTGGCATGCTGAGGTTGGCTACCCAGAGGCTATTTAAAGTGGGCTGGCTTTCCCCAGGGTCAGATGATTGTTCAAGGTTCCTGAATAAACTGCATTGAAAAAAAAAAAAGACATAAAATGGCTACGGAATACCTTTGGAGCTAGGGGAATGGCTCAGTGGTTTAGAGAACCTGTTTGTCTTCCAAGGGATTTGGGTTTCGTTCCTAGCATCCACGTGGTGGCTCACAACCATCTGTAACTCCAGTTACAAGACATTTGACTCTCTAATCTGGACACCTTGGGCACCAGGTATACACGTGATGCACCAGGCACACACAGGGTGCACAGACAAACATGCAGGCAAAGCAACTCATACAAAATAATAAAACGTTTTAAAGACTGTTCCACCTCCTTAGCAATTACAGATATACAAATTAAAATACTTTGAGATTCCATGGTGCCCCAGTCAGAGCGATGAAGATGAAGCCAACAACTGACAACAAATACTGATGAAGATGTGGGAAAGGGGGAATTCCCATTAACTGTTGATGCTATTGTAAACTGGTGCAACCAACTGTGGGAATCAGCGTGGAAAAGTATTAAAAGATAAAAGTAGATTTAACATATGATAAAGCTATATTTTACTTCTTGACATATGCCCAAACAACCAATACTTCCCCAACTATTTTAATTGCTTCTCTATTCAGAATAGAGAAATGAAATGAAAATGATTTACATGTCCTTCAACAGATGAATGGATAATGAAAATGGACAATGAAAAAAAGTATATATATATGGAATATTATTCAGCTGTAAAGAAGATTGAAATAATGAGATTTGAAGATAAAAGGATGAAACTAGAAATACTATACTGAGTGAGGTAATTCAGACCCATAAAGACAAATGCTACATGCACTCTCTTATTTGTGGATCCGAAATTTAGATGTGAGTATATAACATGGAGTAATCACAAAAATATGGAAAATAACAGGGACCAAAGGGAGGTCAGGGTCTTTTAAAAATGGCTTCTTACTATTGCTCTAGTTGATTGGTGAAAATATTTTCCAGTTGCTATATAGTACATGGACTCCAAGGTTATATGTGTATGTTTGTATATGTGTGTGTTCTTGCTTGAGACAGTCTCACTAGGTAGCACAGGCTAGCCTGTATCTCACTATGTAACAGAGATACATCTCCTTTTGTACCCTAAGTACTGGGATTAAAGGTATGTGACATCACATTTGGCTGGACCCCAAGACACTAATCTCATTGGGTAAGTCTGCACAGTGATATGAAAATTGTTTACTATGCTTTTTGAGTTTAATGTTTTATCAGAATATATTTTACATCAATTGATGATAATTACGTAAATGAAATAATTTGATTAATTAGACCATTTGCATATATAACATCATTCTACTGATAGAAAACTAATGTGTGTGTGTGTGTGTGTGTGTGTGTGTGTGTGTTGAGTATGGAGTCCTTTTACATTTGCTTAGAACTATTTTATATTCTTGATTAACACTGACAAATTTTTCCACCGAAACTTTGCACATATTTTATTTTTGAACTCTTAAAATTTTATAGTTATAGATTCTTATGTTATTTGTGAATCCTGTATTGTTTAATATTATAGTTTATTGCTATTGCTGATATAAAACATGACCAATTTTGATAATGTGTTTATAAGTCTACACTTTTCTGAACTTTGTTATTATATTTAACATTTTATTGATCTCATTGGTTGTCCTAGGCAGGTCAGACAATCTGTAAATATTGTTTTATTTCTTTACTTCTAATTCTTTGCTGTATCATCAAGGCCCACATGGCTTGCATAGAGCATCAGACTACTTAAGGAGACCTTGTCTCATAAAAAAAATAATGTATATGATATCGTCATGTCTTATTACTGAAAATATTAATTTTGATCATTTTTATTCTTTACCGTTTTGGCCAAAATATCAGGTATGTTGTAGAATGTCCCTCATCAGATTTGTCTATAGTAACTAAATCTCAGACAGGTCCTTCTTAGTACATAGTATAAGAAATTAAATGATCCTGGGAGTGATGGCACACACCTTTAACCCAAGCACTTGGAAGGCAGAGGTTTCTTCATTGTAAAAGTAATCCTTTCCCCTTTGATATTCTCTTTTCTTAAGAAGTAAGTATGAGCTACATCTGTGCATGGGTTTCAGGCCATCTCCATGAGTATCAGTTTCAGAAAAGACCCCTTTGCCCAAACTTTTAGGATCTGTTGCTCTCCTTGTAGTGCTCCTGTCCTCTCCAGGTCTTACTATCTCCCACTTCTTTCATAAGATTCCCTGTACTCTGCCCAAAATTTGGCTATGAGTCTCAACATCTGCCTCACACAGAGATAACCTATGGCAGTTCAGTGTCCAAGTGGGTTCCAAAGTAATGGGAACAGGGACTGCCTCTGACATGAACTGATTGGCCTGCTCTTTGATCACCTCCCCCTGCCGGCCATAGAGGAAGACAATGCAGCCATTCCTGATGAGACCTGATAGGCTAGGGTCAGAGGGAAGGGGAAGAGGACCTCCCTTTTCAGTGGACTGGGAGAGGGACACAGGTGGGGAAGAGGGAGGGTGGGATTGGGAGGGGAGAAGGGAAGGAGCTACAGGGGGGAAACAAAGAGAATAAACTGTAATTAATAAAAATAAAAATAATTACAAAAAAAGAAGTATGAGTCAGATATGATGTCACCTATAATCTCAGCACCTAGAAGACAGTAAGGTCAGGAAATTAAGGACAGCCTGGGCTCCATATCAGCATTCTGTCTTAAACAAAAGGGAGTCTATAGGACCAGGGTATATGCAAGTAATGAAAAATTAAGGTTCTGTTCTTAAGATTAAAATGTCATATGTTAAAACTACCATAATAATCAATGAGCTTGAATGATGTGCTTCATAGCTATTCAAATATACTGTTTCTCCTACTAATTTTAGCTTTAACCAGAGAATCTTGCCACTGGCATTCATTATTGTGATATTCATGTTTTCCCTAATTCTTCCTATATTTAGTTATTAGAGTTCGTTAGCAAGGGAAAATTGTCCTTTATTTTATCATGCATTCAGGCATTTTTTTCTTACTTTTCCCCTTTATTTTTTTCATAGTAGTATGGATTGGTGTGCATTTATTTTTCCTATAGATATTAGTAAAACATTATTATTTTATAACTTAATTATTAAATATTTAACCATTTAGTATCAACTGTCTTTTACATGTCCCCATCTCTGTACAGCTTTCATTCTGCTTGCTCATTAGATTTTATGAATATGCTAAAATTTCTAAAAAATTTTGATGGTTTAATTTTTCCATGACAGTAAGTCTGTTAGCAGTGGCTAGCTTAAAGTTTTGTGCATATCCATATACAGGTATACATTTACACAATATCTGTGAATATTTGGACACACATTCTTACCCTATTTTTCCTTGTTCATTAAGATAGATATATTTTGCTTCTGTTATTTTTTCATACAAGTAGGATATTATCCCTGGTTCTTTTTTGGCATATCACTTTTTTGAACTCTTTAGTGACTTCCATTTCTGCTGATCAAATGTGAATGCCTGACATAGTTTAAAAAGCATCTCTGGAAGTTGCCCATAACCATTTTTCCAGTCTCACTCGAGACCATCTAACAAGGGCTTCCCTGAGTCTCACTATTAAAAATGACTTACCTTATTCTCACTGTGCCAAAAGTCCCAGGCTCTGATGTTCTACCCAGCTACAAATTCTCTTTAGCTCTTTTACACTGATTCACCTCTTCCTACATTCTTCCTCTTGCCCATCTTTTTCTCCTTTTTAAACTATAGATAAAAGAATGAATAGGACTCTTTAAAATGTATGTCTCATTTTCAACCTCCATATCAACATTAACAAGTATACTTAAGAAGTTGATTTTTTACATATGACATATACATTTACTTGACAGCCTTTGGGAAAATGTACAAGAGTACATTTCAAAAGTAGATTTGTGATACTACAAATGTGGCTGGCTCAGTGGTATTAGAGATCACCTACCATGCCTGCAGATGCAAAAAAATCCTCAATAAAATACTTGCAAATCAAACTTAAGAGTACACACACACACACATACACCTCCCCCTGATCACATTGGCTTCATTCCAAGCATCTGGAGATGGTTCAATCAGTATCATCTATCACATCAATAATCGTGGGAACCAACATCAAATAATCACATCAATAGATACAGAAAAGATCTTTAACAAAATTCATCATCTTTTCATGATAAATGTCCTGTAGAAACTAAGAATCAAAGGAAAAAAATCTTAACTTGAAGGCTATGCGTGCCAAACCTATAAGCAACATCATACTGACTGGAGAAAAACAAAAAGCATTACCATCCACTAAGATCAGGAAGAGGACAAAGATGTCCACTCTCTCCATTCCTATAAAATATAGAGCTTGAAGTCTTAGTTACAGCAATAAGACAAGAAAAGGAAATAAAATTGGTACAAATTGGAAAGGAAGAAGTCAAAGAATTTCTATTTGCAGATGACATGATTTATTCATAAGAGACTGTAAAGACTACCAGGAAACTCCTAGAGCTGATAAACACTTTCAGCCAAGTTGCAGGTTACAAAACCAACATATAAAAATCAGTAAACGTATTTATGCCAATACATAGTTCTATAAACCAATATAAATATGCTGAGAAATAAATCTGGAAACAGTGTCATAATAGTGCAAAAGAAAGAAAGAAAAGAAGGAAACCTTGAAATAAATCTAACTAAGGGAGTAAAAGAACTCTACAATGAAAATGTTAAAACATCAAAAAAAAAAAAAAAGAAAGAAATTGAAGACAGCATTAGAAGATGAAAATGCCTCTCATGCCCATGGTTTCATAAGATTAACATTGTCATATTTGGAGTCTAGGATTGTCGTGACCAGTGTATACTGAATCTAAGGGGCAGAATATCAAAGACTGTGAAACCGGTGAGTAAACATGTGGCTGGATCCAAACATTGACTTTGGTGCTTCCTGGATTGGAGGGGACATCCAGGGAGTTGGAGATGATCAGATCCAGCCCCTGCCCTGACCCCCACAGCCATCTCCCAAGACCAGGAGTCACAAACTGTGAGCCCTCTGCCCTTTCCGCATACTCAAGAGAATGCAGGCCCCAGGTCCATTGACCCTCCACTCCAGCAGCCAGACATTGGATCACTCCCACTTGCCCAAGGGCAGCATCTGGATTGCTGAGACAGCATCCGAACCTCCAAACCATGGTTCTACTGGTCCCCTGTGGAAACCAGGTTAACAATAAAATTGTTCAGAACCTGGCTGGATTCAAGATAGCAGAGCCCAGAGGAGTCTGAGCCCCAAGAACACAGTGTCTGAAAGGCCGGTAAGATGCAGCTCAGCACCGGTTCACCAGTGATTGCCACCTGAGGTGGAAACACCACCCCCTGCAGCTTCCACCTGAGGCACTTGTGCTTCCACAGTTATGATCTGAGATGCCCATACCTGGCCCTTCAAGGCATTTGCAACACCCCTTGCCCTTAAGGCACCCAAGCCCAATACCATGCCCCTGCATTTCAAAGCACCCGTGCCCCCGCCCTGCCTTCTGAAACACCCACCCAAGTGTGGCTTTATCAGAAACACCAGCAACCTATTCGTCTTTCCTGGGACCTCTCTTGTCATCCTGAAGACTACTCCAGACACCGGAGTTGGGCAGATCCAGTCTTAGGTACAGGATCAAGGAACAAACAGCCAAGGAAACAGACAACCAAATGGCTAAAGGCCAGTGTAACAACACAATCAATAAAAACCAGGACATCATGGCTCCACCAGAAAACCAAAACAAAACAAAACAAAAAAAACAAAAAAAACGTGTATTCTAATGCAACATAAGAAAATGACCTTAAACCTATGATTATGCAGTTATTAGAAGCATATAAAGAAGAAATAAGCAAATTTCTCATATACAGGAAAATACAACTAAACAAATAGAAGTCAACAAGGACAGGAAACCACAATCAAACAGGTGAAAGAGATAAATAAAACAGTTCAAGACCTGAAAACAGAATTAGAATAAAAAAAAAAAAACAGAAACAGAGAAAACCCTGGAGTTGGAGAACTTAGAGAAGAGATCAGGAACCACAGAGGTAAGCATCACCAACAGACAGAATACAAGAATACAGAATACATCAGGCGCTGAAGATACAATTGCAGAAATTGATGCATCTCTTAAAGAAAAATTAAAATCAGAAAATTTCCAAACACAAAAGGTCCAAAAAATCAAGGACACCATGAAAAGGATGAAACCTAAGAATAATAGGAATAGACAAAAAAAGATTTCAGGCTCCAACGTCCAGAAAAATATTTTCAAGAAAATCATAGAAGAAAATTTCCCCAACCTAAAGAAGTAGATGCCCTTAACCATACAAGAGACTTACAGAAAACCAAATAGACTAGACCAGAAGAGAAAATCCTTCTGCCACATAATAGTCAAAACACTAAATCTACAAAACAAAGAAAAATATTAAAATTGGCAAGGGAAAAATGTCAGGTAACATATAAAAAGGTAGACCTATCAGAGTCATACCTGGCTTCTCAACAGAGACTATGAAAGCCAGAAGGTCCTGGGAAGATGTCATTCAGAGACTAAGAGATTACAGATGCCAACCCAGACTTCTATACCCAGCAAAACGTTAAATCACCATAGATGGAGAAAACAAGATATTCCATGACATAACTAAATTTAAACAATATCTATAAACAAACTCAGCCCTACAGAAGATACTAGAAGGAAAACTCCAACCCAATGAGGTAAATTACACCCAAGAAAACACAGGATATAGATAACCCCACAGCAGCCAAACCAAAACAATACAAGAACACAAACACACTATCACCACCAACTTCACAATAAAAGGAAATAACAATCATTAGTCACTAATATCTATCAGTATCAATAGTCTGAACTCCCCAATAGAAAGACACAGGCTAACAGAATGGTTGCATAAACAAGACCAACATTCTACTGGATTCAAGAAACACACCTCAAAAATACAGACACTATCTCAGAGTAAAGGGCTGGAAAAAGATTTTCGAAGCAAACTAGCCCAAGAAGCAAGGTGGAGTAGCCATCCTACTATCCAATAAAATAGACTTTCAACCAAAATTAATCAAAAAAGATAGGGAGGAATACTTCATTCTCATCAAAGGAAGAGGACATCACCATCCTGAACACCTATACCCCCAAAACAAAGGCATCTGCATTCGTAAAATCACACATTAATCCCAACACATTTATAGTGGGAGACTTCAACACCTCACTCTCACCAATTGACAGATCAATAGTTTCAAGATAGAAACTAAGTAGAGAAATAATGAAGCTAACAGAGGTCATCAATCAAATAGACCTAGTAGATGTCTACAGAACTTTTCACTTAAACACAAAAGAATATATATTTTTTTCTCAGCACCACACAGAACCTTTTCCAAAATTGACCATATAGTCAGTCACAAAGCAAACCTCAATTAATACATGAAAATTGTATTAGCCCATTGTTTTATTTTTTTTCAGATCACCATGGATTAAAGCTAGCTCAAAATAACAACAGAAAGAACAAAAGGCTACACTCTCGTTGAAACTGAACAACTCCCTGCTCTGTGATAACTGGGAGGGAAGAAATAAAGAAATTAAAGATTTCCTAGAATTCAATGAAAATGAAGACACAACTTACCCAGACTTATAGGACACAATGAAAGCAGTGCTAAGAGGAAATTTCATAGCACCATGTCTTCATAAAAAATTGGAGACATATTATCAAATTAACAAAAAGCTTTAGAAAAACAAAAGAAGCAAACACACCCAAGAGGAGTAGATGGCATGAAATAATCAATCTCGGTGCTGAAATCAATAAATTAGAAACAAAAAGAGCAATACCAAAAAAACAAGACTTGGTTCTTTGAAAAAAATTAACAAGACAGACAAATCCCTAGCCAAGATAGTACCCAAATTACCAAAATCAGAAACGAAAAGGGGGACATAACAACAGACAGAGAGGCAATCCAAAGAATCATTAGCTATTAATTTAAAAACCTGTATTCCACAAAATTGGAAAATCTCAAGGAAATGGACGAATTTCTTGATAGATTTTTACCTACAAAAGTCAACAGCATGTAAACAGTTTATACAGCTCAATAACTCCTAAGGAAATAGAAGCAGCCATCAAAAGACTCCAAACTAAAAAAACAAACAAACAAAAAAGCGAAGGGCCAGATGGTTTTGGTGTGCTATTTTACTAGACTTTTAAAAAAGAGCTAACATCAACACTCCTCAAATTATTTCAGAAAATAGAAACAGAAGGAACATTACCAAACTCATTTATGAAGCCACAGTCTCCCTGATACCTAAACAACAAAAAACTCCACAAAGGAAATTTCAAACCAATCTCCCTTATGATCATTGATGCAAAAATACTCAATAAGATACTTGCAAACTGAATTTGTGATCACATCAAACACATTATCCACCAGGGATGCAGGGATGGTTCAACATTCAAAAATCCATCAATGTAATCCACCATATAAACAAATTGGAAAAAAAAAAAAAAACAGGATCATCTCATTAGATGCAGGAAAAGCCTTTGACAAAATCCAACACCCCTTCATGATAAAACTCTTCGAGAAATCAGGGATACAAGGCCCATACCTAAACATAATAAAAGCAACATACAACAAGCCAGAAGCCAACATCAAACTAAATGGAGAGAAACTCAAAGCAATTCTACTAAAATCAGGGACAAGACAAGGCTGCCCACCATCTACATATCTCTTCAATATAGTACTAGAATTTTTAGCTAGAGTAATAAGACAACTAAAGGAGATCAAAAGGATACCAATAAAAAAGGAAGATGTTAAAGTATCACTATTCACAGATGATATGATAGTATACATAAGCAACACCAAAAATTGCACCAGAAAACTAACTCCTGAAGCTGATAAACTCCTTCAGCAAAGTGGCTGGATACAAGATTAATTTAAAAAAAATCAGTACCTATTCTGTATACAAATAACAAGTTAGCTGAGAAAGAAATTATGGAAACCACAACCTTCACAATAGCCACAAATAATATAAAGTATCTTAGGGGTAACTCCAACCAAGGAAGTCAAAGACCTGTACAACAAGAACTTCAAGTCTCTGAAGAAAGAAATTGAAGAAGATACCAAAAGATGGAAGGATGTGCTCATGGATTGGCAGGATTAACATATTAAAATGACCATCTTACCAAAGAAAATCTACATAGTCAATGAAATCCCCATCAAAATACCAACACAATTTTTCACAGACCTTGAAAGAACAATTCTAAACTTAAATGGAAAAACAAAAAACCAAGGATTGAAAAAACAATCCTATACAATAATAGAACTTCTGCAGGTATCTCCTTACCTGACCTGAAGCTATAATACAGAGCAATATTAATAAAAACTACATGGTACTGGCATAGAAATAGACTGGTTGATCAATGTAATCAAATCAATAACCTAGAAATAAACCCACATACCTATGCATTCCTGATTTTTGACAAAGGAGCCAAAACCATACAATGGAAAAAAAAGACAGCATCTTCAACAAATGGTGCTGGTCTAACTAGATGTCTACATGTAGAAAAATGCAAATAGATCCGCATTTATCACCTTGAACAAAACTCAAGTCTAAGTGGATCAAAGACCTCAACATAAAACCAGAGACACTAAATCTGCTAGAAAAGAAAGTTGGTAAGAGCCTCAAATTCATTGGCACAGGAGATAACTTCCTGAAAAGAACACCAACAACTTAGGCTTTAAGATCTACAATTAATAAATGGGACCTCTTGGAACTTACAAGCTTCTTCAAAGCAAAGGACACTACCAATAGAACAAAATGACCGTCTATGGATTGGGACTAGATCTTCGGCAACCCTACATCTGACAAAGGGCTAATATTCAGACTACATAAAGAACTCAAGAAATTAAACACCAACAAACCAAATAGTCCAATTAAAAATGGGCTACAGAGCTAAACAGAGAATTCTCAACAGAGGAATCTCAAATGGTGGAGAAGCACTTAAAGAAATGCTCAATGTCCTTAGTCATCAAGGAAGTGTAAATCAAAACAACTCTGAGATTCCATCTTATACCTGTCAGAATAGCCAAGATCAAAAACTCAAGTGACAACACATGCTCATGAGAATGTGGAGAAAGGGGAACTCTCCTCCATTGGTGGTGGGAGTGCAAACTGTACAACCACTTTGGAAATCAATCTGGTGCTTCCTGAGAAAATTGGGAATAGTGCTACCTCAAGACTCAGCTATACTACTCCTGGGCACGTACACAAAAGATGTTCCACCATACAAGACATTTGTTCAACTATTTTCTTAGCAGCTCTATTTGTAATAGCCTGAATCTAAAATCAACCTAGATGTCCCTCAACTGAAGAATGCTTACAGAAACTGGTACATTTACACAGCCATTTAAAAACAAGGGAGTCGTGAAATTTTCAGGCAAATAGATGGAACTAGAAAAGATCATCCTTAGTGAGGTATCCCAGAAGCAAAAGACACACATGGTATATACTCACTTTTAAATGGATTTTAGTCATATAGTACAGGATAGACATACTACAATGCATAGATCACAAGATAAGTCTGATGGATATCTTAGGCTTCATGTCAGCCCACTAGTTAGAGGAGTGGGGGCTATCTCTGACACAGACTATGTTGCCTGCCTTTTGATACAAGGCCATAGGGGAGGAAAACAAACTCAGTCCTCATGTGAGTAGATGAGCTGAGGTGTCTGGGTAGGGGTGCTCCCCTATTCCTCGGATGTGAGAGGGAAGGTAGGACTGGGAGGAAAGGAGAGCAGCGCCTATGACTGAAGTGGAAATTGAATTAATTAATATAAAAATATTATGAAAACACTTATCCTAACAAAATCAATCACAATTCAATGCAATCTCAATAAATGTTATAGCTTAATTATTCATAGAAATAGAAAAAGGAACCTTAAAATCTATATGGAAACACAAAATAACTTAGATAGTTAAAGGAATCCTTAGCAATAAGAACACTACCAAAGGTATCACCATTTCTGATTTCAAGTTGTACTACAGATCCATTATAGTAAAAAGAACATGGAAGTAGCACTAAATAGATAAATATACTAATGTAAGGAAATGGATACAAAACCGTACAACTACAGCCATATAATTTTTTTATAAGGAAGAAAAAATCCCCCACCAAAACACACCATCACTACCACCACCACCGCCAAACCAACAAAAACACACAACCAACAACAACCACCACCAGCTGCCGTCAACTGCCACAAACTACAATCACCACCACTCACCACCGACCACTACCACCATCCCCCACACACGTTTACAGCCCCTTTCCTCAAACGGTACTGGGGAAACTAGATATCTATATGTAAAATAATGAAACTTGATTCCCACCTCTCTCCTAAACAAAACAATCATTATCAAAATAAATCATAGATCTCAAATGTTGAACCACAAACTATGAAACTACTAGAAGATAAAGTAGGATGTATGTTTAAAGATACAGACACAGGTAAAGACTTTTTAAATGACTTCAGTCATTTGGTAATTAAGTTCAGCAATCTACAAACAGATCTTCAGGAATGAAAAAGTTTCTCTTCTCCGAAGGAAATCAGGGTAGTACATAGAATGCGAAGAAATCTTTGCCCACTGTATCTCTGACAGAAGACCAGTGTCTAGAATATATAAAGCATTTAAACTGAATATAAATAAAGCAGCAAATTTTTTAAATGCCCAGGTAACTCTTCGCTTTCACACCAACTCAAGCTACAGGGAAAACTTTACCTGCTGTGGGAAGATATTCCCTTTGTAAACCTTCAAAGCATGCAAGTGACTAGGTCCAGACCTGAGGAACTTCCTGCCCCTGAACTTTCCTAATGGTCCTAACAGTTGTTCCCAACTCCAAAGAGGGTTAGTGGCATGGCCCTGCCCTACAGGAAAGAATCCTACCAATCTCTTAGCTTGACCCAAAATCAGGCCCCATAATCCCTCCAATCCTAAACCACCATGGAAAGCTCTGTCCCCCACCCCACCAAGAAATCCTATATAAACCCTGTGGATTACCTAGTTCTCTGACGCTTATCACCTGAGCAGAGGTGGCCATTCTCTTGGGGGTTTCTGTCCCAATAAATCTCTTGTATGCAGTTTGTTGTGTGGTATGACTTGGTGGTATTCCTTGGTTTCCAACTGCCAGGGTACCTTTCTATCTAAACTGTAACAATATAATAATTAAATATAATTCTCAACAGAGAGTAACAAATGACTAATCAATATTTCTAAAATGTTCAACATCCTTAGCCAGCTGGGAATTCAAATTAAAACTACTTTGAAATTTCATCTAATTCCAGTCAGAACGGATATTACAAAGAAAACAAAATGAGTGTTTGTGTATATATGGGGGGGGGAACAACCATTATGCACTGCTAAGCTGGTTCGTTACCTAGGGAAAACTGTGTGGAGGTCCCTCACAAAGTCAGAGATAGAACTGCCCTATGAATGAGCTGTATCACTCCTGGGAATATACCCAAAGGACTCTGTACTCTACAACAAAAATATCTGCACGTCCGTGTCTACTGTTGCTCTATTCGCCATGGTGAGGAAGTAGAGCCAGCCTACTTGTCCACCAGCTGATGAATGGATAATAGAAATATGGTAATACATGGTGGAAGACATCAGCCATGAAGATGGAGGAAGGGAATACTGGGGGTTGAAACGTCTAAACAGGAAAAGTAGGAGGAGGATAGGGAAGAGGACCAGAAAGGAGGAGAGCAATCAAAACTAAGAATATTTGAAAAGGCCATATAGAAAACTCGGTTATTAAAACACAATCTAATAAAAAAAGAATGTGAACAGAGATGCCTATTAAGAATGGATTAGTCTCTTCCCATAACTATGGGTTATAAAACAGAAATTCCAGTGCCAGGTGTGTGACACGTCCCCATGAGTTTGGTCCAAGAAGTCCCCAAAGCTTCCCCCCTCCCCCCGAATAAATCCAGTATACAGGATATTGCCATTGCTCTTGATTGCTCACCAGAACTTGATGGTGAGGCCCTGCTGTTAAAGACACTGCAGACTTTGGTAACAGTTCCTAGAGGAATCAAGCTGGAGATGAACTGGAAACTTCCTCCTTTCCAGCTAACCTTCACAGTCACAGAAGCTGCAGGTTGGTGGGAGGGAAAAGACCATCAACAGTCTTAGTCAGCTGCTCTACAATAATGACCTACTGAATATAATATGCCCTTTAGTGTAATAGTGACTCTTACGAGAATAATGTAACCACTTTCTGATCTGATTTGAAACCCACATAAAAGGAAGGAACTCTTGCATTGTTATGTAAACCTAGAGATCAAGGTTTAAGAACCCCTAGCTGGAGAGGTACTTGGTCCTAATAAGGAAACCTTCTATTGTTTTGCTAAACAGCCATGGGATTGATGCATCCTAAATATACATATTTATATGATGAAGGAAAATCTTCACAGTTGGCAGAATTTTGTGAAGTATGCATGTTCATACAGTTTACTTGGAAAGATGTCCAGATGCATAATTATATATTGATTCACTGATTCTTGGCTCAAGCCCAATGGTTTGTATAGATGACCAGGGACTCCGAATAAGCATGCTTGTAAGATTAGTGAGAAAGATATTTATGACAGAAGTGTGTAGCTAGATCTCTCCAAATGAGAAAAGGTTATGAGCATACTTGTGTCCTTCATAAATACCCACCCAAAGCAAACCTCGGCAAAGGAAAATAACTAATACGCCTGACAACTGCTGCTGTTGAGTGCCAAGGTTGTCTATTTCAGAAAACAACATTGAGCCCTAAATATGCCACCATTTCCTCAGGTGCCACTTTGTGGCAGCCTGGCAACACTGGGCTACTTCCATTATGGAAAGGTCAGTGCTCTATCCTTATGGAAATAGATATTTACTATGGATATGAATTTGCATGTCTTCCACGAAATTCTTCTTTCAAAACTACCATCCACAGACCTACAAAATGTCTAAATCATAGTATTCCACAGAGCAATGTTTCTGACCATAAACCTAATTCACAGTAAATGAAGTACAGCAGTGGAACTCATGTTCATAGTCTAACCATGTTCTCCACCATCCTGAAGCAGCTAGCTTGATAGAGTGCCAGAACTGTTTTTATTAAAAATTAAAACACAATCACATCATTTGCCTACTTCCCTTTGTACCTGAAACCTCTCCCAGAAACTCCCTGTGCCTCCTCAAATTTATAGTCACTTTAATTATTATTGTATGTAATTATTTAATTATATGTATAATACCTAAATATATAAATATAGCCCACTGAAGTACATTCAGTGCTCTTTGTATGTATATGTTTCTAGGGATGACTATCAGTATTGGATAATCTCTTAGGTGACTCATTTTAGGGGAAAACTGATTCTTTCTTTTTCATCAGTCTTTAATTGTCCATACTTCTTCACCTAGGGGTAGGTGCCCCATGACATTTTTTTTTCCTTCTACCTAAGCATATCCACTTCTGTTGACATTGCTCAGATCTTGTTTAGACAGCCATATTGTTAAGGTATCATGGTTGTGTCTTCCCTGTCATTTCATTTCTTTCTTTCACTCAGAACTGTCTCTCTAGAAACCCCTGATACCAGGGCCAGCTCTACTCTGCTGCCCAGGAAAGGTGCAGGGCCTGCTCTCCTGAGTGCTGTGAGGGTCAGGGCCAGCTTTCCTGTTATGATGACCTCCTTACTGCTGTGAGAGGCTGTCATCTCTCCCTCACCCATGTCACTTTATGGCAGACAAGTGGCAGGGGCAGCTCTCCCATGCTCATGCCCTCAGGCCAGCTCATCTGCACTGAGCCTACCCCCAGCCCACCCCACCCCCACCACCAGGGTCAGCTCTACAGTAATGCCCAGGTGAGGTGCAGGGCCCACTGTCCTGAGTGCTGCAGCTAGTGAGGGTCAGGGCCAGCTCTCCTGCTCTCTACCCAGAACCAGGTAGCCCATCTGCTGCAGGTAGTGAATGGGGAGGAGAGGAGAAGGGTATTTCTCCCTCATCCACACCACCACTGGGAAGATGATTGGTTGTTTCAGGTCTCCCCTGCTCATATCCTCGGGAGTCAGCTCACCTGCAGCTCCTGCAATGTGTAGGACCCACTCTCCAGAGTACTGGCTAGGGTCGGGGTCAGCTCTCCTTTCAAATCTTGAGGCCAACTCTTCCACAATGACCAGGTGAGGGGTAGGGTTAGTTCTGTACAATCCTCAGATATGAATATGTCCCAGGGTGGCAACCCAGATAAGGGACATCTGCCTGGCCTTTGATGCTGCAATGCTACAAACCCAGATGTGGTCCCCTGTGACAGCACAAGCCAGGACCCTACCATGGTTCCAGGTGGTATCACCAGCTACTCACATCAGGCTGTTCTTCACTACCCTCAAGTCTCCAGTTCTGCCTTCATCATGCCCACATCCTTCTGTTTCTCTTTCTCTTTCATTTCTCTACCAGTTACTTGCTCCTCTGAGTCATGCCCAGGGTCTTTAAGTGTCTGGGGTTGTCTCAGGACTGGTCTCAGGAGTGCTATGCCCCACTTGTGCATTATGGCACCACGCAAGGGTCATCTCAGGTATGATCTGCTTGCCTCCTTCTCAGGCCTGCATGCCACCTGGTAGTTGTCTGATACTAGCTCTGTATCCAGGTCCCATGGTACCAATATCATGGCTGTCTCAGGATCACTCCTATCCTGCTCTGCCCAAGTGGCCCCATGCGATGATTGTCAATCTTGGGCTCACTCCTGCTCAGGGCCCTCAGTGTCAGGTGGGGTTCTTCTAGTCTTCAGCTTGCAGCTTGTTCCCAGTCCTGGGAGCCATCAGGGCATGTGTTGTGAGGGACTGATGGTTGACTCAGGCTCACATTTTTTTTTTAGGAAATGTTCAGCTACTAATAATTCAGATGTCCATAGGGCAGACCACTAAGTGTAGACAGAGCTCTCCTCTCTGCTATCTACTGACACACATGTGGCACAACAACAACACCTGCAAAGCTTCTAGGAGAAGGCTCGTGTGATTTCTGAGACACAAACTCTGAGCTGATTTTCTCGTCCTCTGACTCATAAAATCCTCTCCCACCTCTCCGTCCATGTTCCCTGAGTCTTATGTGTGGAGGTTGTACTGTAAATGTATAATCTCAGGCTGAGCACTCCCATGATCAGTTATTCTCTGCATTTTGTTCAGTTGCGGATTTCTGTAATGGTCTCTGTCTGCTGTAAAGAGAAATAGTTTTGATGAGGAGTCAGAGCTACAGTTATCTGTGGGTATAAGGATAAATGTTGAGAATGAAGTTAGAAATTATGCTGTTTGGTGAAGTGTTGATAGGCTCTTTCTTTAAGTAATACATGTATATACACATACACTTATATGTATGATATGTAACTTTAAATCATAAAAATTAAAGTGTGATTCTTTATAGATTTTTCAAATATCCTCAGTGTTACTTATTTTCTTCTTCCTTCCTCTCATTATGTATTTCCCTCCTTTCCCTCTTCACAATTAAAGTTCTCCCCAGCATTTTTCCATTTCCCACTTGATATCACTCAAATCCTATTATTTCCCCCTCTAGTACTCCTGCAGAATGACCTTTTTAAAGACACAACTATAGCACAAACTGGGTGATAATAACCTGAAATGCTAGGGCCAGATCAGCATCCAATATATTTTACTAGTTCTCTCACAGCTAAGATTCAGGGAACACCAATAGAATGGTTCTACTTACCAATACCCCTGTTGACCTACTAGCAAAATATTTGCATTCTTTTCCCACGATGTTATGCTCTGCTGGCCTATAAGTCTTGGTTCCAGAATGGAGAGTACTTCTGCCAGAAATCCCAAGAATCTCCCTTTAAAAGGCAAGCTAAAATTTCTCCTTGACCACATCAGACTACTGGTGCATATAAGCCAACAGGCTAAGAAAGGAATAATAATGTTAGAAGAAGTGATTGATTCAGACTGCCAAGAATATATCAGACCGCTTCTCTAGAATGGACATAAGAATGATTATGTCTATAGTGTAGGAGATCCTTTAGGGCATCTCTTGATATTACAATGTCCTGTGATTAAGGTCAATAGGAAACTACAATAATTCAGACAAAATAATAAATGACCCAGACACTTCAGGAATGAAAGTGTGGGTAACCCTTTTAGGTTAAGAACCAAGATGTGCTGAGTTACCTTCTAAGGTATATCACTTCTTGGTCTTCTGGTCAAGAACAAATGAAGAATATGTTTATGCATATTTGCACTTACACATACATGTATATAGTGGATATGTGTAGTCCTTCTCTTATATTCATTTATCATTTAATACATCAATTGAGATAGGTCAGTAGTTAGGTGTTAGTAGTATTTTAAAGTTATGGACTATTAAAAAAGCTAAGCATTTCTTAAAGAACTTTGTCATCTGCTCTGGGGAAAGAATAGTATATCCTCATTTGGATATAAGAAAATTAAGTAACATTAGACAGAGTTATGATCTTGCTATTGTCTTCATTTGAAAGTTAAGGATGGTACAAAATGTGGTTGGATGTCAAGTTGAGAAGGAGTAGACTTATGACCATCAAACTTTGTTGTCAACTTAATTGGATCACAAATTAACCAGGAGAATTATCTCTGGGTGAGTGTGGGAAAGTATTTCCTGAAAGGAGTAACTGAGAAAGAAGAACCTTCCTCAGAGTGGGCAACATCTTTATGAAATGACCCAGATATAGAGAGGTCTGACGAGAAAGCAGTGCTAATCTGCTTCCCTTCGATTCTCCTTGGTGACTGTGCCTAACTCTGCTGCTACCACCATTCTTTGCTTACATTTGAATCCAGATTCTTTGAGTTCTGTTCAGTGTAGACTCAATATAGCAACTCTCCAGGAATCTTCCAGGCTTTAAGCATAAGACTGGTGCTTTCAGGATATCAAGCTTCATCGACCAAACAGCTACCAGGTTCTCATCTTCTCCAGCATGTTCATGGCTGTTGCTAGGCTACCCAGCCCCTACTGGTAGTAAGTCATTCTTGTAACAGTTACAAGAATGTAGACTGTAAATAGTTACAATGCAACCCATTTAAATAGAAAATATTCTTTGTTAGTTCTGTTCTTCTTGGGAACCCTGTTTAATATGCTACCCAAAACTTCACCAAATAGGGTCCCCTAAACCTGTCTTTGCATCAGAATTACCAGAGAACTTTTCTAGGGTTCAAGTTCAAGGAGTTCTGAATCCAAAGTTTAGAGCTGGAAACCAATAATTTCTTTCAACAAGCTTCCCCCGTGATTTTATTACACTGTGGGGGTAGAGAAAATAATCTTCTGATGTGCACAAATGTCATCTCCTTTGTGAATTCTTTTTTATTTTCATTGCTGAGGATTTTTTATTTTCATTAGAGAATTGCACATGATAGAAAAATGCTTTATATTGAGCTGTCTCTTCCAGATCCTCTGTGAATTCTTAGCAGATTCCTAGAGACATGAATCTTGTCTCTTTTCTATGACTGAGGAACATTTTGTACTCACTCTCATTGTTTGTAACATGCTGTTCTGTAACATCCTTCCTTTTACATAACTCTCTCCCAATCTCCCATTCATTCCTTGTGAACAGTGACTGTATCTTTAATCCCCGAATCCCTGTGTCCTACAACAACATATGCTACTACTTCTTAACTGACTGATGAGTAAATTCTTTCAGAAGTCAAGAACACATCAAGTATGTGGAGACAGAGTTCTTGGAATTAAACATACTCACGGGCAGTGAGTGCCTCATTTGCTTTTAATATCACTGGTTTATAAGTATCTCAAACTTAACACAGTCAAAAGAGAACCCAAGAAATTCTCCAGGAACTGCATCCTTTTTAGCCTTTTTCTGTTTATATGACACTTTCACAATCCCATTTGACAATGTCACAAGCTCATTGCTTCAAATATAATTAGTTCATTACTGTAATTCATTTTCCTCTTTATTTATCTCTATTTACTTTATGTTCTCAGTGAAATCAGTGCTTCCATTGGGATCCAGATTCTCTTAGCAACAGAAACAGAAGTTGAAGAAGCACTTACCAAATAGAGACCCACCAATCAACAACATGCAGAGTGAGAGACTTTGGAGCACTCAGTCTAAAATGGGATGTCTTTATCCACCCTTCTCCTCAAAGCTCAAGAATCTATGTAGAAGAGGAGGCAGAAAGATTTTAAGAGACAAGTGTGATTAATAACTCCAAGGGAACAGTGTCCTTTAGGCCCAAGAGGACTCATAGACATTTGAACCCACTAAGACTGTACCAGCATGCCCAAGTCCTGCACAGGTTGAAGCTATACAGAGTCCCAGCACTGAAAAGGAGGAAATGAATAGGACTCCCGCCTCTAACCAAGAAGCCTTCTGCAATTGGTACCTGATTGTAAAGGAAAACTTAAGTCTTACAGTGAAATCTCACTGGGTATATTAACCACACTTTAGAATAAGACCCGTGCCTAGTGCAGAATAGTTGCACAACACATTTTTTGCTTTACATAGATGTTTTTTTTGTTTTGTTTTGTTTTTTATATTTTTGTTTTGTTTTGTTTTGTTTTTTTTTGTCTCATTGGTCTTTTACTTGTGTGTTTGGTTTTCATTTCGGTGGTTTTATAGATGTGTTTCTTGTTTTTGTTTTTTGCCTTGTTTTGAAAAGAGAGAGAGAAATAACAAAGTTGGGTGGCTAGGGAGGTGGTGGAGATCTGGAATTAATTGGGAGGGTGATCAAAATATATTGTGTAAATTTTTTGTTAAAAAGACTTTTTATTTCATCAACATATTTCTTTTTTCCATATTTAATTCCTCAATTTTATTTGGTTGCTAAATGAAAATCTCATTATTAAATTTAATTGCATCATCAACATATTTCTAATGGAAGGGAAAGAAAAGTAGAAATAAAAATGTTCTGGGCGTCTCCTCAACAAGTGAGGAGAGTTATTGTTAGAGAAGGACAGTCTCCTCTGTCATAGACAATCCTTTCATTTAGCTTTCATTAAAGTATACTTTGTTTTTCTGTATGTAGGCATTTACTTACAACAGCACTATTTGTTGAAGATACTATCGTTTTTCCATTGTATGCTTTTGGCTTCTTTGTCAAAAATCAAGTATCTGTAGGTGTGTGGGTTTATTTATGGTTCTTCAATTCGATTCCATTGATCCATCAGTCTGTTTCTATGCCAGTACCGTGCACTTTTTATTATTGTTCCTCTATAGTATACTTAAGAAAAGGGATGTAGATACCTCCAGAAGATCTTTCATTGTACAGGGTCCATGCAAAGACCATGCATGGAGAGCACTTAACTCTCATCTCAGAAGTAGTACATAAGCAGCTCAGTCTCCAAGCGAGTTGCCTAGTAAGGGGAACAGCGGCATGGACTCAGTGACTGGCTCTTTGATCACCATCTCCAGGCGGGGTGAAGCCCTGCCAGGCCACAGAGGAAGAGGATGCAGCCAGTCCTGATGAATCCTGATTGACTAGGGTTAGACAGTAGGGGAGGAAGGCCTCCACTATCAGTGGACTAGGGGAGGGGCATAGAGGGAAAAGAGGGAGGGAGGTTGGGAATGGGAGGAGAAAATGGAAGGGGATACATCTGAGATACAAAGTTAGTAAATTGTGATAAATAATAAATTTTTAAAACTTTAAGATCACCTTGAAACAGTGTTTCTCAGCTTTCCAAATGCTTCAGCCCTTTAATACAGTTTCTCATTTTGTGGTGACCCCCAACCATAAAATTATTTTTGTTGTTACTTTATAATTGTAATTTTGCTACTGTTTTGAACTGTAGTGTAAATGTCTGATATGCAGGATATTTAGGATGTAACCTCTCTATGATCATCACCCACAGGTTGAGAAGCACTGTCTTGAAAATTATTCTAAGGTGAATAGATATTAGAGATATGGAAGTCACATCAGAACAACTAAATCAGAAAAAAAGGAATAAGAAATCCAGACATTAGACAACATTTGAAATTTAGTTTCAATGAAATTTTCCTTCTCTATCACATTAAAATAGTCAATTTGAATATTTCAGTTTTATAGCTTTATTTTTATCTAATTTCTATGTTTCAGCTTTATAACTATGTAATAACTATAAGCATGAGTTTATGTCTTATTTTATGACTTTACATGTTTAAGTAAAATTATAATAAAATAACTCAGTAATAAAAAAGTACACTTTGTCTTATAACATGTAACTTTGTACTTATTACATTTCAGACTATAAGTCAGGTGAAGATAAAAGATTAAATTCAAATATGGAAGAAATAATGTTTTTAATGTCAAATGGCTTTGTATATTTTAAAAAGCATATTTCTGTTGTGAGTAGCTTTAATCTCCATTTTTTTTACCTATTGCATTCATTGATTTATTTCTAGAATAAATATTTATAAGGTGGCTGCCTAAAAAAAAAAGAATGTTCTGGGCTCTAATATATGTATTTATATACATTTATATATATACATTTATATGTGTATATATGTATATAATACATATATATAATATATACATTTATATATTTATACATATATACATTTATACAGTTTATAGTTTAATGACATTTAGTAAATCTACAATGTTGTTTGAATATCAAGGATAAAAACATTTTTATCACCTATACCATTTTAATTCCTGTGTCTTTAAATTCTTGTATCTAATTTTATGCAGGCTACATCCTGTAGCAATTACCAATTTTCTTTGTACTTCAAAAGATTTGTATGTTTTGGACAGTTCATTAAAAAGAAATACTACATATGACCTTTTGTCTTCTTTCACTCAGCATAGCATTTTCAAGGTCCACACACATTTTAGCAACTCAAGACTTCAATGTTTCTATAGCTAACGATCTACTATATGAATACAGCACATTTCTTTATAGTTCATTCACTGTTAAACATTTAAATTGTTTCCTGCTTTTATATGCTATGAACTTGTACACATATATTTGTTCCATTGATTCTTTTCAATTACTTGGGGATAGATATACCAACAAATGGAATTGCTGAGTCACATAGTAGTTATATGTTAACTTTTAAGGAACAGGCACACTGTTTTCTAAAGCAGTTACACCATTTCACATTCCCAACAGCAACGTAGGAGTTTCAGTTTCACCGCATTCTCACCAGTCTATTTTCCTGTCATCATTATAGTTACCCTAGTGAGTGTGACATAGTATCTCATTTTGTTTTTCATTAGTGTTTTCCTGACAACTAATAGTGTTAAATATTTTTTCAACTGTTTATTGGTCATTCACATATCTTCTTTAGAGAAATGTCTTATTAGAATTCTTTGTCGGTTCTAATAGCACTGTTTTGGAATTGTAAAAGTTCTTCACTTATCCTGTACATTATAACCATATGTAACATATAACCTGAAAATATTTTCAAACACTTGACTTTCTTTTCACTTTCTTGATAATACCATTGATCCTCAAATTTTAACTTTTCAAATATATTCTATTTTTTTGTTTTATTGTTTGTGCTAATGGTGTTAGAGCTATCAAAGCATTGCCAAATACAAGGGATGTAGCTTCTTTACTATATTTTCTTTTATTTATTTTTATTGAAAATAGGCTTTTCATATGATATATTCTGAGTATGGTTTCCCCTACCTCAATCCTTCCAGATCTTCCATTTTTTCTCACCCACTGAAATCCACATCCTTTTTCCCCTCTCCTACTGAAAAACAAACAGGCATCTATAATAATAACAGTAATAATACAAGATAAAATAAAAAACAAATGAATAAGAATATGACAAAACAAACAGGGAAAAGGTGTCAAGAAAAAACACAAACACATATAGGCACAGACACATACACGTTCACAGACAGAAATCCAATAAAAACATGAAATTGGAAACAATAATATATAAGCAAAGGACTTGTAAGATGAAAAAGAATGCCCAGAAAAAGCATTATGAGATGAAAATAAAAAAAAACTCCGAAAATACATTTGAGTTTATTTTGTGTTGGTCATCTATGGCTGGGTTATGGGGCCTTCCCTTTTCATGTACTTTATATACCCAGTGAAACTCTATTGGAGAAAAATATTTTTTTCCTTTGTGAGAAGTTGGAGATAACTTCTGGGTTAGGGATGGGAGACACTGTCCATTTCATTTCTCAACATCTGGCTTAGACCTGTGCATGCTGCCACAGTCTGTGTCAGTTCATATAAGCATATGAGCCTCAGTCTTCATATGTCTAGAAGACCTTGTTCCCTTCCATCCCCACTGGCTTTTAACTACCTTTCCATCTCATCTTCTACAGAGTTCCCTAAGCCCTGAAGGGGCGGAATTTGATGCATATATCCCATGTAGGATTGAGTGTTTCAAGATCTCTCACTCTCTGCACATTGTCCAGGTGTGTGTCTCTGTATTTGTTCCCATCTACTCCAGTAGGAAGCTTCTTTGATGGTGATGAACAAGGTACTGATCTATGAGTATAGCAGAGTGTTCATAGGAGACATTTTATTGCTACATTCCTTGAGCAGAACAGTAGTTTTCAGTTTTCCCATAAGTCCAAGGCCTATCTAGTCCCAGGTTCTTGGCCACCTAAGCAAGTCAAGCATGGGTTCCATCCCATGTGGTATGTCTTAATCCACCAAGATATTGGTTACTTACTCCCACAACTTTTGTGCCACTACTGTACCAGCATATCTTGAAGGCAGGTCACCATTGCAGATCAAAGGATTTGTAGTTGGGTTGGTGTTTACCTTTCTCGTCTGGTAGCATACAAAGTACCTTACAGTACCATGAACACTAGTCAGTAGCAGTGAAGGCTCTAGATAGACACCAGCTTGAGTTTTCTTTCTTTTTTTTTTTTCTGCTCCTGTGATTTTATTTTATTTTTAGTATTTTCATTTTGGATAGGTATTACAAACACATATAAAATATTTAAATGATACAAAAGGATATATGCCCCTTATTTAGAATAGAGGGTTCAAATTAAGAGACGTTAGCGAAAGTACTATTTACAGTAGTGTGCCAGAATTAATGGCGAAACATGAGACATGGAGGAATCTAGACACTAGCCTGTAGCCTAAAGAAGAAAGAATTGTTAGTGTGGTTTACTTTGAGTTGAGAAGGAACTGGTTTGAGAGGCCCAGTACCAAAGAAGGAGAGAGCAAGGGAAGAAATCCTCAGTCTGCGTCCTCACTGTGAGATCTCTTGCTGTGACTCAGACTAGAGAAACCCAAGAAGGCATTCATCAAGGAAGGCATAGTTGACTGTGTCTTCTGCGGAGGGTATAAAAGCTTAAGGAGAGCAGGAGGGATGAAACTGGGATTGAGTGGGGCCTACAGAACAACCAATGATAAAAGTGCTGAGCTCTCACCTCAGATCCCCAAGGAAACTACTAGCATTTTCGTTGGAATCTTTTAGAAATAGTTTCTCTACATACAACCTGCAAGTGTATCAACCCATTCCCACACAAATAGTAATGAATCTCTCACCTTTCACTAGCTCCCTCCCTGCTTTTTTGTCACCAAACATTGTATCTTAGGTTTGGCTTCCCTGTAGCATCCATGGGGATCCTTGTAGTTGGTGATAAAAGTCTTTAAATGTTTAGACCTCAGGTAGACAGCATCAGTATCACTTGAGAACACGCCAACTAGAAACTGTGGCTGAGGCCCACCAACTCTAAAGCCCTCTTAGAGGTGTTCCACTCAATTAGGGGCATTAGCTGCTCACATGTCAGCATACCCAAGAATCTATGGCCAGAGACCCATGATATCAGCCTGTGTGGCCATGTGCCTACAGACTAAGGGAAACTAATGCAACACCAACTTGAGTTTTCAATGGTCATTAAGTTATGTAAGCATTATCTTCAGAAATAAGGCCTTACCATTAGTTTGTAAAGAGTACAATAGCCTTGGCAATGGCCTGGGTTGTTCAGCAGTTTCCATGGAACCCCATTGACCAACAACTTGACTAAGTAACTCATTCCTGGCACTGGAGGTTTTATTTGGTGGAGAGTGATGTCTAGCTGGGGCTTTGTCTCCCTTGTTATTTAGTGATCCCATTATACATACACACACACACACACACACACATACATAAATACATATATATATATACATATATATCTATGTATATCTACGTATTAAATATATATGTATATATGTACATATATGTATATATATGTATATATATTTAAGAGGCTTTTACTGTATTTGGCCTCCTCATATTGCCCTTAGTTTCTCTTTCCTTACATCCCTCTTCCCTCCCATGCTTGTTTGATAATGCAGTTCCAGTTGCTCCACCTTTGCAGTCTATCCATGACTATCTTATTGTATTTCTCCTTTCCAGGAAAGTTATTCCCTCCTGCCCTCGTCTTTTACCCCGTAAACACCTCTGTGGTTATATAAATTGTACCGTGCTTATTAAAGACTTAACAGCTAACAGCCACGTGTAAGTGAATACATACATATTTTTAAATATATATATATATTTATATTTGTATTACCTTACCGAGAATAATTTTTGTATTTTTCTTTATTTATCTTTTTATAATTTTATTTATATTTTTCTTTATTTATCCACTGACCGTCATCTAGGTCATTTCCAATGGCTAGCTATTATGAATAGAGCAGCAATGAACATGGATGAACAGGTATCTCTGTAGTAGGAGCTTTTTCTCCTTTCCTCTTCCTATTTAGATTTTTTTCATTGTGTCCCAGATTTCCTGGATATTTTTCATCTGGATTTCTTTAAGTTTTATATTTTCTTTCACTGCAGTATCCTATTCTTCTAGCTTGTCTTCAATGTGTGAGATTCTCTGTTTCATCTCTTATATTCTGTGGGTAAGGATTACCTCTGAGCTTTTTGTTTGACTTCCCAAATTTTTTTATTTTCAATTTTATCTCAGTTTGGGTTATCTTTATTCATCTCGTTTTTATTTTCATATCTTGAACTGTTTTTCTTTAATCATTTCATTCCTTGTTTGGCTGTGTTTTTACAGACTTCATTGAGGAATTTACACATACCTTCTTTAAAGTCCTTGGCCATATTCAAGGTTTGCTGGGTTCCAATGGAGAAATATTTTGTTAGGTGTTAATTATTGTGTTTTTACATTTGTGTCTAGGCATCTGGGTTTGAGATTATTGGAATTCTAGGTGTTAATATCTGGTCTTGTCTTTGTAGGTTCGGTGTTTCATTCCTTGGTTTCTGTTGCCCCCTCTGGATCTTAGGAAGGTGTAATGAATGTGGATTGACTTGTAGGGAGTGCTTCTGAGACCCTGCCAGGTGTAGGTACTGGGGGTTCCAGGTAGAACATGTTTGTAGGTATTGGGAGATGATAGGAAAGATTGGAAATTGGATAGAAGCAGGTCTGAAAGAGTCCTCAGGAAGGAGGAAATCTGAGTCTGCCCAGGGAGTGGCACAAGAGAGGGAGGACAAGACCCTGCAAGTGCACTGCTACACAACTGGAATTGATATTGGGAAATTTGCAATGGGAGAGAGGAAGGAAAGGGAGGATCAACTGTCTGATTTCCAGGCCTTTGACCAGCATGTTCCAAGGTAGAGAATGCCTCAGAGTTTTAGTGGCTGACCCAAAAGAATGGGGTTAGGAAGGAAAGCTGGTCTGACTCAAGGCACACAGGGAATGGAGGTGGAGAGGTAGGCCAGGCCTGCTGCAGGCCTGCTGCAGGGATGGAATGGGACCGTACATTTTTTTAAGGTGGAATAAATGTCTGGAACTTTCTACAGATTGTTGTAGATTTATTTTTTATACTAACTAAAAGATTTTTAAATAAATTTTAATTTTTTATATTAATTACAGTTTATCACTTTGTATCTCAGCTGTAGCTCCCTCCTTCATTCCCTCCCAATTCTGCCCTCCTTCCTTCCCTCTTCTCCTCCCATACCCCTCTTTACGTCCACTGATAGGGGAGAGGTCCTCCTCCCCTTCCATCTGACCCTAGCTTATCAGGTCTCATCAGGACTGGCTGCATTGTCTTCTTTTGTGGCCTGGCAAGGGTGCTCCCCCCTCAGGGGAGTTAGTCAAAGATCCAGCCAGTGAGTTCATGTCAGAGACAGTCCCTGTTCCCCTTACTAGGGTACGCACTTGGACACTGAGATGCCATGGACTACATCTGAGCAGGGGTTCTAAGTTATATCTATGAAAGGTCCTTGGTTGGAGTATCAGTCTCAGAAAAGACCCCTGTGCCCAGATATTTTGGTTCTGTTGCTCTTCCTGTAGAGTTCCTGTCCCCTCCAGGTCTTACTATCTTCCCCTTCATTCATAAGATTCCCTGCACTCTATTTTTAAAATTTTTTTTATTTACATGTATATGAGTGTTTTGTGTGTCTGTATGTCTCTGCACCATGTGCATGCATAGCCTAAAGAGGCAAGAAGAGGGAGTCAAATCCTTTCAGCTACAGTTACAGATGGTTGTGATCCATCCTGTGAATGCTGGAAACTGAACCTAGACAAGTATCTGCAAACACAGCAAGTGTTCTTTACTGTTGATCCATTTCTCCAGCCCCGTTGTACTGAACATTTAAAGAATAAAAACTATTATTATATTTTAAAGATTGTACTAGTTAATTTTTCTGGAGACTTGACTGGACCACAAAACCCTGAGTGTGTGATTAAACAGTAATCTGATGTTTCTTCTGGGGCATTTTAGGATGAAGTTCATATTTAAATTAGTGGTCCTTGAGTAAATTGTTACCCTCTGTAATGTGTGTGGACTTCATGCAGTTGACAGCCTAACTAGGAAAAAAAAAAAGGAATGGGTAAGTCTATAGCAGATGAACTTTAGATTTCAATTTCAACATTGGCCCCTGAATATGTATGCACCTTGCCATCCAGGGTTTTGAGTTGTTGTTGTTGTTGTTTTTCCCAAGTCAGAGTTTCTCTGTGTAGCTTTGGCTGCTCTGGAGCTCACTCTGCAGACCAGGCTGGCCTCTAACTCACAGAGATCCGCCTACCTCTCCTTTCCAAGTGCTGGATTAAAGGCGTGTTCCACCACTGCCTGGCTCACCAGTCAGTTTTATATATTATGGACTACCTGGATTGCATACCAACACAATCCAATTCCTTAAAGTCTATCTCTAAGGATACACATATCCTGCTGATACTATTTCTCTGAGGAATTAAGTTAATGTAGAGATATAGTTTCACTTCTTCCATATAAGTCACTGATCCCTTTTGATATCGCTTTGATATATGGTGTGAAATAGGGATGACTTAATTAATCTTCAGGCAGATGCCAAGTTATCTTGGCAAATTTTGTTAATGTCTCTTCTCCATTGAACGTCCTTGACATCTGTGGTGGTTTGAATAGGCATGACCCTCACAGATTCATTTTTTGAACACTTGGTCCATAGAGAGTGACGCTATTCGGAAATGTGGCCTTTTTGGAGGAAATAAGTCACTAGTGGCTTTGAGGTCTCAGAAGCTCAAGCCAGTTCTCTGCCTCCTGCCTAGGGATCCAGATATAGAACTCTCAGCTCTTTCACCAGCACCACGACTGCTTGAACGTCTCTACCACTGGGACCTTTCCCCTAACTGGGCTGCCTCATCACTCCCTGGTGGGAGAGGATATGCTTTGTCCTGCAGTGACTTGAGATACGAGGGTGAATTAGTATCTTTTGGGGGCCTCCTCTTCTCTGGAAGGAAGGAGAGGGAGGGATGGGAGGAGGGAGGTGTGGTTATGGGACTGGGAGGAGAGAAGGAATGGGATGGGATCTGAATGTAAAGTGATTAAATAAATAGATGGATAGACAGACAGACAGACAGATAGATAGATAAAACCTAAAATAATTCCCATGTTCAGTAAGCCAACACTGGAACATAACTGCAGACAACTGTAAACTTTGGGAAAGCTGATCAAAAAGAAAAGACTAAATGTAAAGAAAATAAAAGAGAAAGAATAGTTTGGGACAAAGCTCCAAATGTTTCTGATATGCCTGGAAAACATCTTTCCTGATGTGCTGCTGAAGTAAGTTCTGCTGGTCTGTCTAGAACTGCTGTTCAGCCACAACATCCTTGGCTCTTTTCTTTGCTGTTTCCATCATCAGACTGGTCAGACTGTGAAATTCTAAATCTTTCTGCTCCGTCCTTTTGATCACTATAAAACTGGCTAAAAGTAGCCAACAATACCCATGTTTGGTTTTGGCCTGTAAATCTCCTCTGCTAAACTTAGACATCACCCTTAAATTTGACTTTCTATGAAGTCTTAACATATGAGCACAATATAACCAAGGTCTTTCCCACAGTGTAACAAGTGACCTTTCCTCCAGTTCCCAATAGAGTTTTCATCTATTTCCAAGATCTCATCAGTATAGCCTTTAGTTGTCACACTTAAATCAGCATTCTGGTTGTCTGGAACCTCACCAGAATCACCTTTATATCAGCTACTCCAAAGGCTATTGCATTCTTTCAGTATTACTTTTCTGTTACCGAGTACATTGCTTGCTTTGGGTTTACTTAACTCACACTTTTGGAAACTCAAAGTCTGAGCTCTAGCAGCCCCAGATAGCAGTACATCATGAAGGAATCACATGTGTGACCATATATTCATATCTAAAATGGAGCCAGAGAGAGAATTGGCAAAGCCAGGCTTGCTCCTTTATCACAACCTTTTCACAAGAAATCTAAAGGAGTCAAAAGATCAGTATCCCTCTCCAATGACCTAAAGAACTCTCCCTAGATTTCAAATCTTGAAGTTTCTACCAGCTCCATCTGGGACTATTCTATAGACCAATAATTCATTGAAGTTTACTTTTGTGCCACTCTGTGTGTGTGTGTGTGTGTGTGTGTGTGTGTGTGTTGTATGTGTGTTGTTATATATGTGTGTGCTCTATGTTTGCATGGAGTATATATGTGTGAGAATGGGCATACCATTGCACACAAATAAATGCAAAGGCCAGAGACAGATGTTAGGAAGCTTATTCTACTCCTCTCTTCCTTATTATCTTAAGACAGGGCCTTTTACTGAGCCAGAAACTTGATGTTTCAGACAGAATGGCTGGCTCCTGGGATCCACTTGTCTCCACTCCCCAGTGCTAGGGCTATAAGAACATGTAGTCACACCCAGGTTTTATGTAAGTGCTGGGGGATTTGAACTCCTTTCCTCATGCTTGCATGAAATGTTCTTGCTCACAGAGACATCTCGCCAGGCCCAGTACCAGTTTAAGATACAACTTGTTGAAGACCTACCTTCCCTTATTATGTGTAAATAACACTTTTGCCAAAAGTAAAATGAAGTTAAATATGTAGGCTTGTTTGAAATTACTCTTTTACTGGAGTGTGTGGCAATTTTTTTTACATTTTTTTTTTTTGGTTAGAATATCATCAAAGTATACTTTAAAGTCAAATAGTGTGATGACCCTAATTTTGATCATCCTTGTCAATGAAATCACCTTGCCTATTCATGTTGTTACACCCAGTTCACGAGCCCCCAAAAGACCTACAGGAATCGATTCCATTGCAAAACACACGAGGGTCTTTTTATTACAAGCTCGAGCCGGGTGGCTGCCCTTTACAAAGACATACGGGAAAGCGACCCCCGGCTCTGGGAGATCAAGGTTTTTAAAGGAACAAAAATGCCAGTGGGGTAGTACAAGCCTTGGCATTACAGGATTGGGTAAGAGGGACAAAATGCAAGTGGGTGGTCTCTAGGGAAGCTGACCTTTAAAATGATTGGTCTATTTTTAGGCGCCAAGACTGCTATTAGTCGGGCCTAGCTACCTGGGAGACATCTGGCCTCTAGTTCTTAGGGGCCATTTTACTCCAGTCATACCCTGAGGTTTATCTGGGTGGGGACTGCTGCTGGCTCATTATCTGAAAGGAATGTGGGACTCTGCCCTAGCCTCTGGGCTAGCCTTCTGCTCTGAAAGGAATGTGGCCTTGTGATTCTGCCCCAGCCCCAGGAATTAACTCTAAACTTTCAAGGTTTTTGTGTTCTTGTTCTGAATGACTTAAGAATTATTTGCTGTTTCTATGAAAGTATCATTGGAATTTCACTTGTTAAGGTTTGCATTGATTCGGTAGTTTGCTTTAGGTAGTATGGATCGTTTAACCATACTAAATATTCTAATTGGTGAACAAAGTATCTTTCCATTTATCTGTGTCTTCTTTAAGTTTTTTTCCTTGTACAGGTCTTCCTTGATCAAACTAGTTTCTAACCATATTTGTGCTCTGCAAAGGGGGTTCTATTCTTGACTTTGTTTGGAAAATTCATTGTTGGTGTATAGAATCCCAAGCAATTTTTCTATCTTAGAACTTTACTGAATTCATTTAATTGCTAAATATTTTTGTGGATGCTTTAGGGCTTATATGTGATCATGTCATTTATAAACAGACAATTTCTTCATTTTCACTTAGGATTCCCCTTCTGTGGTGGTTTGAAGAATGGCCCCTATATGCTTATATTTGGATGCTAATTACTAGGAAGTGACACTATTTGAAAGGATTAAGAGGTGTGGCCTTCAGAGGAGGACTTTGCAGCCAGTCCTGAAAATACCTGACAAAAGGGGAGGAGGTCCTCCCCTATATGAAAGGGGAGGAGGTCCTCCCCTATTAGTGGACTTGGAAAGGGGCAGGGAGGAGATGAGGGAGGGAGGGTGGGATTGGGGAGGGAATGAGGGATACAGCTGGGATACAGAATTAACAAAATGTAACTAATGAGAAAAATAAAATTATGGAAAAAAAAAAGAGGTGTGGCCTTGTTGTAGGAAGTGGGTCACTAGAGGTAGGCTTCAAAGTTTCAAAAGCCCAAACCAGGGCCAGTACCTTTTCTTCCTGCTACTGTGGATCTGGATGTAGCACTCTCAGCTATTATGTCTGCCTGCATTGCCACCATGCACCCTATGAGAAGCATGAAACTGTAAGCAAGCTCCAATTAAGTGCTTTTTTTTAAAAAAAAATAAGAGTTACAAAGGCCGTGGTGTCTTTTCACAGTAATAGAACACTGACTAAGACTGTTTTCCTTTTCTTAGTGCACTAAGTAGGAACAGCAGTTCTGTGTTGAGTAGCTTTGACGAGTGTGAACACCTAGTCTCACTCCTTATATTAGAAGAAAAGCTTTCGACTTTTCACCATTGACTATGTTGTTGTGAGTTTGTCATATGTGGCTTTTATAGTGTACAAATATATTCCTTCTACACCTAAATTATTCAGAGTTTGATCACAAAACATGAATGAATTTTATCTTGTGTCTTATATGCTTGTTATAGATCTAATGGGATAAGTTTTTAATCTTTCATTTTGTTAACGTGGTGTTCCAGATTCTTATATCTCCATTTGCAAAAGTATCACTGTGATCACTTGGTTTTAGTGCTTTGCTTATTTCAGTTGCTAGTTTTCTTTCATTTGTGGATCCTAGATTTTAGAGAACTATAGAAGTTCAGGGGAACACCAACCCACCCACAAAACTTTGACCCAAAATGTACCCTGACTACAACACGTGTAGGGATAAAGATAGAACAGACATTAAGGGAATGTACAACCAATGTCTGGCCCAACCTGAGAACCATCCCATGAAAGAAAGCCAACCCCTTACACTATTAATGATATTCTGCTATGCTTGCAGACAGGAGCCTAGAATATCTGTCCTCTGAGAAGATCCACCCAGCAGCTGATTGAAACAGATGCTGAGACTCACAGCTAAACATTGGCTGGAGCGAGGGGAGGCTTGTGGAAAGTGTAGGTAAGGAAGGACCTAGGAGGGGTCAAGAACTCCACAAGAAGACCAATAGAGCTAACTAGCTGGGGCTCAGAGGAGATTTTGGAAACTGTAGCACCAACCAAGGACCATGCATAGACTGGACCTAGGCCCCCTACACAAATGCAGCTGATGAGCAGCTTAGGCTTTGTGTGGGTCTCCTAGTAAGGGGTGTGGGGGCTCTCTCTGACATGGATACAGTTGCCTACTTTTTGACCATTTTCTTTTAGTGGGTCTGCTTTGCCAAGTCACAGGGGAAAAAGATGCACTCAGTCTGAATGCAACTTGATGTTCTGGAGAGGGTTGGGGAGGGTCCGCTTTTCTGAGGACTAGGGAAGGAGAGAAAGGGGAAAGAGGGAGAGAGGGAGGTACTAGGAGGAAATAAGGGAGGGGACTATGATTGGGATGTAAAGTGAATAAATAAATAAGTAAACAAATAATTATCTTTTAAAAAATCTTCAAAAGAAATAATTAGTTCAAAAGTATATAGATACTGGTATGTATGTTATGAAAAACGAACTGTTAATTGAGATGTGCCTTCTATATACAAGATAAATATAGCCAGTACAGCTAGTCTACTGCACAGGGTTTACATGGATATAGGATTTGCAAAAGTGTAGTGTAGACACCTGGGATTTGACTTGTACACAACTGTGCTGTTTTTCAGATGACCTGTAATAGTTCTCTCCATTTTAACAGTTACAAGAATTGCTCTGGTTTGCTGCATGCCGCTATGTCCCTATATGTCTTATCATTTACTGTAGATGAATAGGATCTTGACACACTGTTAGATCTCATTCATTTATGTAAAAATATTTCATTAGTACTGTAATTGCAACCTCCGCATTTATGTAAAAAGTAATGGCTTTTTTTGGAGAGCCTTAAATTTTATATTAAGGGCTGGAGAGATGGGTCAGCAGTTAAGAGTACTGGCTGCTCTTCCAGAGAATGTGGGTTCTACTTCCAGCACATCATGGCTCACAAACAACTGTAACTCCAGGAAAATCGAATGCCCTATTCCAACCTTTGTAATCACCAGGTATGCATATGGCATACAGACATACAGGCAGGCAAGACAGCCCTACACATAAAATATTTTTTAAAATATTTTAAAGCTGTGTGCAGTAGTGCACACCTTTAATACAAACACTCAGGAGGCAGAGGCAGAGGCAGAGGCAGAAGAATCTCTTTGTGAGACCAGCCTGTTCTATATAGTGAGTTTCCAGAAAACCAGAGCTATATAGAGACCCAGTTTTATCACAGACATAGCAGCCTTAACTAAGATACCTTTTTTTAGTCAAGCAACTCAAGTGTTTATATTTCTTTGGGATCAGCAAGTGGGTGATTATTCTGTAATTTGGCAATGTTGTATCTACACCCTTTCATTTTTTCTTTGTTTTTAATTATTTATTTATTACTGATTACAATATATTCACTTTGTATCCTAGCTGTAGTCCCCTCCCTCATCTCCCAGTCCCACCCTTCTTCCCTCTTCTCTCCCTATGCTCCTACCCTAGTCCACTGATAAGGGAGGTCCTCCTCCCCTTCCATCTGACCCTAGCTTATCAGGTCTCATCAGGACTGGGTGCGTTGTCCTCCTCTGTGGCCTGGCAAGGCTTCTCTCCCAGGGGGAGGCGATCAAAGAGCCAACCACTGAGTCCATGTTAGAGACAGCTCCTACTCTGCTTACTAAGAAACCCACACGGAGACTGAGCTGCCTATGAGCTACATCTGACCAGGAGGTCTAGGTCCTCTCCATGCACGGTCCTTGGTTGGAGTATTAATCTCTGCAGGACCCCTGTGAGTGAGATAACCCAGAAGCAGAAAGATACACATGGTATATGTGGTATTACATTTATATAACATACATTTATATGTGGATGTTAGTAGTTAATATAGGATAAACATATTAAAATCTATAGTCCTAAAGAAGCTAAACAACAAGGAGGACCCTAGGGAAGATGCTTAATCCTCATACAGAAGAGCAAACAGTATAGACATTGGATGCAAGAGAAGACAGGGAACAGGGCAGGAACCTACCACAGAGGGCCTCTAAAGACTCTACCCTGCAGGGTATCAAAACAGATGCTGAGGCTCATAGCTAAACTTTGGGCAGATTTCATGGAATCTTATGTAAGAATGGGGAGATAGAAAGGCCTGGAGGGGACAGAAGTTCCACAAGGAGACCAAGAAAGTCAAAATACCTATACCCTTTCAATTGTTGTTGCCTTACATTGATGTATGTTCCTTTGAAAAAAAAAAAAACAGAAGCTTATTCCAATCACTAAATATTGGCTTTGATCAGGGAAGCTCTTTACCAGGCAGCACATCTAGAAGTTCTGGGCAGCTTGGATCTATAGGGTATCACTTGCTACTGGGGGGAAGCTGTAGGGCCTGGGTCTCTGGGAGGGTGTTCTAGGTCATTGCAAATGTAAAAAGGTGCACATGGTATTTTGATTCATGTGGTCCATCCTAGTACTATAATAGACTGAGATGGACCTGTACCCTTTGTTTCCTGGAGAGTAGGTATGTGAAAAGCCAGCCTGCAGGGTTGGGTTCATAGATACCAATATGACACTGAAGAAAAATGAGTCCTGAGTCCACAGGTACAAACCTGAATGCTTGAGGTTAGAGGTGTCAACCTGCTTGAGAAGTGTGTATGAATCTAGGAACTGTGTGAATTAACCTGACTCTGGGAGGGTCTGGCAATATGTATCCACAGGGCCAACTTAGGGGGTGGATCTGAGAGTTTGAGAATAGTAATGATGATACAAGGCTGTACCATGTGGCAAAACTCAATAGTTTCTAGGTACTTTAGTTCCTGGATGTCTCTCAAAGTAAACCTCTAGGCTTTCTTAGAACTTCTTTGCTGGGAACACTTCACAGACTAACTTTACACCATTCCATTTTGCTAAGTGGAGTCATCTTCAAAGCAAGGGATACCCTGGGCTTTGGAAGTGAAGCCTTAGACTGCAAGGGTAAATTCAATATGGATTTTGTAGCTCAAAGCTACTGAAGTTTCTTATTACTTAGGTAATTACTTAGATATAATCAAGCTTCAAGAGCATTGGGACTTCACCCTGCCCCCACCATAATCAACAGTCTGTATTTACAAAGATTAAAACTTCAGGACTCTAATACTGATCAGAAGGATAATACCAGACTCATTGTACACATGATGTTTTAAATTTCCTTGTAGATAACTAATAGATGGCTATCTAGGATGGGCTTCAGAAACACTAAACACTTTAAGACTGCTCTTTAGCAGGAAGCTTTCTGGTAAATATACCATTTCTGGCTGCTGTAAGGGTCAATCCAAATGGCCCACAATCACACAGACAACACAAAGTTCCTCAAGGAAAGCTGCTTGTTCTAGAAACTACAGCAATACTACAGAGCTTCTCTAAAATGTAGACTGGTCCAATAGTCCTGTTAGCCACAACCTACACAGGGGCTGCTACATTTTACTCTGTGATAAACTCTAACTGTTTTCTACATTGTGCTCAGGGTGTCTAATCCATATTCTCTGGAAAGCTATCACATGGACCTGTGAGCCAAGGTGGGTTCAGAGCAAGACCTTTGTGGCATCTTTTAGTGTTTTTGCAAAGACATAGTGATTTTTATCTTCATTATGGTAAGGCACAGATTCCCTTCTGTGGGGTAATGTCATGAAATAACCTCATGGTTTATGTTTATTATTATTATTATTATTATTATTATTATTATTATTATTATAAAACTTACCTCTATGGCTACACTTCCACTTTTGCCTATTCACTATTTTCTGAATTATAAGTGTCAGAGCATTGGCTTCTGCTCCACTTATATTTCAGTAACTGGTAATAAAAGAGCTAAGCTAGATTTTAAATGAGATTCTAAATACTATGCCAACTTTTATAAGATCTACTCAAAAGAACATGAGTGCACAGAGTGTACACAGAAAAAGTAAAACATTTGTACAGTTTCTAACTGTACTGGTGGTTCCTTAACCAACAGTCATTACAGATTTCAGAGTTCCAGTACGATAGCTCTTCTAAAATATGCCGTTCATCCTATTGAAAAAATGTTATGTCGTCTTATATTATAAAGATACCCTAAATTTTTCACTAAAACATGATCACTTCAGCTTCCTTTACTGACAAACTGTACAAGCTTTAACTGGGACCATTCAAGCACCATCCAATCTTATCTTAGACCACTAGCTAGCTTTAGATTAACTCTTAACTGATAAAGACGGACTTTATGCTGTTATTAATAAATGTTGTTTCCCTAAGTCAACAATTCAAGGATACTACAGATTGACTTTCACAAGACTATCATTCAGTCTAACCTCCACAGATATCTTCAAAGTGATAGTTGTCACTCTTCTATTTCTATTATACATCACTCACCCTGTAGCTGAGTCCCTGGGAATTGGTTATTATCTCCACTTTGCTTGTAGACTTAAGTCTGCTGGACAGGTAAATGTATTAATCAGACTTTAAGAGCATCCATTTAAAAACTTTGCCAGGAGACTCATTTTACCAGGAAGAAAATACTACAAACAAACAAACAAAAAACCTGTTTAGAATCTGTGTAAACTTTCATTCAGCTCCTGGCCTTAGTCCTTTTGAAGCACCTAATAGCTACCCTTTTCTACATAAAGGTATGTTTATAGATGACACAGTCTGTTTTTTTAAGTCAGAAATATGAGACGACTTCTACCTTTGGCACTAGAAGAACACATGACATACCAAAGTACCTACAAAGTAATTAATAGGTAACAATCTGAACCTAGCTTCTAGAACTCTAAACCTTTTAAGATTATTATTTAGCTGGAGCCTTTATAATATAAAAATAGGAGCATGAGTTGTGTAGCAATCTCCTCTGAGGTAAAATATTACATCTTGGAGGGAAGTTCATTAAGAGTAAAGATGTTCTAAATGGGACAAGAAGCATTGTATCTTACAGGGAAACTGGTTAAGACCAAAGTAAACAACTTAAAAAAACCTCAGGAAGTTCTTAAAACTGAACAGATGCACTAGGCTCCTGCCTTACCTGCATATATAAGTAGTAAAGACTGCTGGAATACACTCTCAGACCACCTGAACTTCCTGGAAATAATACTCTACAAAACGTGGAGCTATCTACAAGTTGTGCAGTGCATTTCATATGTCCAGCTTTAGTAAGATGTCATCCATGCTTTGGTGGGCTTGTGGTGATACAGCAGGCTTTTTGTCATCTCTGCTCCTATACATAACCACAATGTGACCGTTGTTGGTTACTTATGTGGCATAAGTTGATGTTTGTCCAAATTTCTTTAGGATCAGTGCCACACAACATACCAATGATACCTCCTCTAAGAGTTAATGTAAATGAGCCTGTCAATCACTTAAAAAGGATAAAGTCCTTTAGGAAAATTTAGGCACTATAGAAAATTTTCTAGACACTATAGAAATAGTATAAAGCTTGCCTAAAAGATATTGAAATAATATTGGGCCATTGTCCACTCTCACCTGTTGAGACACCATTCTCCTTTACAATGTTCCCTTTGGTCAATAACTGTCTTTACCTCTTGATACTGGTATCTCCCCTACAATTGTCCCCTTGGCAACTGTCTACTTTCTTCCCTTTGAGAATGTCCTCTACTCTCCAATGATATCTTTGTTCATATACTCTCATCCTTTGAGAATTGTTTCTACTTTATAACAAGCTGCTCATCTTCTTTGGTGTGTTCAGTGAATCTCATCTGATTCTTTTTCAATAGAGATCAAAAGGACTAAGGAGCGAATGGGCATCCAGAGAGAGATACTGTGACATTGTTGATATCTAGATTTGTAGTTTTAATGAACATGCTTTGTAGGATTTTGATTTTTAACTTATTCATTCTTTTATGTTCTAATAGTTAATCTGTTCTGAATAATGTTCTATGTGCAGCTGTGGAAATGTATATTCTAGTAGTGGTATATGTGCTACATGTCTGCTTGATGTATGGAGTTGCTCATATATATATATATATATATATATATATATATATATATATATATATATATTGCAATAGCAAGAGAGCTTTATTACGAGAGCAACTGAACTCAGGACTCAAGTCTCACTGACACAGTAGTAGAGAAGGGGGACCCTGAGCCCTGAGTGAGCAGGGTTTTTAAAGGGAAACTCTGTGCTCAGGGGGTTTTCATGACAGCCAGCAGGGGAGGCACATGTTTCCATGACAGCAAACAGGAGGGTACATGCTTTGACATTACAGGATTAGGTAAAAGTTGGAGGGGGGAGGTGACCTTCTCTGTGGCACAATTGCCTAAGGCATATGCCTCTCTGAGGCACAATTGCCTAAGACATATGATCACAATGTCCATTCTTTTAAACTGTATCTGAAACATTGGGAAGATTTTTCCCACCAGATTCTCAACCGATTCTCATTGATTATTGCCAGGGAGATTGTTCTGTTTTCTATGAAGTATTTATTCTGTGATATTTCCTGGAGGCTGTTGCTAGGAGAGTTAAATTTGTTCTCTGCTAAGTGTACATTCTATGATATTTCCTGGTACCTGAATTTAGCTCCCAGTCACGATGGCTCTTTTATTTTTATTTCTTATTTTTTAATATTAATCACAAGTTATTTACTTTGTATCCAAGCCATAGCCTCCCCCTCATTCCCTCCCATTCCCACCCTCCCTCCCTCATCTCCTCCCTGTCCCTTTCCAAGTCCACTGATAGGGGAGGACCTCCTCCCCTTCCATCTGACCCTAGCCTATCAGGGTATCTTAAGGAATGGCTGCAATGTCCTCCTCTGTGGCCTAGCAAGGCTGTTCCTCCCTCAGCAGGGAGGGGGAGTAAAGGAGCCAGTCATTGAGTTCATGTCAGAAATTGTTCCTGTTCCCTTTACTAGGAAAACCCACTTGGATACTGAATTACCATGGGCTACATCCGAGCAGGGGTTCTAGGTTGTATACATACGTGATCCTTGGTTGGAGAAACAGTCTCATAGAGGACCCCCGCACCCTGATAGATTTTGTCCTTGTGGAGCTCCTGTCCTCTCCCATTCATACTAACTCCCCCTTTTATCATATGATTCCCTGCACTCTACCGAAGATTTAGTTATGAGTCTTAGCATCTGCTTTGATACACTGCTAGGTAGAGTCTTTCAGAGGCCCTCTGTGGTAGGCTCCTGTCCTATTTTTTGTCTTCTCCTACTTCCCATGTCCATCCCATTTGTCTTTCTAAATGAGGATTGATCATCTTACCCCGGGTTCTCTTTCTTGTTTATCTTCTTTAGGTGCACATATTTTAGTATGTTTATCTTATCTTATAGGACTATATAAGTGAGTATATACCATGTGTGTCTTTCTGCTCCTGGGATACCTCACTCAGGATCATCTTTTCTAGATCCCACCATTTGCCTGCAAATTTCATGATTTCCTTGTTTTTAACTGCTGAGTAGTATTCCATTGTGTAAAAGTACCCCAATTTCTGTATCCATTCCTCAACGGAGGGACATCTGGGTTGTTTCCAGGTTCTGGCTATTACAGATAAAACTGCTACAAACATGGTTGAGCAAATGTCCTTGTTGTGTACTTGAGCATGTTTTGGCTATATGCCTAGGAGTGGTATAACTGGATCTTGAGGAAGCACTATTCCTAATTGTCTGAGGAAGCACCAGATTGATTTCCAAAGTGGTTGTACAAGTTTGCATTCCCACCAGCAATGGAGGAGGGTTCCCCTTTATCTACAGCTTCTCCAGCATGTGTTGTCACTTGAGTTTTTAACCTTTGCCATTCTAAAGGTGAAATCTCGGGGTCATTTCGATTTGCATATCTCTGATGGCTAAGGATGTCGAGCATTTCTTTAGGTGTTTCTCTCCCATTCTATATTCCTCTGCAGAGGATTCTCTGTTGCTTAGATTTTAAATTTCTTTAATTATCTTCTTTCTAGCTCTAAGAATCAAAAAGCATATAGAAGTCTCTAATGATTATTGTAGACTGGATTGTTAACATTAGCTCTTAGAAGTAATGCCACTACACCACTACTTACTACTTCCTACCTCTCGCCTGTATGTGGTCTTAGGAAGGGGAAGTATGACTGCAGACAGAACTCCAGTTAGGCAATTCCTGTGACTGGTCCCACAAGCTGGAGTAGGATTTTTCAGTGGATCAGCTGCCCAAATCATTCATGCAGTGGTCATTCATGTTGGGAGTGGACTTTGTTGATGATGTAGCTTCCCAATCACCCATGTTCCTATAGGTAATGGCAACTGATCGGCTGATGCATCAATATGAACTTAGATGAAGATTGGATTTTAGTTTACAAGTGATGCCCTTTGTGGGATGCATTGTCATTTCTTTATATCCTCCAAGGAAAAGTCACACAACAATATAGTTTGATTTTTAATCCACTTTTCCAGTCACTCCAAGTTTAGGGTAAGTGAGAATTGTAATGTGTGTGTATAAAACACCGTTAACATTTTAAAGTGCATAGCAGCAATAACTATATTCACATTATGGGCAAACAGCTATAGAATTTCTTCAGGTGGCAAAAGTAAATTTCTATTCTCTGTAAAAAGAAAATCAATAAGAATAATAATGAGAAGGAGGATGAGGAGAATGACAAAAAATATCACCACGACTGTGGTGCTTTGAAAAGGAGTGGACTCCATAGGCTCATATTTTTGAATACTTGGTCATTAAGGAGTAGCACTACTGGAGAGAGATTAGGAGGTATGTCCAACTTGGAGGAACTGTGTCACTGGGGATGTTGGGGTGGGCTTTGAGGTTTCAAGAACCCAAAACAGGCCCAGTGTGTGTGTGTGTGTGTGTGTGTGTGTGTGTCTGTCTGTCTGTCTGTCTGTCTCTGTCTCTCTGTCTCTCTATCCTCTGTCTATCTGTCTCTTTCTCCCTCTTTCTCTCTACCTCCCTCTCTCTTCTGCCTTTGGATCTAGACAGACAACGTTCAGATCCTCTCAAGCACCATGTCTGCCTACAGGATGCTATGCTTCCTACCATGCTGATAATAGACTAAACCTCTGAAAATGTAAGTCAGCCCCAATTAAATGTTTTTTTATAAGAACTGCTGTGCTCATAGTTTCTCTTCATAGCATTAAAACAGTGAATAAAACCATGATTCTGGTAACCATGATTCTATTAATACCTTTTTAATGAATTTGACTACTTCATATACTCATCTTAGTGAAATCATTCGGTATTTTTACTTTTTTGTGGTGAGCTTATTTTCTTTACCACAGTACCTGCAAAGTTTATCCAGATTGTAGCACCTGCAAATTGTCCTTCTCTTTGAAAGGGCAAATAAGATACTACTGCATATTTATGCCACATTCTTCTATTCTACCGATAGATGTGTGAGTTATTTCTACCTTTTTACTGTTGTAAATAAAAGCTTCTATGACTAAAGATATACAGATTTTTCCTTGAAGATCTTGTTTCCAATCTTCTTGGGTGAATACCCACAGATGGAATTGTTAGATTATATAATTTTAAAATTATTTTAAGTAATTACCATAATATTTTCTACAATAACACATCATTTTATATTCTAACAAAGAGTGTTGAAAGTGTCAGATCTAAAGGTCTTTGTAATGTTAAAGGTCTTTTAAGTAGAAGCTCATGTCATTTGCAAGTACAGATAATTTGATTTGACTTTTTTCCTTATGTATGTCCCTTTTATTTTTTCTCTTGTCTTGTTGCTCTAAGGCTTTAAACACTACACTCTATAATTGTAGGCACCCTTGTCTTATTCCATATTTTAGAGTAAATAGTTTTGGTTTTTCCCCATTTAATATATTGACTATATATGGGTTTGTCATATGTAGCCTTTTTAGAGTTGAAATATGTTCCTTTGATTATTAGATTCATGACTTTTATCATTAACACATGTTAAACTTTGAAAATGGCTTTTCTATATCTATGGAAATTATCATATGATTCTGTACTAAAGTCTGTTAATACAGTGCATTACATTTACTGATTTGCATGCTTTATGCCAAACTTGCATCCTTGGTATGAAACCAATTTGGTGGTGGTATATGTTCTTAATGTGTTCTTGAATTTGGTTTACAATTATGTTGAGAATGTTTACATCTGTTCTCCAGCAAAATGTGGGATCAAGATAATACCAGCTTTGCAGAAGATGTTTAAAGCGGTCTCCTCTATTTCTATTTTATGAAAATGTTTAAGAAGTGCTGATGCAGCTGAGCACAGTGGCACACACCCATAATCCCAGCACTCAGGGAGGCAGAGGCAGGTGGATCTCTGTGAGTCGAGCCCAGACTGATCTACAAAGTGAGTCCAGGACAGCCAAGCCTACACAGAGAAACCCTGTCTCAAAAAGAAGAGAAGAAGAAGAAGAAGAAGAAGAAGAAGAAGAAGAAGAAGAAGAAGAAGAAGAAGAAGAAGAAGAAGAGGAAGAAGGGGTGTTGGTGCTAGACTTCCTTAAAGATTTTTAGAATTCAGTAGTGAATCTGTCCAACCACTGACTTTTCAATGTGGGAAGACTTCAATGTCATCGCTTATTTTACATCTCTTGAAGTTAGCATATCTCCTTGCATTTGTGTTGGCAGGTTATATGCATTTGGGAATGTATGCATTTCTTTTAAGTTTTCCAACATTTTGATACTGTTTTTGAAAATACTAGGAATCAAATCCAAATTCTGAGCATGCCAGACAAGGACTCTACCACTGAGCTACATCCCTGGCCCCTGTATTCTAGTTTTTTAGACTATAAGTTTTCAAAATATTCCCTAATGTCCCTCTGGATTTCATAAGAGCCTGCTAAAATAGCTTCTTTTTCATTTATAGTTTTATTTTTATATTATCTACTTTTCTTGCTTTTGTTTTTGAGACATGGTTACTCTGTGTATAGCCTTGGCTGTCCTGGACTCACTTTGTAGACCAGGCTAGCCTCAGACTCACAGAGATCCACCTGCCTCTGCCTCCCAGAGTGCTGGAATTAAAGGTGTCTACTTTTCTTTAGATTTTTCTGAACTTACTTATCTTTTCAAAGAATTAACTTTTTGTTTGATTGCTTCTGAGTATTATTATCTCAACAGTCATATCATTTGAGTTCAATTTCTTCTTTTTCTAGAACTTTGAGGTATATAATCAGGTTATTTATTTGTGAGCCATTAATTTTTTTAATGTAAGTATTTAGAACTATAATCTTTATGAACGCTTTTGTGTTTCTCATAAGTTTTGGTAGGTTATGTCATAATTTTTATTTATTTATAGAATGTCAAAAACTTTTCTTCTTGATTTCCTCAGTGACCCACTGTTCACTCAAAAATGTATTGTACAACATTAAATATTCATGTAGCTTCTTTTAGTCTACTATTATCTGATGAAATGTTATTGCTTTGATTTTGCTTTGTGTCCTATAATGTGAATAGCTTTAGAGAAGGCCCATGTGAGGCAGGGAATAATTATATTCCCTTTTTGTTGGATAGAATACTCCTTTTTCTTCTCTTTTTGAAATTATTATGATTTATTACAATTTATTCAATTTCTATCCTGGCTGTGACTCCCTCCCTCATCTCCTCCCAATCTTACCCTCCCTTCCTCTTCTTCCTCTATGCCCCTCCCCTAATCCACTGATAGGGGAGGTCCTCTTCCTCTTCCATCTGACCCTAGCTTATCAGGTCAGGACTAACTGCATTATCTTCCTCTGTGGCCTGTAAGGCTGCACCCTGCCCCCCAGGGGAGGTTTTCAAAGAGCCAGCCAATGAGTTCATGTCAGAGGCAGTTCCTATTCTCCTTACTAGGGAACCCACTTGGAGACTGAGCTGCCATAGGCTACATCTGAGCAGGGGTTCTAGGTTATCTCCATGTACATGTTCCTTGGTTGGAGTATGAATCTCAGAAAAGACCCCTGTGACCAGATTTTTTGGTTCTGTTGCTCTCCTCATGGAGCTCCTGTCCCCTCCAGGTCTTTCATCTCCCCCTTCTTTCATAAAATTTCACCTTTCTTTCATAAAATTTCATGCATTCTGCCTAAAGTTTAAGTATCTCTTAAATGCAATTGCAGTATAGTGTTATTTACTTGTACTGCTGCTTTGATTGTTTTTAGTTTGAATTATGTGCCTAAAGAAGAGATTGGTGAAATCTCCCACTGATTATGCCTGATATTATTAATGTGTAGTAATCATCAACTTCAGATTTTTAAATCACATTTCTGCTACTCATTCAACACCTACAATACTCTGTTCTGTTTTGTGTATAGAATTTGTACCCATCCAATTGTGTTTACACAGTCCAGACCTTCTCTCTTGAGCTCTCATGGTATCACCTGTGAGAACATAGTGCTGGCTGCGACAGCTGATGTCAGTCAGCAGGTAGTACCACAAATGATTTCTTGTGGATCTGGCACATTTACTGTGGAGAAATGCAGGCTTTGCCTTAGTTTTCTTTATTTATTTTAGTCTTTCTTGTATATAAATAGGATTTTTTATGTTTTTATCATCGCACTTTTTTATCTACTGGCTCAGATGCAGCTTCTAGTCCACCATCTTAACTGTATACCCCAATCTACCAATCCTACACAATTTAATGAAAAAAAAGTTACATAATGCACCATCATTATACTAAAAATAACAGTATCAGTCTAAATTGGCACAAATGCTATCTCATCACATATATTCACACAAGTACCTCACCCATCCCAAAAGTTCATACAGGAATGTATGTTGTTCAGAATGGATATATTTTTGGCTTAACTAATAAGACACCATCAATATAAAATATCAATGGCATTACCCCTTAAAATTTAACAATATAATCTTTCTCCTCAGCAAGCTCACCAGAAAATCTTTGAATTTATTTTCTGCTGTTTTGTTGATTTGGATTTGAGATGGTGTCATATTATATATTGCTCAGGATGGTCAGTTCAGCACTTTGGCTCAAGTAATTCTAACCACCTCAGCCTCTCAAGTAGCGTGGATTACAAGCACAGCCAAACTATCATTTACGGAAATATGAAGAAGTGATTCTTGATGTCCAGATGGTCATTGGGACTTTGGCTTGTGGCCAGTTCGTAGACAAGTTGTTGGAATGTAGCGGCTTGTTGACTGGCTGCTTCTCTTGAGAGAGCAAATACGTGACAGTTCTGGTTAGAAACACATGATAGAAGCAAACAAGTGTTAGGAGATGACAGTTGGAAAATATGAATAATTATTGCACTCCAATTGAGGAAATATTCTTCTACATACTATGGAATAAACAGGACCACTCCTCTAAATATACAGTTCCTTCTAAAAATACCAGCCTTTCAGATGCGTAACTTACAAATTTAGGGGTTTTTATGTAGTTCTTTGAGATGTTTTGATCATATTTACCTCTCTTTTTCCAACTCTTCCCACACCACTCACTCCTTTTCTGTCCAATGAGCTTTGTGTCTTTTTAAAAGCTCCTCCCCACTTCCAAACAAGTTTATGCTGCTCTAAGAGTTTTGGATGTGAGGTCTTCCACTGGAACATGGTCAACTTACCAGGGGATTCGGTCTAAAAGAAAATGATCCTTCCCTCTCCCAGCAGCTAACAATCGTCAGTAGCTCCAAGTAGACTGTGATTAATACTCCACGCATTTTGGACAGCATAAAAATTGTAGTGATGAAAACATCAGTACATAGAATCCCCCAATTTCTATTTCGGAGAGCTAGAGTTAGACTGGCATTGAAAGTATCGCAGTGGGTCTATAAGAAGAAGCTCATGGAGCACATAGGCTTGTTCTAGCTCTTTGGCTTGGTAGTTAGCTTGTATTTCTACATTTAGGTTAGTATTATCCCTGCTTTTTGTAGCACATCCAAGCTTTTATGGTAGGAATTTCAGGCAAAAAGACAAAACAGACAATTTAGTAAAAGTCACAAAAGCCACTTACCTATAATGATAGTGTGGAGGTCTACACAAAAAAATACCAAACACCAAGCCTGAGGAAAATCCAGATACAATTGTCCAAATGTATTCCTCAGTTTGAGTATACGAAGACATGATGTTGCGCCAAATGAGGTTCAGAGATTCCAGGGATATTACAAATAAAGAACAGCAAATATGAGTAAAAGTAATACAAATTAATGATTTTTTTAAAGACAAGTTCTTACCATACAACCCAGGCTAGGCTGTAATACAACTGATTTCTAATTTTAGTGCTAGGATTACAGGATTATACCACCAACCCCAGCACTCATGGTATTCTTATGAAAGGAGTATTTCACCCACAGGCGACTTTTTACAAGTTTTTACATACCAAGTATTCTTGGTATGTTTGGTCTGATGAAAGGGCTGAAATGAGACAGACATATATCCGCAGATCCTCTCTCCAAGGCAGACATTGACTTTGCACATAGAAAGCTTCATTGTACCCTAGTGGATTCCTGACATTTTAAGGAAGGTTTCTATGACTGATTCTGAGATCCACTCACCTTTTAGAGAAGTAGCTGCTGATCTAGCCATTGTCTTACTATGACTACAATATATTCTCTGCTACACTTGTAAGTATCTTTCTTAGGTTGGATACAGGCAGGATAAGAAAAAAGTGCCAAAACATACAGTGTGAAAATGAAATACATACATACACCACACACACACACACACACACACACACACACATACACATACATATACTTGGGGGAAGCTATAATATACAGTGTTTAAAGATTACTTTCAAAACCAGAGCAGATTGTCTTTGAAAGGCACAAACAAGGAGTTGCTTCTTACATTATCAAAGCAAAGGTGCCAAAAAAGCATGAAGGTAAAGAACTTATTTCTTGACCAAAGGTGGAAACTTTTTTCTGACCAACTTTGTTGAGCCTATGAAAGAGGAGAAACAGGAAAATTTCTTTAAGCGGATACAGATTGGGAAGACATAATAATGGAAAACTTCTTGCTTTACAAAGCAACTCTAGCTCATGATGAAATGGATTCAGAAGGCATTAACAGCTATGGACCCTGCATTGAATGAGAGGACACAGAAGATGAGCCTCACTTTCTTGTCAAGAGCATCAATATCAAGGGAAAGATATAGTGATGGATGACTTATTTCAGTATTAAAACCACAACAGGGAGACTGTGAATACAGAGAATTCAATTTCTTGCTAGAGTAGTTGTGTGTTAGAAATGTATAGGCATGGAAAAGTTATATCATGATTTTTAAAACCCTTATGAGTGAATAAGCCATACCAGATATTTTTGCAATTAAAGTCCTTAAGATTATGTAAGACTTAGAACTGGATTACATCTCTTATGGGTACTCAGTTTCAGTAATAAATTGATATGAAAAACTTCTTCAATGCACCAAGAAGCTGTGGATTAAAAGGACATGATTTAGAATGTTTATTTTCTAATAATATTACCTATGGTGGAAAATATAGCATGCATAATACATTCTATAATATAGATAAGAAAATGTTAGTCATTCTCATCACCAGTTATTGCTTGTGGAGGGGAGCACTCAAGAAAAATTATGACTTCAAAGGATGTAGAAACTGAAGATTTCAGTAGCTTTCAGGGCAATATTTCTGGGAAGACAAGAACATAGAGTAGATATTATAATTTGAAGGGAGCTATAACTTGACATAGAGATTCATGACCCCTATGTGACCAAAACAAATCCAGCTGTGGAAGACATAAATACAATAATTTTTCCTGACTAGAATAAATATGATGGTGAAGATACAGAAATGGTAAACTTCCTTTGAAACCCACATGAGGTGACCTTTTTTGGAAAGAGTTGACTTTAAAGATTTACTGCCTGGACAGAGCATAGGCAACTAGATAAAACCTGAATTTGTAACACCCTTTAATGAGCAAAACCGAAGTAGCTGGAATAATAAATGGCAGAGATTATCTTTCAGGATTAATAGAGCTCTTAATGTGAAAACATCACATGGAAAACTTTTTGAAATTGGGTAAAAAGAGATAAAGGGATCATGGATATCAAAGCAGTGATGTTTATGAAAGACATCGGAGTAGGAGCCATAAAATACAAACAGGTAATTGTTACATCTAAAGAGGCTTTGTGAAAGCAAAGGCACACCACTGAAACGTGTCTTTCACTGTTTTACCAGACAATGCAGAAAAGAATATGGACACAAAAGTCATCCATTGGGCAAGAATTAATATTCGAAAAATATATAAAGCTGGAAGAAGTAGAAAAACCTGACCCCTATACAGGAGTATCAAGGGGAAAAGCTGGAAACTACCAGGCAGATACAGAAAAATAACTTCAGAGATACCAAGAGAATGGTGACCAACGAAGAAGACTTAGTGATTTGACACCATTATAATTACCTACCACAATTGGCCATATACACCAGGTCCTAGATTCTGCACAAAACATGCATAACCAGACATATTTTAATATGATATAATACCAAAGGAAGACAATGTAGCCAGTCCTGATGAGACCTGGTAAGATAGGGTCAGAGGGAAGGGGAAGAGGACCTCCCCTATCAGTGGACTTGGAAAGGGGCATGGGAGGAGATGAAGGAGGGAGGGTGGGACTGGGAGGGGAAGAGGGAGGGAGCTATAGCTAGGATACAAAGGGAATAAAGTGGAGTTAATAAAGATATCTTTCAAAAGAGGCTATCATGCAATATTCTTAGGCCTAGATGGGGTCAGGCTTCATGTGTTCCAGAACAGACATATGACTGCCTCAGCTCCTCAACTCCACATGCAATCTGAAACCCTTAGGCCAAGCTGGGAACCCATGACAAAACTGAAGAATGCAGGGCTTCTCTGACAGGCTATGGTCACATACTCTCAGATCTGGATAGACTGGCACACCTTGTGCACCAGACCAGCAAAGGAATGCTCCAGTCCCCCACGTGCCCAGCCATGACCTTACTGTGCTGGGCCGAGCTGAGGACACAGATTCTAGGTGCCAATCCAACGGACCAAGACCAACACAGACATTTGCAGCCCATGACCACAGTCCGATAGCCTAGCTTGGGTGCCATCTTTGCATCAGACCAGCCAGCTTTGAAGCCCAGATCCCTTCATGCTCACGCAAAGTTTCTCCTTCCCGTGACTAGATGGGGACACACAACAACTTTGCCAACTCAGAATATGAGTGACCCTGATCCCCCCTCCTTGGCTCTGTCCATCACCCCTTGGCCTTGCTAGGGTTCCTCAGTTTTGTGTTCCTGACCAGTCAGTTGATTTTCTTTTGTCTCTTCATTTCACCAAATTTTAATCATCCCAGAATCATTGGGACTGCTGTTGCTCACTCTCAGAGCAGCCTTCGAGGGTTTCTGTATCTTTTCATTCACTCTAGAATGCCTGCCTAGGGTCCAAGAGCCTATGAAACACCAAAGTCTAGTGAGTGACACAGGTAATCCCCAACCACATTGTCTCTATTCACCCAGAACACAGGATTTGGTGAAGGCATACAGCCTTACACTTGTCAACCCTGGAGAATAACTTAGGCTCTATCGTACCTTCTCTATCATTGGCCAATATTGCTCTATGAGGGTGAAGGGAGCAAAGGTGAGGGATAGGGGAGTTTTGAACGGCCCACAAGTACAATGGAATAACTTTCCAGGACAAGCTTGATTCAGGGTGAACAAAGGCTATACAATTCTTGTGAGGTGCATGAGAGGGTGGGTGTATGCTATTGGCTGGGTCTTTGACCTACCAAGAATTCCAGATACTTGTCTGGCAGTTTCTTATCAGGAGAAAAAATAAGTTGAACCTGGAACTTTTGGCCGTGGCCAAAAGTTTGGCCATGGAATACATGACCTCCCTCAGGGCTGGGGGGTCATGCTTAGAGACACTCTCCAAGTGAATTTAGCAGAGAAAAAGAAGCCCCCTGTGATCTTAAATAGCAGGGTCTTCCAACATCTTTCCATGTTTTATTTATAATGGAGAAGTGTAATTATGATCCTTGGTCTCTATGTTAGGAACAGCTTGGTACCGAACCAGAACCCAATTGACAGTGATTTTTGCAATGCTGCTTATCTGACATTTAAAAAATTGGATGAGGCAGTGTGCCAGGAAGAGCATGGATTTGATAGCCAGTACTGGGAGAAGCCAAGCCACAAGAGGGTTTGAGTACCATGGGGTTGGTATATTGGGTACATAGCATGTTCAGAGATCCAGTCGGAGATCTTTGAGCATATACATGTCCTATTTCACCCAGCCCAGATTCATTAACATAGAAACAGCATTCTTTCCCCAACACAATGCAAGACCTTCCTTGTTCAGCAGTCATTAAGTCTGAAGCTCTCCAATTTTGGAGAGTAACCTCTGCTAGAGAGGTTATCTGTCATTGAAGGGATTCAAGACTGTCTGGAGCAGAAGCCATTGACTAGCCAAGTTTGTCTTGGAAGTCACTGGCCAGAAGGTAGGCTTGGACAAGGGATGCTCCAGGGGTTCCGGTGGCTCCCAACTAGGCAGCAAGACCCAGTCTGAGCAATAGAGGGATGAAGATCTCTCTTTTCTTTTGGTCTCCTTGCAGCGATAAAGTGAGTTCTTCAGGGTCGTAGAGATAAACCTGGGGAACCATAATCATGGGGTGCAGAAACCTTGGAAAGGGGTTCAATGAAAGAATCAGTAGTGTTATTGCACACCAAAGAAGAGCAGGGGAGGGTAATTAGGGGTGGCATGGGCCATTAGCACATACTGGCTTGGTGACGGTGATGTTACAGGAACATGTAGAGTGGGATCTTGATGAGGGCCCTGCAAAGGGGGAGGTGTAGGTTGAAGAGAGAAAAGCTTCGTAAATTCCCTGTGAATAAGGTCCAGTTGGGTTCAGGAAGCAAGACATTAATGGGAACAGCTGCTAATAGTGGCTGGGAGAAGGAAGCACAGAAGAAACAATAGGAGAAGTTGGAGTAGGTGGTTAGGGGAAGGAGGTTGGCTGTACATCGGATGTACTGTAGTCAGGAAAAGGTGGTTTAGAACTCCATCCAAGTTTGATATTCCTGTTGAAGAATGTTAATGTGAGTAAAGACTAGAGGCGGGGAAAAACTAGCAGGAGGTGTGTAAATCAGCTATGGATATTTAGCAAATCCATCTGAGTAGTGCTTATCCATGACTTCTATCCACCATTATTCATCCCAAGGTTGCACAATGGAAAGCTGCAAATGAGTTTTAAGGTTGGTGAGCGTGGTATCATCATGACTGGTGATTCAATTTGGCACCCCCAAAGTCTGCAGCCTCCATACATGAAGGCCATCTGGAGGCAGTCCCTGTGTTCTGGTAAGGACAGCAGAAGAAAGGGCTAGGGATAGTGGAGATGGATTCAGGGTATAGAGGGATCTCAGTCCTGGTCCAGCATCCTTCAAGTGGGCAGTCCTAGTTTCTAATATCTTTGTTGTGTTCATTGTAGTTCTCCCTAGCAAAGAATCTCCAGTGATGGGTTTTGGGAGACTAAGAAAGAGGCTGGGCAGTAGCAGAGTTACAATGAAGAATAACAGACAGCCATAAGAATAAAGGAAGGGGAAGCCTGTGGAGAGCACATGCCCTGGCAGCTGCCACTAGGTCACGGATGTCCTTCCAGTAGAGCTTGTTGTTTCTTTGGGGAAGGAAAGGTATCTCTTTAATCTTTTTCATCCTTGATCATCTATCAGTGAGAGCTGGGCCAACTTCTTGGTTGGTGGGGTGGTGTTGGACATTGCTGGAAAAGACCCAAATAGGCCTAGGCTGGTCCTGTGGAAAGACACAAACAAAGCCCCTTCCTATTGTTAGCAGGGAGTCGGGCCTCCTCCAACACCTGTCAAGTGGGTCCTTCCCCCTGACCAGAATGGGTGGTATGTGTTGGCTGACTTCTGTGTTGAACAATGGAAGGTTCATTCTGGGTAGCATAGATATTTAACACATCAAGTGTGAACAATGCCAGGTTTAATTGGGTGTCTGGTGGTAGATTATAGCAAGCCAGGAAGATATTTTTAATGTGGTAAATAAAATAAAGGGCCTCCTTGGCTGCTGGTGTCAAGGAGCAAGGAGAGGAGGGGGCTTTGTTGTCCTTAAGTAAGTCAAATAGAGACTGTGATTGGCTGGTCGGTATGGGAAGTCAAGATCTAAGCCAACTGATACCGCCTACGAAGCTTTGAAGGACATTTAAGGTTAACAGATCGGGGAAGTCAACAGCCAGTTTAGCTGGCCAGCCTGAGGTTTGGGTAATTTTGGTCCCTAGGAATGTTATGGGTGGGGGGGTGTTAAGAGCTGGATCTTACCTTCTGCTATAGTAAAGCCTCTATCTTTTAGGTAGGGCCTTTGTGGCCTGTTTAAGATCTTCTAAAGCTAGTTTTTGATCTTGTCTTTTTAATCTTGTCACATTAATAGGTCATCCATGTAATGATATGTATGGGGACCTGATTTAATAAGGTGTTTTAATGCCTGGGCTACAGTTTCCTGGCAAATAGTCGAGATGTTAGCCATGCCTTGGGAGAGTACTCTCCATTCAAACCTGTTAGCTAGTCTTGAGTTATTGACTTTAGGTACTGAGAAGACAAAGCACTTTCAATCTTGTTCATGGAGTGGAAATGAAAAGAAGCAATCTTTAATGTCTAAAACTAGTAATGGGTATTTATGGGGCAAGGGGGAAGTTGTGTTGAGGTGACCCCCAAATTTTCATAGTCTTGGATTCTGGAAGAGCCTCCAGGTCTTGTTTTTCCTTTTAATTAAAAAAAAAAAAAAAAAAAAAAAAAAAAACTGTGGTATTCCAAAAGGTTCCTAGAGGGACCAGTGTGCCCCATGTCTAATTGGTGTTTAACTAATTGTTGTAAAATTATTAATTTCTCCCTGTTTAGAGGCTACTATTTCACCCAGATGAAATCTTCCATGATCTATTCCAGGCAGGTATTCAACAGTGGACCATTCTAATTGGGAATTCTTTTGATCTTAATTTTTCTGGTAGTCTTCTATCTGGAGAAATTCTCCCTGTTCCCTAGTAGAAAAGACCACATTTAAAACTTCTAAGATATTTCTACCTAGTAAGTTAGTGACCATGTCAGCCGTTAGGGGTCTAATAGTCCCATTTATTCTATCTGGGTCTTCCCATTTATAAAAGTCATGGGTAATAAATGTTTGGGAAGATCTCCTACTTCCATTAGTTGAGGTCCTAGTAAGAGTTCAACGTGGGAGGACTTCATATTAGGATGGTCTTATCTGCTCCTGTATCTATCAGGTATTTAAAGTTTTTTTTACTGTCAGTTTTTATTGAGAATTTAGGATGAGCTTTTTCTAATATTTTAGTGACCCACTGGACTTGTGGGTTTGTTTGTTGTTGTTTGTTTGTTTTTTGTCTTACTGGTGGGGCTGAGGGTTGCCCCACAAGGAGTTTAAAGGTAGAAGGGACTTGCCTTCTTTATCATATTTGGAATTGCAATTATTTTTCCAATGAAAGCCTTTCCTGCAGTGGGGACGGATTTAGGAGGTTTAAGTGAAGCTGGTCATTTTTTGGGCAATCTCTCTTCCAGTGTCTGGTCTCTCCATATTTAAAACACGGCAAATTGGACTGTGTTACAGCTGCAAAGTTTTGAGCAAGATAGGAGTCCTGGTATGAGGCAGTTGCAATGTTGTGGGTAGCCATGATCCATTTATCATTAGTTTATGTTTTAGTCCCTGGTATGCCTACCTGTATTCTGGGATCATTCCTTGCCAGATAATATTATTTAGGAGCATCACTTTGGCTGTAGGGTCTGTTATTTTTCTGTATAAATTGGCTTGCACCCTTAGTATAAAATCTGGGAGGGTCTCAGTTGGTTTCTGTTTTAGGAAAGTCAGTGAGGAGGTCTCTAGGATGTGTAGACAAGGGTCAAACAGATCCAAGTGTCAAGTACACATAAGCAAACCTGCTTAAAGCAGCCAGGAGGGAGGAAGGCCTGTTGAATTCCTGTAGAGAAGTTACCCTGGAAGTACAGCTTTTTTTGCTCTTGTTTTGTCTTATTTATTGATTACATAATTCTTTTTTTTCTAGGCCGCATCTGACATTCATCTCTAAACAGGTCTTCCCATTTTACAGAGGACTAGGGAAAGTGGACTAGCATATATCTTTCTAGTCTTGGGGAGTTAAAAGGTTGCTATGGAAGTTTTATAAAATAGACTTGGTCCAATAGGAATGAATTCATCCTCATGGACAGCTTGGCATCACTCGTATAAGTCTGCTACTGGGAGAGGCTACCAAGCCACTGGATATTTTCTTGTTATGCGTAGATTAACAGGAAAGGTTCCTATGGGGGGAGGTTCTGGATCCCTGGCCATAGAGGCTAAGGTGGCTGGGGGTAATTGTTTCCAGCATCTCTGAGATTATAGAGTTGCTCAATGGCTGGGGGAGGTCGTGCATGGCTAGTTCCAGTTGGAGAAGGGCTTATTTGGGTGTCTTTAGGAACTTTGGTCTTAATTTCCAGGTCTTTATACTCAGTTGCCAATGAAGACTCATAGGAAGGAAAAGAGGAATGGGGAAAAGGGGTGTTGTGGGTTAAGGAGTAACTTTTCTTTGATTAGATCAATTGTGTTCTCTAAAGTGGCCAAATCAGCTACTGAACAATCCACAGGGTCTTCCTCCTTATTTGAATCTTTGAATCTTGTCTTTTTTCCTCCTGTTTTTTGTTTTTTTTTTTTCTCTAATGGGTTATTAAGGCTTGGTTTTTTTTGTTTGTTTTGTTTTGTTTTCCGATGCATTGCCTAATAGTAGCTATTACTGAAAGAAGAAGAAGAAGGATGAAGACAGCCTTCCTGGACAGCCTTCTTCTTTTATGAGCCAGATAGGCAACTCGGATCTAGACATCTGGGTTGTAGATATCTGCCTACAGGACCCATGGTGCAAATTGAAGTACCTTATTCCAGAATACCAGACCTTCCTTTTGGGAGATTTTAAGTCCTCTTGATTTAAGTAAGGTTCTAAGAAAACAAATTTGTAAATCCCTCTGGTGTGATGTTGAATTCTCCACGACAAGAAAGGGAGGAAGTTCTGCCAGAGACACTCAATGTTCCTGAGGCAATTTTGCCACCTGGGGATTGAGACACTGTAACAAGAACAAGCCTGGCAACCTTCCTATGGACTTTTAAATGGCTGCTGCATCACCAAGTTCTTTATGACAAAAAGATTATTGCCTACACCCAGCTGGGTTGTTGGGGCTCAGAAAGAAGGTAGGAGGCCAATATTGGGGAGCAGCCCTGATCCAAAGGCTTCAGTTGTCCTCAAAATGTATCAGGTCCCCGGTGAAGGCACAAACTGAGAAAGTAAAGCAAAGAAGATAAAATAAACAAGTGGTCCTCAGGTAGGATGGTCACACACACACACACACACACACACACACAAATGCTGCTACCCTCTCAAGGAGTACTCACAAATCCTGTGCATTCCGGTGTCCCTGTTTGGGTGCCAGTTGTTACATGAGAACTAAGTGATCAGAGGCAATGGGCTGGGGAGGGGGAATGTTCAGGTGTTCAGATGGCCCTTGAGAATGACAGAACAACATTCTGGAAGTAGCTTCAAGATCACTGCTCAACTGGATTCACAGTGAACAAAGGGGTATAGGTAAGGGATTCCCAGGGTACATGTATACTATTGACTGAAGCTTGAGGTGCTGGGAATGCTATATATTCTGGGAATTCCAGATATTTGTTGGCCAGGTTCTGATGAGGAGAAAGGAAGTGAACCTGCATTTTTGGCTATGGACTCTTTGACCTCCCTCAAGGGTAGAGGGAGGTGTTTCCTAGAAACCCTTCCAGCGAATTCAGGGGGAGAGAAAGAAGCCCCCTGTGAAGAAAGGGAGTCATGCATTCTGCACCAGGCTTGGGAGAGCAGTCCAGACATGGTTGACTGTGACCTTAAAAACCAGAGTCTTCCAACACATTCTTAGAGAAAAAAGCCAGGTTGTTCCCCCTGATCCCATTGTTTCCCCAGCCTGGCTTACACCAAGGCCTTGTTGATATAGCACTCTGCACAACACCACAAGCCAGAGTGAGCAAAACAGCATGCCCACAGGAGCCCACAGCTTCTGCACATCCAATGACCAGCTGGTGATTTGTAGTCTGCATACCAGATCTTCACAAAATGTGACGTAATCTCATACTGTTTTAAAGCATCCTGCAGTTCTGGTCAATGTGAAATCAAAATACCCATGCAACATCCCATCCTGGTGACTGTATAACATGGTACAGATGCCCTACTTTCTTGGTACTGCCATACATAGTTTGGGTCAAACAGCCTGCACATGAGCTGAGCCTTATGAGTTCTACAGAACTTTATCTTCCCACAGTGGTCCAGATTATTTATGACTCCATAGATTTGTGTCACATATTCAACAGTCCAGCAAGGTGAATAGCCCAGATCTTCAACTGCACAGGCTTCCCCAAATCCCATACCATGGTAAGGTCCACAGCCTATGTTTGAACTCTGCAATGTGAATTACACAGACATACCTTCACAGGCCATGTTCATATACCTTCAGATCTAGATGGATTTGCATACCTTGTGCACTAGACTAGCAAGGGACTGCTCCAGTCTCCACATGCCTGGCTGAGACTTCATAAGGCAGGGCCAAGCTAAGAACAGAGATTCTTTGTGCCAGTCCAATGAAGTGAGACCAACATAGACATTTGCAGCCCATCACCAAAGTCAGGTGCCTAGCTGAGGTCCCACATGGGCATCACATCAGCCAGCTTTGAGGCCCAGATCTCTTCATGCTCATGCAGTCCACCCTTCCCAGGATTAGAAGGGGTCCCACAACCATTTCACCAACACAAATTATGGGGTGACCTCAATCCATCCTCCTTGGTTCTGCCCATCACTCCCTGGACTTGATGGTGTTGATCAGTTTTGTGTTCCTGGCCAGTCAGGTGATGTTCTTTTGTCTCTCCATTTCACAAATTTTAGTCATCCCAGAAACATCAGGAATGCTGTTGCTCACACTCATTTTAACCTGCAAGAGTGTGTATAGCTTTTCATTCACCCATGCGATCCCCATACTCTATGAATGCCTGATGAGGGTACAAAAGCCTGTGCAACACCAAAGTCTAGTGAGTAACACAGGTAATCCTCTACCACACTGTGCATACTCACCGGGATGAAGGTTTTTCAGGGGTCATATGTACTTACATTTACCAAGCGTGACCAAAATCTATCCCAACTTCTCTGTTACCAAAAGACACTGATTTGTCAACCTTCCTAAGGCTGCAACCGATAATATAGTTCCTCATGTTGTGATGAGCCCCAACCATATTTTTCCATTGATACTTTGTTACTTTACTTTTACTGTAGTTCTGAATCATAATGAAAATATTTGTGTTTTTAGATAATTTTTTCTTTGTTGTGACCCACAGGTCGAGAACCAGTGTTATAACCCAAGGGCTCTGGTAGTTGACCTGACCTTATCGTTCCCTTAATAAGCTCATACCAAGGCTTAGTTGATGTAGTATGCATACCACCACAGGCTAAAGAAACACAAAGAATCACAAAGGACTCCTGACACCTAATAAAGCCAGGGCAAGCTGTTATCCTTAACGTTAGTAATATTCTGTCATGGAGAATAACCCATAACCCTGTCTGACAGCAGGGTTCCCTTACTCGAGGCCTATCTTGGGTCAGGATGCCCATGCAATGTCCCATTCTGAAGGATCCCTAAGATAGCATATAAGACCTACTGTAGCCTTGTCCAAAGATTGCTGGTGTCATGCAACCTGTCAACCAGCAATTGAATGTCCAGCAATTCATAAACTTACACTGCCTCTCAAACTTAGGCCTAGGTACGATAGGATAACCATGTGCAACAGCCTAGCAATGTGAGTACCCCAGATCCTACACTTCACTTGCTTCCCAAAAATCTTAGGCCAAGGTAGGGTCCACCCTGCAATTTGAATAACACAGAATTAACAAAAACAAAAACCAGCCAACCAAACAAACAAAAAAAAAAACCTCAGTGCGAGGTGTCACTGTTGTAGAAAGACGTGTCAAAAATATCATGAGCCAGATTTTAACGAATAATGAGGACTAAGAATTGCAGCAACTGGTCTATTCGTAAGTGGTGCATAGCAAAGCTGAAATTTAAATCCAGTTTTTCTTCTAGCTGAGCTCCCTCCCTCTCCACTACATGGTATGTGTCACATATGCCATCACCTCTCACTATTATAAGAATATACTGAGCCTCAAGAGATTTTTAAAGCTCTTGTAATTGATAGAATCTGTAGTATATAAAGTTCTGTAATTCATTCTTTCTTCATTTCAAGACACTCCCATGAAAATGTGCTGTGTCATAGACCATAGACCAGATGCAGAACTCTTTTAGGTATTCAAGGTAAATCACCAATGAACAATTCCTTCCATTCTTATTCCCTTCTTTCTTTCTCCCGTGTGTGTGTGTGTGTGTGTGTGTGTGTGTGTGTGTGTATGTGTGTGTGTGTTTGGGGTTACTGAGGGCCTTGTGAATAGCACACAAATGTTATAGCACAGAGTTATATATAATCAATTCTGAAAAATTTTAAATAAATATCTAGAAGCAAAATGTGGATTTTTCTAATAAAAAAAGGCATTATGTTTTACTTATTTTTTGTGGGAAGAAACATATGGGTGGAGGTTTAAGGACATCATACAGCAGTTAGCTCTTTCCTTCTACCATATGGATCCTAAGGATCAAAGTGAGGTTGTCAGGCTTAGTATCAAGCACTGTAACCCATCTGAGCTATCTTGTTAGTTCCAAACTAGATTTTTCTAAAAGACCCAGAATTCTTCATTTGAAAGGGGCTATAAGAAACCACGTTATCCATTTCCTCTCCCCATGACCTAATGAGAACAGAGCATTCAAACATTGGTTCTATCTATATGTCTATCTATAAAGAGGAAGACCAAGACATGTTTTTAATCAACCCAATAAATCCAAAAGAGATATCTTATTATCTACAATCAAGGAAATTGAGGTATATGAAAATTAAGTAGGTTATCTATTGCTGTAGAGCTTGTAAGTATCTGAGCTAATATTTGAACTCACACAGTATATTGTCAACATTTACATTATTTTTTAAATTAAGTGTTTGTTTCTTTTAGTTTCAGAATTTATTTATCTATTTATTGGAACTATCTCTTTTTTCTTTTAATTTTTTTTATTTTATACCCTGACTGTAGTTTCACCTCCTTCATTTTCTTCCAGTCTCCCCCCTTCCACCTCAACCCCCAATCCAGTCCTTCTCCACTTCTCTTCAGAAAAGGCTGGCCTCAATGGATATCAACCAGCCATGGCATATCAACTTTCAGTAAGACCAGACACCTCCTCTTTTATTAAGGCTAGACAAGACAACCCAGTAAGGGGATAGGGTCGTAAAGGCAGGCAACACAGTCAGAGACAGCTCTTGCTCTCACTGTTAGGAGACCCACAAGAAGATCAGACTACACAATTGTAACGTGTGTGCAGAGAGCTTAGGTCAGTCTCATTTAATTAGATTTTTAACTTAGCATATTAAGTAATGGGCTTCATTATGTCATTTTCTTAAGTATAATTACACTTTTTTTCTTATTTGTTCCCCTCATCCACTTCCCTACCCCTTGTTTCCTGCCTCTTCTGGCTGATTTTCTTCCTTTCCCCACATAGTCCCCTATTCTGCTCTTTAAAATCACATGTATTCTATTATGCTCTCATCCATGTCCCACTTAAGATTGCTTCATTCTGTGGCATCTACATTCTTTTATGACTATTAGCCATATTCCCAAGATGTCTTTACGTAAAGTGAACAACAAGGAGTAAAGGAAAGAAAAGAAGGGAAAAGGAAAGAAATCAGGGCACTGGATGAATATTCTCTTTCACTTTAAGCTCATGAAACTCATCACATCATAGGAAGCACGGAAAGCCTGAGTTTTCACAAGGAAAAAGATTAAACTTGGACTTATTAGATTCTTTCCCAAGGTAATAGAACTAAAAATGTTCTGGAGGAGATTCTTGAGGTAGTTTTAATTTTTTTTCTTTAATTCCATCTCAGCTAGACAGAAAATGGAAAAACTGTAGAGCTTCATGTTCCAAAACTGTTACTCATCCTAGCTCCACTCCCACTGCCACCCCCATAATACAACAGTCCAAGAAATAATGCAATGTACCTTTTGGGAAAAGTGACTTTATAGTTGTTTTGGAACCCAAGAACATACTCTTTTCTTGCCTGATTTTTTCTTACCTTAACTTCCAAGTGAAGTGTTTCCTAATGCAGTCCTTCTGCTAGGGACAGCTGCTTCCCAGTCCTGCCCAGTCTCCAGTGGATAGTAGTACTGGAAACTGGAGGAACGCTGCCAGCAAACAGGATAGAAGTGGCCTACCTGGCCAATGACTTCTGTGATAAGGCTTCTGAGAAACATGTTATTCTGCAAGGACACACCTTTCAATCTTGCCTTCTGTCACGGCTGTAGGGTTAAGTGTTGGAGAATATATGGAAGAGGGTGGACAGCATGAACACAGGACATATGATATACGGCTGTTCCAAGAAGAGAGAGAACACAAAGAACACTCTAACTCTTTCGTCTTGCCCCTAAGTAATATCTCAAATTAATTGCAGAAAGAATCTGATTCATTGGATATATTGTATGAGAGATATTACAAGAGAACTTGGCTATATATCTCAAAAGCTTTAAGTGTTTACCTTGCTTTGTCTTGCCTGCCAGTCAGAGAACACTAGAAGAGAACAGGCCTGCCATATGGACAGTGCTAGCCAATTGGTAAAATCTTGCATAACATTTTGTTAACCTTGACTCATTCCAACATAGCCAAGAAGTTCTTAACATGTCCAAATCCATAGCTTTCTTGGATGCCAGCAAAGGCCAGTTCCCTTTAGCTGGGTTTTGATTATGGGTTCAGTAATGCTCAGTCATGCTACATTAATTCCTCCTGTCTCATCCTCCTGAGGACTCATCAGATGGGATGAGCCTATGGTAAAAGCTTGAGAGTGTGTAACTCCAACATGCTTATGCTTACTGACCTTGTAAGTAATCTACCCATGCCTTGTAGTTAATGTTCCCATCTGTCTGGCATCATCTGCCACAGCTACCTTTTCATTTTCATGGAGGAAAGGAATAGCAGGGGGAAAAAACACTATTTCATAGCTTAGAACAGGCTCAGAAAGAAAAAAATTCTAAAGCTCATGGCAAAGGGGTATTAGAGAAAATAAAGGCAAAAGATTTCAACCAATGTCATTATGGCAAAACCAGAGTACATTTGAAGGTTAAAATTAAGAAATCAGGTGTGGCAAGTAAGAAAAAAGAATACCTGAAGAAGGGGGGAAAAGGTTTTGTTAATTGTTTGCATGTTAGACTACCCCAAAATAGTTTTCTATTTGGGAGCTAAATTTTTGCCTCAAACACTTCTACACAATTGCAAAATATTTGTTCTATACATCAGTCCTCATAGGTGCTTTAAAAAGTGCAACAATATGACTGGAAAGATTCACTTTGCAGCACTAAAGAATATGAAGCCCAAGGCTTTCATTCTGAGTTCAAAATGAAACATGGGGTTTTCACAATGCAAGTGTTAAAGTTAGGTTGCATGAACAAAAGCATATGTTCATTAGTTAGCCAGCATTTATATTCTACTTTAAGGTGTTAAGCCTACTCTTGTGCTGGCTGTGGGAACATCTTCTGTAATTCCACCATTGGCAGGATCTGAAGGGTAAAGGCAGAAAGATCAGGAGTACAGACTCAGCCTTGGTTACATAGGAGTTTGACCCCACCTCCATACATATAAGATCTGTCTCAAAAGAAAATAAGAGAGAAGAAGACAAGGAAGGAGAAAGAGGAGAAAGACAAGGAAAGATGATTCTTGATAACAATTGTCTACTGCTAGGCACTATAGTTCATAAACAACAAAACCAATTCAAGGTGGAATCCCAGACTTAAAAGCCAAGGTAACAGGTACATAAAGAGTTACAGCCAAGTCTACCTAGGAGAACTAAGAAACATACTGCTTGAAAACACCTAATCTTGTCTAATCTTGGAAGCGAAGTCGGATGGGCCTGGCTAGAACTTAGATGAGACAAACTGTCATGGCCAGAAACAACAATGTCAGTTGAGTTCTACCCATTAACTCATGTCCTGTCCTTTAATTCATTCTCAGTAGACTAAGACTAAAACGGAAAAGAATGAAAGTGAGAACAAGGCATGAAAAGATAAGTACTTTAGAGGAAAAGCAGTATCAAGTCAACATTTAGTGCCACCTTAAGTCTTCCTAGGGCAAGAACAAGTATCACTCTTCCCTCTGTCTTCCACTGGCTCGCACCAGGCATAAACAGAACTAATCCATAAAAACTGCATACTCAGCTGGGCATGGTGGCACATGCCTTTAATCCCAGCTCTCAGGGAGGCGAAAGCAGGTGGATGGATGAGAGTTCAAGGCCAGCCTAGTCTACAAATCAAGTCCAGGACAGCCAGGGCTGCTACACAGAGAAACCCTGTCTCAAAAACAAACAAACAAACAAACAAAAAGGGCTTATTCAAAAGTCCTTTGCTCAGTCTTTCTAAGCAGTCTCTTGATGTTCCACAGAATTGAACGTGGAGTCTACACACTGATAATCCATGTGAAACAAGAAATTTGATATGGATAACTTTAAATGCCTGTTTTCCTAATAAAAGATTAATTTGTTCATCTCTATCAATGGGTCAGGACCAGACCTTACTAACCAGCCCTAAACAAAGCTACTCTTTTCTCCAAGCTATAGTCTCAGCTTACAACACTAAGCCAAATTACATTCTTTGTGTTCACAGTTGTTATATTTTTCCTACATTTACTTAAAATTGCGTTATGCAAAACACCCCAGAACTTGGTTTAAAAAAATTCGTCTAATCATACCTTTAAGAACTTCAGTGAAAAACTCCGTTTATATTTGTGTTTCTGACCACAAGGCCTCCCCTTTCTTCTGAATTGTATGATAAAATCTTTCCACAGTGTCTCACTGCTGGCAATTTTTGTTGTCCCTCTTCTTGTCTTACATTGTTTCTATTTTCAGGAGCAATACATTATTCCTAAGGCACAGTAACATATTCCTAAGGCACAGTAACAAAGCACTTAAACTATACCTCCCTATATGGAATACTCCAAAAACATTCATGCCTTTTACTTGCCACTTAGTGGATGCTACTTTCTGTCTTTCTTTATCTTCCCATCATCATAGTCAATGTTGACCGTTCAATAGGTGAGAGACACAAGGGAATAAGTATTTGTCTTCCAGAGGACTGATAATTTCAAATAGCTGACCTAAATTTTCAGATGATATGTCCTAATTGTTGGCTGGAAAATATGGTCACCATAAGTGTAAGGCATCCATGAAAAATATACAGTGCATAATTAGATCTGTTCAGTTCAGTTTGAGAGACGAAATGGCTTTAAAGGGCTAGAAGCATTAAAAGAAGACACATCAGAGAAGACCAATACAACTAGATGGACCTTAACATACAGAACTGAGTTGGGCCTTGGGCAGTTGGTCATATCTGTATACAGTAGGGATAAGATTGAAAAAAAAAAAGGCATACTCAAAAGTCTTTTGAGAATGGGGGTCATCATCTAAGCAAATTAAAGGACCACTTGTATGTCCATAAAAATATTGCTCAGCTGCATCTTATTACATCAGCTAATGAGTTTTGGCACAAGCACCAGATGCTTAGATCAGTTGTTAAAAGGCTTTTCCCAACCTCTTGATATCCCTTGATCCCACACTCCACATAGCTGGTTCATTCCCTGGCTTCATCTGTGCAGGCTCCCAGGATGGTCCCTTTCCACTAGTCAAGTAGAAGTCAAGCAAATCCCTTTAACTCTGTAGGTGCAAAAAATCCCAACCAGTGACTCGATATGATCATAGCATTCAAGGCCAAAGCACAGTCAACATTTTGTTTTCATCTCTATGTTGATTTAGTGTAGACACACAGATAACCATAGCAATGCTAATATAAACCAGTAGGCAGATTACTTCAAAATAGTATGTTAAAATAAATGAATACAAATAGGAATCAGTACATATATAAAATAATTACATCATATGAATATTAAGTCTCATTAGCAGATAAGTGAACAGGAAAAGGCAAGAAAATTTCAAAACACAGTAAGACGATAGAAATTATTGTTTCTTTGGTATGACCTACAAAAACTTGAGAAAATTAGAATATCAACAATTGTTTGGAAACTTTTGTAAAGGAATAAGGAAATTTAGACAGGACTTTAGCTCACCTGACAAGTACAATTGCCTTTACTCCTAATTATTGCGGTTTTTTTTTTTTTAATTTCTAATGCTTCTTAAAATAAACATGTCCAAAACCCTGTATCACCAAAGTACTGGCAAGTAATGAACAAATCCTTGGGGACTATGAAAAAAATCAAGTAGTACCACTATTATCAGGATTATTCACATCTAGATACATTAACAGATAAATAAGTAGAATTGGTTAAAAAACAAAAAGTCATGATGCAGAGATGTCCTAGGAATGGACAGTTAGCTTCTTGGAGGCTTCCTATAGATTTCAGGGATCTTGCTAGCCGCATATATGTTACAGGCATTGTGAACAATTTCTAGGAATGACTTACCAACATTCCACACATTGCCTAGGAATTGTTTACAGTGCCTGATTTAACACTCTGCTGAAACCAAAAATACCAGTTCGTTTGAACTCGATCATACACTGGCTTCCAAGCAGAAGGCAGCGTTTCTGCAGGCGGGCTGTGCAATGGGAAGATTGACCTTTCTGTGAAAACATCGACAGTGGCCAAGTAGTTGAGCAGTTCACTTCAAAGACTCACAGGCAGAAGGCTATGCATGAACTGACTAAAAAATAAGTGCAAAAGTTAATCCATTATTTTTAAACTGAATTGATTTTATAGTAATCCTAAATCCAAATATATAATGCATAAATATTTCAAAAATGAATTAAATTTTATAAGTCCACATTTCTTTCTTTTCACTGTTTCTGAGCAGTATTTATTTTTAAACAGAGCAGGATTTGTACACTAAGATATGTACTGAACTTTCTGAAGCAGTCTCCTTGAGAACATGTTCTGATGTTGCCGTTATTCAGAAAAGTTTTTGAAATGCTGCTTTGAGAACTGCCTTCTGAGCCAGTTTATGAGTGAGACAATAACAAAATCACATTTTTTTCCTATCACATTTCAAAACTAAGCCATACAGCATAGTAAGTACACAATTTGTATCAACCAGATTCATCTTAGAAAACACAATGCAGCTACATTGTTCCTAAAACCCTGTCCCAGGCCACCCCCTGAACCTTTGCTCAGGCTGGATGCAAGACAGTCCCTCGGTCTCCATGCAAGCATCCTAAAAGACACGTTCAGTTGAAAAGTACTAACATTTGTTTCAAAACCCAAGACTAAACTTTTCCAGTGGACTTTCATGGTACACTATGTTTGGCCAGACCAGGCAGCTAGATTGGAAGCTTCATGACAGCACTTCACTGACTTACTCCTAGCACCTAAAGCATGTTGTGGATGTTGTTATTGCTCAACGTGTTGAATGGTGGGTGGATGGATGTGGGGGAGGTGTTGGTGTATATATGGACAGATGGATAAACTTCCTTATAGAGTTATTATGGATCTATCTTGGTCTACCTCGGGATGTTACTCAGTAATAGAGCACTTGCCTAGCATATACCAGTCCCTGAGATCATAGCCACATCATAATAAAAGAGTCATCATGTCACGGTAAGTATTAATGGAACAGTGCAATGCAAAGGGGATAGCTGTATAGAAAGATTGCCTTCTAGCAGTGAGCCCAGGGCATCACTATTTACCAGTGGCTAAAAGCTTCTTTTGGACCAGTGGCTCCTGCACGTTCCGTTCACAGACTAGGCGTCTGGTACAGGCCAGTTTGCCTGCAAACAAGTGCCACATGGGGTTCATTTCCAAGGGTAACTAGTGAAACACCATTAACTAAAATGGCTCGAACTAGGTTAGATAGCCAACTATTGAAGGATGGAAGGGCTTTGGTCTGAGATGAGGAAAATAAACTACAGGAGCGCTACACTGCTCTCTTTCTTTTCCTTTCAAGCTAGAATTACAGCCCTGCAATCTTCTTCCTTGGCATGCTTACCTCCTCCATAGGTTAAAAAAACAAAGCCAAGGACCTCTTCAGTTTCCTATCTAACTTGGGGACAGATCCTGTTGCCTACTGACAACAGTGGCAGCAGTGCTAATAGTAGAAAAGTAGTAACAATAAACATTAAAGCTCTGCTGGTGATAGTGTTGATAACAGTGCTGTACTTGCTGAGAACCTAATACATTGTATACACTAAGAGCTGTACATGCTGAGTGCTTAATACATAGTATACACTATCGTTATATGCAGTTCTTTTCGGTTCTCTTGACTAAACTATAGAGTCAGCAATGTTGCCACTGGTTTTGTAGCTTAACAACGTGAGCCTATGATAGGTTAACACATCAGACTACTCAGGGGTTGCAGCTAACTCTGGTGCTGGAAAGTGAATCACAATAACATGTTGCCTCTCAGCATTACGTTCTGCCCTCTGACACATCTTCTTATGGCTATAAACAAAGATGCAGAAGAAAGCTAAACATACACCTTAGATCGAACCTTAAAGTAATTTCGTCCTGCTTTATTGTATTTGATAATAGTAGCTGCAAAGCAACCCAATCCTAGAGCCTGAACATCTGTTTTAAGACCTGGAGTGTGTATGTTTTTCTGGAATATCCCTTCAGAAATGTTTTTTTGAACATTTGTTCAAACAAGCTGAGGTCTGGACACCCTCTGATGCCTTTCTCAATTGGTTATGCGCCAAGTATGACATGATCTTTTTCTGCATGTGGTTTGAGTTAGGTGGAAGTGTTGCACATGCCTGGGATCCTGGGCAATCCCACTAGAGCTGCCCCTGTACACAGACAAGCCTGACTCCAGCAGACCCACTGAGGAGATGGCAGAGCTGTAGTGACCGGGATAGGAGCACCAGTTGCAGGGGTTAACCCACAATCCCCATTTTGCTAGGCCATTTGTGTTCTAACAACCCTTTCCCCCTTTGCCTGGATATTTAATTGTATTTGGGATGGGTTCCAAAATACCCAGTGGACCTCTCAAGCCCTGTGATTCAAGAGTTTCAGAAGCCCTGAGCCTGAAGCACTGGGCTAATAGCTATGGTCCAGCTTTCCTGCTGCAAACCAAATGAGTTCTACCTGCTGTGCCATGAGATCATTAGGGACTTGATCAATGTCTTTGGAAAGTGCCTCCTCATGCACATAACAGAAAGGGACTATAATCCCAGACAGTTTTGCAGTTTTCGCAAGAGGGCAGTATACAACGAGGATAGATTGAATGTCACCTCCTGGCCTAGGTTTGTGAGAGATGCCTGAAGAGCCCCTCAGCAAAGCTGCCGTGTGACCAAGTCCACATGAGGGATGGAAACACGGCTGGGGAAGAGGGCCAGGCCAGTAATGAGCTAGGAGACACTCAAACCTACGGGGAATCCCCGAACCCTCAACATCTGTGAGAAAGATCAGATTAGGCTCATGGGTAAAACAAAACACAACAACAAGAAAGCACTTAGCTCTTCTAAGTATACACAGAAAGAAATGAAGAATACCAGTCTGCCATGGGCATAGGAGACCATAGGTGTCAGGCCTGCTTGAACATTCAAGTTTAAAGGTATAGCAAACAGTGAAAGTGCTTCAAGATAAAATACAATTCTAACTAGAGGCAAGCATTTTCTTAAGCCAGTATGAACTCCTAAAATTGCCTCCAAATATTGAGAACTAACCCCATCTTCCTTTCCTTTAAAGCAAGAGGCATAGGAACTAACATCACCTCACTACACATTTAGCCTATCAGCTGTGAGGAAAGGACACTAATGGTTACATGTGAGTGTGTGTTTTGATTGACTGGGGTAGATAAGGGTTAGGGGAAATGAACCAGGTAAAAGTGAATCACAGCATTTGAACTGAGGAGTCATGAAGGCCCAGTAAATGGTGTGATAGTATAATAGGGAAGAGGTTGCCTATTGTGAGATGAACTGTGAAGGAGTAGGACCTTGACTTAGCAGCGACTAGATTTATCAGGGCAGTGGGAAAAACATAAATAGCACTTTTATCACTTTTAGTGATTGATAAGGTGAAAATAGTAGTTCCAGGAACAGCAACAGTGAATTCGGCGAAAGAACAGGTCTTCGGGAGAAGAGAAATAGGTTTAGAGTGTCAGACTGAGCAGTAGAATAAACATTTGAAAATTCACTGACATAGGAGAGACGTCACAGCTAGAGACAGATGTTCAGGCAGGCATGGCTTGCATGCTCCTTTACATGGGTCCAAACATGCTGGTTCCCACTCACCATCATCAGAGATTGCAAACAATGGAGATTTGAAACATCTGTCTTTCTGCTTCTACTGCTAATTTCCCCTTCTGCCCAGTTTCTTTTGCCCTCTATCTCCAGAATGTTACACTAGAAAACAATACACATAATATCAATCTTGAAGAATGACTCTTTATGTTCCCAAAGACATGTCAAATGTGACTAATTAATGATCCCAACAGATTATATTAATCAATTACTTTTTCCTTCAACATTAGTTACACAGATGGAAAATTTGATACATATGAAAATGACCTAGAAAGAAAGATAAGGTGAGTGCTACAAAGTTATGGTGACCATATTTTCTGAAACAACAATTTGAACCTGCTTCTTGTTGAGACACTTGCTGAAGTCCTTTCTGGATGAATGAGGTCATTTAGGAGATATAACTGAAACAATGAAAATTGCATTTCCCAAGACATTTCAATTGTTCCCCAAAAACAATAGGACAAAATACTTACAGTGGGAAATACACAGAGGAGAATACCAATAACATGATATACTTTGTGGTTTTGTACTTTAAAGGCTTTTTCTTTTATTCTTTTCATAGTCTATGACTTCCAGGCTAGATTTAATAACCTTGGCAGTTGCTCCTTCCCTAGAGAACTTGAGGGTCCAACAATACTGAAGATTGGTGGGAAAAAGCACCTCAAAAATAAATTGAACTTCTTCTTTGTTTTTGAGACAGTGTCTCATATATTCCAGGATGTCTCCAAACTCAAAATGTAGCTGGTGATGACCTTGAACTTCTGATTCTCTTAGTCTCTATCACTGAAGAGCTAGGATTACAGGCAGAAATGTACGACCAGGCTTTGTTTATGGGGCATTAAGGTTAGAACCTAGAGCTTTGTGCCTGTTAGGCATTCTACCAACTGCACTACATTCCCTGCCTCAAACCATTCTTGATTTTTTTTTCTTTTTTTTGAGACAGGATCTCACTGTGTGTTCCTGGCTGGCTTGAAACTCACTGCAGACTGGACTAAACTCACAGAGTCCACCTGTCTCTGCCTCTTGAGTATTGGGATTAAAGGCATGCATCATCACAATAGACCTCCAAACCATTTTTTTAAGATATAAATAAACTGAAATTCAAAACTGAGAAATGGTTTGCCCAAGGTCATATACTAAGTCCAGGGCAGATCTAGAACTAGAATCTGGTTGTCTTATCTTGACCTTATAAACACCTTGTTTCCAAACACAAAGCCTCCAATTGAGGAGCAGCCTTTCTTCTTCATCTTTGCATCTCATCCCTAACCTTTGCCTTGGAGATTCCCGGAGGCACGGGCCCAGCTATCAACAGGGCACAATACCAAACAGCCACAGTCAAAATAGTCATGATTTCACTTCCCTTTGATCTGCAGCAGCCCTTGGCACACATTATTCAACACCTTTCTCTTGCCTCAGCCAGGATATCCATATCAAGAATCTTCCTGTCACCTGGGACTTGAAGGGAAACAGGTAGAACTTGGGCACCTATTATTCCCAGAAGATGAAAAGTGATGCCTGTGCATATGTGTATGCCGGACTGTTAGCACTTTACACAACGTTCTGAACGTTGTTATGAGAACCAAACATCTTGCTCAGGGAGAAAGATTCACTGCTAAGAGAAAATGCAGTGATGCTTGTATCTCACTCTTTGAGTTTGCTAAGCTTTTCCCTGGTGAAGCAGAAAACTCATACTAAATCTGAATATGTTCCAAGAAGGTAATTGCTCAAACCCAATACAAGAGAGCTAAAACACAGGACTTAATGTTGTGTGTGGCAGGAGGCTGCTCCATGGTCTTTCTATGAAGCCATCATAAATGTAATTCCTCATGTGGTACTTCTCTATGTAGAACAAGCATCTACAATATCATGAACCACATGAAACACTTTAAAAGGTTCTGCTCTGAGCCCACAAACTCCTGAGTGTCTGGAAGGAGGGCCTATAGAGTTGTCTTTCTAGCCCCAAGGCCTATTCTGTAGTCAACTGCACTACAAAGAAAAAATATGGAACTCAACTGAAGTAGGGAGTGTAACAGGAGATTAGGCTGGTCAGTACCATAACATGGAGGGTTTCTCACGAACCTTGAGGAATGCACACTTCCTGACACATAATATGTGTCTTTCACAGAAAAAAACACTTGCAATATCAGTGTAGATCTCTATAGCAACTGAAAACTTTGAAAGCTGTCTCCTCTTTTGTCCAGTGCCTATACAAGAAGTTCCTAGTCTTTTTTTTTTTTTTTTTTTTTTTTTTTGTAATATTTAAGGAACTCATAGTTCCCAGGCACTCACTTCAATATGTCGCAAGCAATTTCATTGAAGTATTGCATATACCTTGGGCCTGAGACCAAGTGCAAGAAATTTCACCCCATCAGAAAAATCACTGAGGCAGCTTAATGTAATGGAAACTGGTGCTTTGGATCAAAACTGTCTTTTTCCATCCCTGTTTTAGGTATCTAAATAGTGGGTGTGAAGGGTAAACACTAAAAAGAATATAGCTGCATACTTTGGAATTAACATAGGAAGATCCAGAAGAAGAGAATACGGAGATACGATCTAGTCTGTAACTCAGTTCCAATCTAGATCTAAAGAGATGCAAATAATGCCTTCAAACCAATGGTGTTCCACGCGTCAGAGTGGTCCACCACTACCATCTTAGCATACACTCTTTGAATGGAAATTGGGAACTGTAGCCTTTCCTACGTCTCTAACTCTCTGTAGTTTATTATCAAGACAGTATTTGCCAGACTTTAACCATAGTTTTAGAAAAGCTGAAGAGGAGTACTAAAAGTGCCAGGTATACAGTATAAGTAACCTATCATGGTTTTAAATGGCTCACAGTGGAAAAGGAGGAATAAGTATAGCAAACACCAATGACTTTACTATTTTCAAAGATCATTTACTTCTAAGAAATAGGTAAGTTTGCTTGTTCTGCCATCACAAACAACACATTCTTTGTCTCACAGTTGTAGAGGCTGAAAACTCAAACTAGGTATGTCAGGATTGGTTTCTGGTGAGGCTTCTTTTCTGGCTTGTGAATAACCATAATCTTCTCACTGTGTCCTAAAAGAGCTTTTTCTCTGTATGTGTGCAGAGAGAAGAGAAGAGGTGAAAGAGGGAGAGGGAATAGGTGGAGAGGGAGAGGAGGGAGAGATGTGGTGTCTCTTCTCATAAAGACAGCAGTTCTACTAAATTAAGGTCCCACTAATATCTCATTTAACCTTAATTACCCTCCCCCCAAACCTCAATTTCCAAATATAGTCACATTGAGGCTAGGGTATCAAACTATGAATTTGGAAAAGGACACAATCCAGTCCAAGGCAGTATTGTCAAATGTACTTTTGGAGACATGGTATCATGCAGCCCAGATTGGTCTTGAAATTCTGAATGTCCTACCTTCACCTTCTGAGTACTTGGATTACAGGTGTGTGCCTCCATATCTAGATTATTCACTCAACTTTACCAATAAGGACTGAAGCTGAAAGAGGTTTAGTGATAAGATATACTGGTAAGTAGCTGAGGTCAAGCCATGGCCCTGCATTCTTTCTGGTATACCTAATGTCTTATGAATGAGGACATACCCTTCTGCTTTTGTTTTCATTCTTAGGGGGGGGAGGCTGTAGAGAATTAGTGTAGGTTCTTCTTCGGGGAATTTTGGCAAAATTTACCTGTGAATCCACCTTGATCTGATAATTTTAGGGAGATAATTATCAAACTAATTTTCTTAAAAAAAACTTTATGTATACATTGTTCTATCTGCATGTACACCTGCATGCCAGAAGACACCAGATCTTATTATAGATGATTGTGAGCCACCATGTGGTTGCTGGGAATTAAACTCAGGACCTTTAGAAGAGCAGTAAGTGCTCTTAACCTTTGAGCCATCTCTCTAGCCCCCAAACTAATTTTCTTAGTAGATACAGATCTATTCAAATAATCAATTCCGTTTGAGTTTTGATATATTGTCTTTTTAAAACTAAAATTTTAGTTAAACTAGATATTAAAGGGTTTTGTAGATTGTCTTTTGGGGAATGGTCCATTTCATTGAGGTTATGAAATTTGTGGTTATAATATTTCCTTATTATCCTTTTACTATCCATGAAACCTATAGCTTTACCTTCTGTTTTAATTTCAGATTTCAGACTTTTTATTTCATATTTTAAATATTTTTATTTTAATTTTTATTAATTATACTTTATTCACTTTGTATACTCCCTGTAGCTCCCTCCCTCCTCCCCTTTCAGTTCCACCCTCCCTCCCCCTTCTTCACGCATGCCCCTCCCCAAGTCCACTGATAGGGGAGGTCCTCCTCTCCTTCCTTCTGATCTTAGTCTATCAGGTCACATCAGGAGTGGCTGCATTGTCTTCCTCTGTGGCCTGGTAAAGTTGCTCCCCCCTCGGGGAGGTGATCAAAGAGCCAGCCACTGAGTTCATGTCAGAAACAGCCCCTGTTCCCCCAAGGGAACCCACTTGGAGACTGAGCTGCAATGGGCTACAGCTGTGCAGGGGTTCTAGGTTATCTCCATGAATGGTCCTGGGTTGGATGAACAGTCTCAGAAAAGACCCCTGGGCCCAGATGTGTTTGGTCCTTGTGGAGCTCCTGTCCTCTCCAAGAGCAACACATGCTCTTAACTACCGAGCATATCTCCAGCCCCAGCTGACTTTTAAATGGGAGTGCTCAGATCAACTGATGTTGAAATCACCACCAGTAAAGTCGAATTAGCATCTACTGCATTCCTATTTCTCCATTCCATTTGTTCTTGCTCTCAATTTTTCTACTCTGTTTCTATATTTAGTATATCATACATAATTTCATTTTATTTCCTTTCTTAGCATGTAAGATATACTTTTTTCCTTACTGCTGGAGACAGAACCCCGGGTCTTGCACAAGCTACATTCCAGCCTTACATTTTAATGTTTGCCAATGATGTTATAACAGACATTCCTAACTGATCATACTCCATTTCCAGTTAACACTGCTCCTCTTCACAAGTATTCTAAACATCTTTTAACAAGATACTCAAAAGTATTCGTCTCTTTTCACAATACTACTTGTAATACTATTTACAATATAATTCCTTATATACTGTAATTCATTTTGCCTATCTATAAGATAATCACCAAGTATAATGCTGCTGTTTACCTTGTAGAAAAAAATGAGAATAAAGATGAATTTTTTTGTTTCTTTTTAATATATGAGGGAAGAATAGTTTAAAATATCATATATTTGAGGAAACAAAAAATGAAAATTTTGAATTTACCTCTGTTTACTCACCCTCTAATATTCCTCCTTTCTTCACAGAGATGTACATTTCTTACCTACATTATTTTATCTATTTCTGAAGAACATTTTTCACCAGCTCTTGTAAGAAAGGTCCACTGTTGATAAATGACCTCCAGGTTTCTCTAGATATTGCTCAATAGTCTCCTGTTGTTGCTCAGAGTTCTTGCTGGTGTAGTGGGAAATACTCCGCAGTCCTATAATGTGGTCTCAATCTTTTAGTAAGCCTGTGCCCCTTTTACAAGTACTCCTCAGGTGGGGACCCCATGCTTACATGATACAGAAAGGATAAAGGGGACTGGAGTTGAGTATCTTCCCCAAAGACAGATGAGCACTGTCTGACAGAACAGTTTCCCTGGACTATAGCCCTTAAATATAATAGAATGCTCTGAGTGTATTTCCAAGTGGCTACTCTGGCCCATTCCTTGTCGAAAAAAACAAGGAGATTTTTCCATACAACCATTTTCCCCTGTAGATCTTTTTCTTTGTAATTGGAATCTCTAGTCCGAGGTAATCTTCAAGCTTGTCCGGCTTGTTTCAGGCTCCCTTATATGTCTACATTTCATGTCAGATCAAAACTGCCCATGCTTCACATAAATGTTTACCTACCTGTACAAGCCAGTTAAAGAATTTGTGCTAATCCATTACTATGGCTTTGTTTTAAGCCCAAATAATTAGTCTGTCCATGTATACACTTTAGGACTCCATTCAAATTTTTGTGTTCCCCAAAGAGTTTGGCACATAGTAGGTATTCCACACATGGGAAATTTCTTTAAAACGTTTTTCATAATGAGTTGGGTTAATGTTATTATGCATATGATCGATTCCATGTGTTTGGAGAGGGAATCATGTTTTGGAATGACCAAGAAAGGTTTCATGATGGAAGATGAATCTGAATATTACCGAAAGAATGGACAGGATTTATATTGAATCAGAGGAGAATGAAATGGCATTCCAAATTTTGGGCACAGTATGAGAAAACTGCAGAAACAGAATAAGAAATGGTTCTTTCAGCTGTTAAAAACAACTATAACTGGGACAGCTTTGTGACTTGAGAACTGATTAAGTAAGTTATGGGGGAGTACACTCAGCTTAGAAGATACCAAGTCAATAACAAACAATAATTAAACCTTTTTCCACATAGTACTTAATACTTAAGCAATACTTCTCTGCTAGTACTCAGTACTAGGTCATAATTTTAAATGCAGACTTTCAGACTTTCACTTGGAGCATTGCATGTCCTATAAAAATCTAAATATTGAATACTGGACTTATAGCACATCAGCTATGTAAATTAAACAGAATGATCTTGATTGCTATTTATTAAGAGGAAAACATAGTCTGGAGAGAAATATCCACGGTATATGTTCTGCCAACCTGCTTTATCTTTTTAATCCAAGTAAGTAAAAATACAAGAAGCACTCAAGAAACCTTCTCTACAAGTATAAAATAACATCTTAAGAAAAGATTTCTTATAAGATCTTGACCCATTCTTTGAGCCCAGATAAAGGCATATGTGTGTGAGAATTTGATAACTGAAGTCCAAACTAAGAGAAAGCAACTTTCACAATATTATCCAGTGAAGTGTGGATCCTGGACACAAATTCATGTCTATCTAACTGTAAACTAACTGTAAAAGACCATGTTATTTAAACAAAACCATGCTTTACCAAAGAGAGAGAGAGAGAGAGACTTTTAATTCTGTGCCTAGATGACTATCAGAAAAGGATTTTACAGCTGTAATTCAAATATGGAGTTGAAAAGGTAGATAGACTTGATTCAATTAAGGAGTCCTACTGACTCTGAGAATCTGTAATCTATTCTAAATGTCTTAAGAACATGATTTACCACCCCCCCCAGAAAAGGGGGCAGGGGCTTTCTCTGACATGAACTCAGTGGCCAGCTCTTTGATCACCTCCCCTTGGGGGATGCAGTCTTGCCAAGCCACAGAGGAAGATGATGCAGCCAGCCCTGATGAGACTTGATAGACTAGGGTCAGATAGAAGGGGAGGAGGACCTCCCCTACCAGGGGACTAGGGAAATGGCATAGGGGGAAAAAGAGGAGAGTGGGTGGAACTGGGAGGAGATGGAGGGGGCTAAAGCTAGGATACAAAGTAAATAAACTGTAATTAATTAATCAATTAAATGATAAAAAAGAGTGTGCTTTACTGTCATATAGAGTAGATAGGCAAACAAGCATACACTTATGTACACACTAAACAATAGGACTTTTGCTTCCCAGCAAATTCTCCACTACATATCCTTCCTTTGAATTTTCACTTCAGCTTCTTAATATTCTGGAGTTTTCGGAGCAGCAAATGTCAGCTCTTACAGGCTCCTTATTTTGAAATAAATTACTGAATCCTACACCCAGGAATGTTGATCCTGAAGAATGCCCTAGACTAAACTCAAGTTGTCATAGATTCTCTACTGTAAAATGTCTATCTGGTAAGTACTCTAAAATGTATGAGATGGCTGTGCATATCACTGCTGTAATTTTGAAACACCATGGAGAAAATTAGACCATGTACTTTTGAACCAAATAAAAAGTATCAGAGATTTCTCTGAGTTAGGAAATCATTCAACTCTTATAATACTGCTTTTGCTTAACATTCTTAGTAGTTTTCATTGGAAACATAAATGACTATTTACAACAAACGGCAAACACTACACTGTGGTTGTAAAAGTAATTTCGGTGATGCACCCTCTGAGATTCTTTTCTCATGCCAGCTTCCGGACATGTTGCCATTTCAGAGCCACAGTGATCAAATAAAGTCCAGTGAAATGGATCTTCTGCTTCAGACAGCTGGGCAGAGATGAAGACAGCTTGGATCAGCCTGGACTGCTGTCAAAAACAACAACTTGCTTCATCTCCCTTCCTGCCCACCCTCTGAGTTTAGGATCAGTCACTTGGAACAGGAATGACTATCAGGAGCAAGAAGACTGAGCTGCCCATGGGATATATCTGAGCAGGGGTTCTAGGTCCTCTCCATGCATGGTCCTTGGTTGGAGTATTGGTCTTGCAGGCCCCTCTGGGCCCAGATTTTTTGGTTCCTCTTGTAGAGCTCTTATCTCCCTCTTCTTTCATAAGATTCCCCACGCTCTGCCCAAAGTTTGACTATGAGTCTCAGCATCTACTTTGATACTTCTTTCAGAGGTCCCCTGTGGAAGTCTCCTGTCCTGTTCCCTGTCTTTGCCTATTTCTGATATCTATCCTCTTTGCCCTTCTGAATGAGGATTAAACCTCTTCCCTAGGGTCCTTCTTGTTGGTTAGCTTCTTTAAGACTAGAGATTTTAGTATATTTATCCTATATTATATGGCTAATATCCACTTATAAGTGAGTATATACCATGTGTCTTTCTGCTTCTGGATTACCTCAGTCAGAACTTTTCTAGTTCCATTCATTTGCCTGAAAAATTCATGATTGCCTTGTTTTTAATTGCAGCAGTACCTTCTAATGGCACTGGAATAATATTACTACATATTCAATTATGCTCAGATTTTCTTCCACTTAATTTTGCCCCACAAACCTTGCAAAAAAAAGTCAAATAATTACATATACTTCTGCATGCATCAGTAAACCCACCATCCAGTCCTATCTGTCTTGCACCATAATGTATTCATCTGTGTGCATATCTCTTCATTTAGAAAAATAATATCACCTGTACTTTTTGGATATTATAACTCCTAAGCTGTTATACGATCTGGATTAAATTGATACAGATAGTTTTGTACAAATATTGTGTTGAGCAAATAAAGTAATTGCACAAGTGCACACTCATGGTTATAGCTGTAACTAATATGAACTGACTGAGCACAGAGACAGACTGCTTGCATTTGCATCCTGGATCCGTCACCTGATCAGAAACTATTACTTTCTTCATCCGTAAAGTGGTGTTAATAATAACACTTTTTTTGTGTCCTGTGGAAGGTTAAATGAAAAAAATTCATATGAAGCACATTATAGATACTTTGATATTGGCTAATGCATCCAGTTATCCGATACTTGATTGTGGTAATGACTGTCAAGTTATCCATCAAGGAAATACATCAGCTGTAAGTGCTTCATGGCTGCCCAGAACCAAGAGCTGAAACACAGCATGCTCAGAGATCAACTTGACTTTAAATTCTATTCTCAGCCTCAAAATGTAACATATATGGCCAATGCCTGAGAGCATTCCAACACTCCACTTCAGGTATGTCATACTTATTTTCATTAATTTGGAAACTGTCATTTTTCCCCCTAGTAACCAGGTCTACATAGTTCCAATGTAAAAGCCAAATACACACACACACACACACACACACACACACACACACACATCTCAAATAGATGAGATACAAAGGTTTCCTCAAAAACTGTTTTCCAATAAATCCCTACTGAGCTTTCCTGCTTGATGAGAAAATCAATTGTCAAAGCCCCCTTGACCCAGCAGGAGCTCCAGATAATGAAAGATGGCAGACGGGACTGTCCCATACTCTTCACATTCATTGTCTTAGAATTGTAAATAAGAGTAACTCAGCCCCCTTAAGCCAGTTCAGCTATGACTAGATACTGTGATTTTCCTGAACCTGTTCAGAAGGTATCATAAAGATTTTGTACTCAGAACTGAAGAAAAAAAATAAAAAAGGGTAGGGGGAGTGGCACACAGAAAGTAAATATCTTTCATTTTTACACATGAATTTTCAGTGTTCAGGGAATCAGTGCTCCTTTTTCATCTTAAAGTCACAGACTGCCAGAGGTAAAAGATTTTTGTCTATTCTGGAAACAAAATGGACTGTGAAAAGAGGAACTTTAATGTAGGGTAAGAGCTAAGGATGATTTTAAAGGATGAAAGAAATTTGAGTCTTAACTTCTAGGATGACAGACCTCAAAATGGAGAGGAAAGGACTGCATCAAATAGTTCTGTGTCAAAAAACTGATCCAAAGATGAAAAGTTGGCTTAGCTCAGATTGGATTATCTCTACAAGGGCTACTCATCTGACAGCAGATAGAGTAGCACTGTCTTGGTTTCCAGTGGTCTCTTAGAGTTGAATTTATGACACTTGCAGGAATTCTAAGTGTATTTTTAGTATGTGTGGTTTTCTCTACCCTCCGCCAACACATTTATTTCTGTTGTTACTTTTAAAACGAGCTGTTTTGGTTGCTTCTGTAGATCACACACAATTCCCAATAACTTATTTCAACTTTTAATCTGGTTCCAGCAATGAGCCAGTGCCCTACAGAGAGTTGCTGTTGCTTTTGGAGAACTGCACTTTCCCAAAAGAAAAGTGAATGTGAGCCTCTAATTCACCAGACCAATGGGCCTGTAGGTTGAGTGAGGACTAGCAGGGGCTGCGAGGTTTCTTCTCAATCAGACTTGTAATTCAGAATTATTCTCTTTTAAAACTTCTGTATTCAAAGTAGATGTAAAACATCCAATTTGCAAGTGCTTTCTGATTTTACACACAGTCAACATGGATTATCAAATAAACTACTTTTCATAAGTTGCCTCTAGCAAAGAGATGATATACTCATAAAAACATCCAATTCCACTTTTTTCATGTCCAAGTACAAATTCTAGGTCACTTTAATCTAAAAACCATTCAATTAATCAGTTCAATTGATGACATCTACAATTATGAAGATTTTTTTGGAACCATTAAAAGAGGAAAATGGTCTTCAGAACAACAAAAACATGGACACTTTTCTGCACAATTATTTTTTTCCTATTCTAAATCAAAATAGTAAAAGAAAGCAGGAAAATGTGTAATTAAATATTCATTAAGCTCACTGAGAGGAGAAGCTATGTATTTTCATTAGGAGGCCCCCAACACCAGAATGTCTGGAACACAATGTATATTTATTTAACATATTTCCATGAAGAAATGTCTCACGTTCTCAAAGAATTCACAACATAAGCATCCACACAAGTAACTTAGTTGGATATAAAATAAATGCTGGACTGGAATACAGAAGGAGGCCTATGAGAGTAGAAATACAGCACTTAATTTTGACTGGGGGTATTTTAGAAAGCTCCCTGAAAAGGGCAGCTCTTCTGCTTCAGTTACAAATTTTTTAATTTTACTTTTTATTTTTTTTCTTCACAATTTATTCATTATATATCCTGATTGAAGTCCCCTCCCTCAACTCCCCCCAGTCCCACTCTCCTCCTTCTTTCATCCCCTTCCCTAGTCTATTGAAAGGGAGAGTTCTCCACCATTGCCATCTGCCCATAGCTTGTTAAGTCTCATCAGGACTGCCTGGATCCTCTTCCTCCGTGGCCTGGCAAGGCTGCATCATCAGGGGTGAGTGATCAGAGAGCAGTCAGCTGAGTTCATGATAGAGGCAGCCCCTACTTCCCTTACTCAGAAACTGAGCTATCAATAGGCCACATCTGAGCAGGGGTTCTAGGTCCTCTCCAATAATTTTTATGCACGAATTTTGTGCCAGGAACTTGCTGACATGGCTACTTTTCCCAGCCATTTTGATGTGGCTTAAGATAAATAAACCATCATGCTTTCGTCAGGTTTATAAATTACTAAGTAATGTGTAAAACAGATGTCCCTACTCTTTCCCTGAGATTTGTCCCAATGCTAGCCTTTACCAGAAGGTGAAGTGCAGGGTGCAGAGCAGAGTTGGCCTATTTCTATTTTCCATTTACAAGGAATGGTGGCTTAGCCTCCTTTACTCATCCATAATGTACCACAATTTACTCAGTAAATTATACTCTAATTCTCTGAGAGTTTATTTGTATCTGTATGTATGTATGTATGTATGTATGTATGTGTATGTATACACTTAAGTGTACATATATACAAACACATACATATACAAATGCATATATTTTTTTCAATGATATACCAAAGAGAAATGATGGTTGAGCAACATTGTGTTGTCCTGTTCTTAGACTCTGGAGTATAGAGAAAATATTCATTTCGATTCCTAGCTGCAACTTCATGCATAATGTTATAACATTCTTTTAATTGGGGACTTTCAAAACTATGATTGTCACAATCTAGAAGTCAACTTGTAGACACATGTTCCTTAGTGGTACCATGCTTGATTTCTAAGTAGCTGGGTTTTATTTCTAGCAAAAAGATAGAGGATAAAGGAGAGAGGTATGAAATAAGTTAACCTAGCTGATATATTTGGATTTTTTTTCCGTTTTTTTTTCTAACTATGTAGATAATATGGTTAATATTTTTAAAACAGAGAACTTAACATGAAACAGGGCTGGAGAGAAGGCTCAGTAAAGTGCTTGTCATGCAATCATGAGGGCCTGAGTTCAAATCCCCGGAACCCAATTGTAATCACAGTATTTTTACCAGAAGAAAGAGGCGGAGAAATGGGAATCCTTGTATGTTCACAGACCAGCAAACTTGACATACACGGTAGGGAACAAGAGAGACCCTGTCTCAAAACAGAAAGCATGGAATGACATATAGGATTGTCCTCTGACCTCCACATATGTAGTGTGGCACATCCATAGCCACATTCACAAACGTGCACACATGCATTCATCCATACACATCACGCACAGAGACACAGAGATAGACACACACACACATACACACACCACAGATATACACCAAAAAGTATAAGAGGTTAGAGAATCTAGCCTCCTTACTGTCACATACATGTGGTCATGCACACATAGGCACACATATGTACCCCAAAAAGTGAAATAACAATCCAAAAAGTAACACAGGAAAAAGTAAACCTCTCCTCTAACTGGCAATGCAGTTAGGTAAGAGTATTACACCACATACCAAGAGTTTCAAAACAATTATAGTTCCTTGTTGGCTTCTTCACAATAACAGATCAAAAGTCCTGTATTAGATTTTTTTTTTTTTAGGCTAGTCATGGAGCCCAGAGCCTTGCCCATGCTAGACAACAGCTCTATCACTTAGTTATAATCCCTGCCAGTATTTAGTACTGAGTACTGAGTACTGAGCTGGAAAATATGAGGGGTCCAGAAGAAACTGGTTAGCTAGTGATAACTGAGACCCTTACCAAAGGAAGGAAAACTCTCATCAAATGAGGTACCATTATGACCAACAGCTGCATAAGGAAGCAGCAACTTTATCAAATGGAAACATGAGGAAACATTTCAATACCCCATGGAAGTGAGAGTTAAGATAAACTAATAAAGATATAAAACTATAAAAATTTAAAACCTGTATACATTTTTACATCAGCCTAAACTTAATTCTGTTACATACTATGATAGGTAAGAAAAAGTAAAATGTTTATGTTTTCATCTTATCTGAAAGATAATATGCCAAATAATCTATCTCCACACCCAACTACCTTGAACTATAATATGTCTAGATAGTGGATCTAAAGTTTCTACCCGTTCTCCTGTCTCCCAATTACTTCATACCAGAAAAACTAAACAGGGACAAAGCCTGTGAGCATGAATATCTGAAGAAGTGGATCCTAAAAGAATCTGACCAAAGCTAAGGACGCAAGAAAAAAATGAATATGAATATACACAACTTTGTGCTTATAATTCTGGAGGTTCATAGACTTGAGGTTAAGGGCTTCTGTCTTGGTTTCTTTTGGCACTGAATACACTTTTTTTTTTTTTGTCTAAACATACAGCATTCTTAGCTGGACGTTAGCAATGTGGCCTTCCAGAAACAGGTTCCATACTGACTCTTGCTCTTTGCCTCAAATGTTATGCTGATAGAGTGTGGATAATGGCTTAACTCAACTTGACTTTGGTCCTTGGGAAACTGGCATGTTGCCACAAATGCTAGCCCTGTCTTGGAAGCTAATGTGCCATCTCGTGTACAACAATAACACAGTAAAAATAACAGACCAGGAATTCCCTAAACCCTTAAAAAAAAAAAAAAAAAAAAAAAAACTAGCACATTAACAGGCGTGCAAAACCCGACTGGAGGTGTAATTTTTTCGCCTTCTTTCTACATTAATTTTTCTTCCTGATTTCAATTAGCCAAACTTGAATGGAGACATTACAGACAGTTCAACCCCACCTCAGAGCTGTGCAGACAGCTCTTGTTGCCAAGCTGTCTATCACCAAGACAACTGGGCCAATGTGCTTTGCTCTGGGTAAATAGCTCATCAGGGCCAGTTGCAGAAGAAGCCATTTCACAATGACCTTCCATTGGATCAAAATCCTTATGCTTAGTGATCCAAAATATGTTTCAAAAGTACATGGGGTTATAAATAAATAATCATTTATATTTTCACAAAATTCTTTATACTGATGAAAAGTGGCTTAGCTCCAGAGGTCGTTTGTTTGGAAGTTGATTTGAGAGATCTAGGAAGTGCGGATTTCTTCTGTTTGTGAGTCACTGTTAATTTTTCCTTTGCATTAATCATAACTTTCTTCCAACACCGTCTTGTCAACCACAAACTCTCCGAAGCGGTCATCAGTAATATAGCAATCTTCCTGTCCCTGGTCTCTTCTCTTGAAAACATTTTGAATAAAAAGTGATGGTAAAATGTAAGATGGGTTGGTATTCTTGCCTCAGATGAGGCAGTCAGCTGACGTTAAGGTGTGAACACAGTGCAGTTTAATGAAATCATATGTTTGATAAGTTCGGCACATATAAATGAGTCAGAAGTAATATATATATATATATAATATATATATATATTCAGCAGATTCAAAGAGAGTTATTTTTGTTTTGTTTTGTTTTTTTTTAAATTTAGAATACAGGTTCTGAGTGTGGGGCCCTTAGGAATCTAGCAGAGGTGGTAGACCATTCTTCCCCCATCCAGCCTCCATTACTGCTGATCAACCCTCAGCAGCTTTGCGAGCAGCCCCTCACAGCTTGATTGTTTTCTGGTCTCCTTGGTGGCAGGTGTCTGCTAATCAAAGGCTTAAGAAGGTGTGGGATTTAGGAGTCAGCTCTGACTGGAAGGAAAACTTTCCATTCAGCCTTGGGCAACAATATTGAAGCTTTTTTTTTTTTTAATGTTGTAATCAGCTCTGTGCCAAGTGGGGCTCAAGCTCCCCCTACACAGCCCCAGGAATCCAAAGAAAGAAGTGTTTTCAATTCTCTTCAGAACGTCTGATCTCCCACACTGCAGACCAAATAAAAACAGTCTGGGCCAATTGTGCCTCCTCCTACCCCCATCTATTGTGGAATCCGCCTGGGAGAAACTCAGGAAAGTTGGCCTCAGGCCAGCACTGGCCTTCCATGGCAGCAGAAAATTACCCTCAACTTCTCTTCATCAACTGCTTTTGGAAAATAAAGGACAAGCCCCCACCTCATCTATCTTATGGAAAGAGACAACTAGAAGGGACAAGCTAGAGCCTAAAATAAGATTTGACTGGACTAGAAAGACTTAAAAGTTCTGAGGCCTGAGTTGACATCTGCTTGTATACCTACTGCTTTGTTGTGTTACCTTTGCTCCTACTGGGAGGAAAAATGCACAAAGTTAGTTGGGAATTAAACTGGCCACAGATTGACTCACAGCACCACTGCTTACTCCTCAACTACAGACTTAGACAACTTATTCCATAGACCGAAGCTCTCATTGTTGGTTCTGCACTGTCTAGCAGTGTGCCTTGGCCTTTGGCATGGAAACATGAGGTCATTGTTAGCAACCTCTTTCAGTCAAGCAATTTAAGTCACTTCTGGGGTACTGAGTTGTGAAACACATAAGTTACTATCCACCCCATTCCCACCCCTCACCAACCTCAACAGCCCTTGGCTACAGGTCCTTCTGGACATGTTTCTTAGGACTTGCCCGAAGTCCTAGGAAACACAAGTAGGTCAAGCAACACTAAATCCAGGTGAGTCCAGGTGACCATGTTCAAAGCAGGAATAACTTAAAGCTCCAGGTTTTCTGGTCAGAGATGCCAGTTTATACACTAATAAAACTCATAGCAGATTTTCCCCTAAGAATTTTACAAAGCACACCTTCTCAGGTGAGTGAGAAGTACTTTGATGAATACGGCTCAGTGCTACCAAAGTTTTCAACTATGAGCAAGAGGAGATGGTGAGAAAAGCCTAGACAAAGTGAAAAACAAAACAAAACAAAAACAACTGGGGACTCTTGGAAACCAAAGCCTTCTTAAGACCTCAATAAAGAAAAGGTTAAAGGGCTAATTCTACAGTTTCCAGGTACATTGGGGTGTGGCAGAAAAAGAGTTGGGAGACAAGAACAGTAGCATTGGAAAGAACTCCATGTGACTCTCTCCTTTCATCCTTAAGATAGTACGGTCCCTAACTAAAATTGGGGGAAGGGCTGTGAGGGAAAATACAGTGAAATTCTAAGCAGCATAATGCTTAGTAGAAATGCAGGCTATTTCCATTTTCAAAATATTCTAGTCTGGGTTTATTAAAATAAGAAAAGAACAAGGCTAAACTCAAAATTATGTTTTTGTGTTCATGACACTAAATAAACAGAATTTAGTGAGTTCTCCCTCTTTAACTCATTGGTTGGTATTGTATAGATGCAGCCAGCATCTAATATGCTTCCAATTGTGTTTTCAGACTGCAAGACCCTGGGGGTCTGAAATCTCAGCCAACTTTGCAATTTAACCCAAAACCCAAAGCAGTTCAGATTCCAAGTAACCTGTTACCCTCTGCTAGTAAAACATCACTGGTGGTTTGAAAAAGGCCATTTTTAATAACCCCTTTTCAGTTTCCTGGCAGGCCCCCAGCTTTATTTCAAAGTTGATTTTCCCCAGTGAGAGTACAGCTGGAAGAATCCAGAAGCGCGCTGTGCCATGCTTCCACGACCCTGGGCTTTGAAGGCCCAGCTCTAGGGTAATGAAATGAAGAGGCTCAGACTAGAAAGAGACGGAGAAATTTTTTTTTTTTTGTGCATCACCCACAACAGTGAACAACTACAGAAACTGAATCCAAATTGAATTTTGGGATTGTCTCACTTTGGTTTATTTTTAAGTAAATTTGATACTAAAAAAGAAACCACTGTAATTTGGGCTGCCACTTGAGTATCACAGTTATTTGGGGTTTGTTGTTGTTGTTGTTGTTTTGATTTTTGTTTGAATGGTGGTGGTGATGGTTAGTATTTTCTCTTAGTGGCACCTTCTTTAGATGTCACACAGTAAGATGCCAAGAAAATAATCTGATACGAGACACTGGAAGCAAGGAGGAGGCAAGGAAACAGAACTGCAATTTGTAGGCAAATGAAGACAAGCACAGAGTGAGCTAGCCTTAAACTCCAAGACAGTAGCCTTGCAGTCCTGAATTTTCTCTTGTGTTTCTTGCCCAGGACTAGTGAAGTTGGGGTTGCCAGTAAAATGACCGCTTAGCTCAAATTGTCTCATTTAAACTCCAAGTCTTCTTAAAACAGCAGAGAAGGACTGGGGCCAGAAAGTGCTTTCTAGTACAAACACTTGTGCACTTTTACAAGGCAGGTAAAGCCCGAAATTATGTTAGTAATTAATTTTATATTTCCTCCAACTACCTAGAACCAACTGCGGCCCAACATTCCCCAACTGGGATTTTGCCAAGAATTCAGATAATGCTATTTATGGACCATGCCAACAGCTGAGGTCATGCTTTCTGTCTAAAGAGGAAAAAGAAATAGGGAGGAATTCATGGAAAGTATATATTGGGGGAGGGGGCAAAATGGAGAGAGGAAAGATATAAGAGGTAAAAAGCTCTCTATAGCAACCAAACCCAAACAGACACATAGAGGAAAGAAGGCCCAAAAGGCTTCACAGTTGTATGGCTTGGGGGTGAATGTGAAGCAAAACAGCCTAAAGCCGTGTTGTTTTAAACAGAGCAAAGTTCAAGAAACCCCAACGTAGAGTCATAGAAGCCATCCCTCCAAAATTGTGAAGGACATCAAAAATCTTGATGACTTGTATCATGGCTGCTGGCAAAGGCCCTTTCCTTCATGCATGCCAGGAATGTGAACTGCCTGCCACCTGGTTCAGAGTTCGGTAATTACAAGTGAGGTTTTGTTTCTAGCAGGGATTCAAGAATATGAGGACCAGAGGGAAGCACTAGAATTGGGATAGCCTGAACATTCCAACTGGATAACACTTTAGATTTTATTCCATCTAATCATCCCTATTGTAGAGATGAGAAAACTGAAGCCTTAGATGGGAAAATAGCACAGCCAAGTGTTACTATTAGCCACAGAGAAGAGACTGGCACTCAGCTCCCAGCCATTCATGCTGAACATTCCAGTGTTCCAAAAACAAAATGATAAAGGTAGGGCTATACAGATTATTTCGTAAAGTTAAAATTTCTAATCCTGATGGTATATCATCTCTACTTTTTTTGTGTGTCAAAATATCTTTTCTCTCAGCAAATGATGATCTCAGAAAGTAACCATTGTTTCAGGATGTCTTCTAGGTTTTATAATATAACCAGCCAAAATAATACATTGGAAGCTCCACGCATCCATATTTGGGAGCAAATATCTGGCACGTAGAAACAGTAGTCTAGTCCAGTCCCCTGCCGCATATCACTAGTCAAAACAACTTCTCATCGGAGCCTAACTTTGGAATCCATTGAAAATGCCACCCACGTGTTATGCAGGGAATAGTGCATTTGAAGTAGGATGGTTTGGCTGGGATGTGCATGGAGGGCAAGCAAGGGGAGGGATGAAGCACTTGGAAGACTGTGGAGAACCAAGCTGCCCTGGGCTCAGTCTCTCAGCCTGCTTTGTTTTGCTTTCTGTTGTTTTGTGACGACAACTTCAAATTGCTGTTACATCCTGCTTTAATGCCTAATATCTCTGCTACTACATACTTTTTTTTTTTTTTTTTTTTTTTTTTTTGGAGCTGCTTTCAAGTTTTTCCTCATGTGGAAAAAAGCCACAGTGCTCATTTTCTATGTGGTATGCTTCTTGTGTAGGCGTTTAGAGAAGCTACGTGACTTGACTAAAATTATCTAGTTCCTACCATTTGGGCTCCGTTCTAGATCTCTTGGTCCTTCCTCTAGTCTACATGTCTATCCCAAGTATGTTGCTTAGCTTCTCACCATGATCCATCAGCTGGACAATGGCACTGTAACATGTGCTATCAGCACTCCCTTCTCCCTTCCTTCTGAATGCTCAGAAACACCACTTTGCATCCCAGAGCCAAGAAGCACCAGGCTTCAGGTCCCAGAAAAATTACAGACTTGCTGGGGGGTATAAAGGTCTCTGCCTCCTGACCATCCACTGATGTAACCTGTGGGAAATTTGTGCCTCAGTTGTACCATAACTGTTGTCATCACTTCCAGCTAGATAAAAGCCAAAGGAGGGGACCTGCAGGTCAAAATGCACACTCATTATAATCACTGTCATCAAATTCTCATGCTCCTCCCTGGGAGGACCCAACTGAACGATCATGTCAGGGATATGCTTCCTCCTGGGCACCACCGTGTACTACTCAATTAAGAGTCAATCTGATCATGAAAGGGGATTTAATCATTAATCTTAACAAAGAAGAATTTCAAAGGCAGGGTGAATAATACTGACAGAAAATAAACACAATACGCCAAATCCAAAGCTGAATGCCTTTGAGATTCCTATTTGGAACTCTGCCTGTTTGACATTGTTTATAGTTTGGATTCTGGATGCTTGTGATGTTTCCCCATATATATATATATATATGCCCCTTCTGTGGGGAAGAATCAAGTTTTAAGTGAATACAAAGATGTTCCCTGGTGAGTTTAGTGGTTGGCAAGTTACAGGGCCATAACTCAGCAAAGGTACTGGGAGGAAAGACCTGGTAGTCACTGAACTGTGGTCCAGACAGAACCTGCATCATTCATAATAATTAACTTTTGAAAAAAGGTGAACTCATATCTATCTCTGGGCAGGCAGGAGCCCAGTACAGATTATAGACCTGGCTCATCAACAAATGGTTATCTCTAGAGACCCTTGTGAAATAAAACAGGACTTGGGGCCTGTAGGTAAAAGAGCCAGCTTCCCAGGCTCACATGGGAAAGTTAATATGGTGGTAATGAACCACTTAAATCCTGTCTGTCTATGTTATAATATGCCCATTTCATTCCTTTCAACAGTTCCTAAAGGGCACTGTGGATAGCCATGGTTTCTAGGTATTTAGCTCCCACTCCACAAGCCGATCAAAGCAAATTACTTCCTATCTCTCCCAAAGGTTTTTTTAAACATGCTGAGTCCCTCCATCCCATTATTATTATTATTATTATTATTATTATTATTATTATTATTGTATATTTTCCTTCTCTTATGCCTTTTACAATTTTCTCTCTTCTTTCAATGTTTAAGGGCTTTTTTCATTGTTCTTGTTGCTGTTCTTCATTGTTGTTCTCTGTTTATTGTATTTCTTTGCTCTTACTGTCATATTTTTAGTATTTTTTTCTGTTTAGTAGAATTTATTTTCACTGGTTTTGTTGTGATTTGCTTCGCTGTTTTGTGGAGTTTTGTGTTTGTTTCTTCTATCTTTTTCTTACTTTTAAAAATGGAGCTTGATTTAATTTTTCTTTGCCATGCTTTTTTTCCTCCACTTGGGTTTTAACTGCTATGTTTTTCTTTTAGGAGTCTTAAGGGATTTGCTGCGAGGTAAAGAGTTGTTTTAGATTTGTGGAGTAGGCTTTTTTTCTTTTAAAAATTCCCTTTGTATTGTTTTCTTTGATTAAAGAAATTTGTCTCTTAGTCATCTGGCTACATCCTGATAATCTTGGCACTCAGGAGGTGGAGGCAGGGGGATTATGAGTTCAAGTCCAGCCTGAGTTACACAGTGACATGATCCTGTCTCAAAAAGAAAGAGAAATCCGTTTTCCTCTCTTCCTCCACCACTGTATCATGTTTTCTCCTTGGTCTTTTAACTTGAAACAGAATCTTTATTTTAACACAGTTTCAGATTCACAGAGACATTACAAAGATGGTACAGGACTGAACACCCGGCTTTCTTTATTACTAACATCTCTCTTTCATGATGTATAATTCTAATACCTTTTATTATCTGTAATGTTTTAGCTAAATTCAATTCTTTATTCAAAATTTCTTAGTTTCTATCCAATATCCTTTTTTCTATGCCTGTAGGTCATTTAGAATCCTACATGACATTTACTTTTCACATCTCCTTAGGCTCTTCTTGCTTGGACAGTTTCTCTGGCTTTTCATCTTTTTGGATTATACTGGTGATTATGAGGCATAGTGGGTAGGGGTTTTACAGAATGTACCTCATTTGGGACCCAATGGTGCTAACCTTAGTTTTGTGTTTGTTATGCTACTGTACCAACTGACTTTCCCCTGTATTCTGAACTTTAGCTTTTGGAATCAGATCCTTGCTCAGGAAGGAAAGGACTAAGCTCCACCTTCTAGAAAATGGTCAGTGCCACATTATTTTGTTGTTCTGTTTTTTTTTTTTTTTTCACATTGTCTCTGTTTCCTTGCCATGACCCTTCCATATATTTTCCATTCATTTAACCTTCTAAGATTCTTTCCTTTTATTTTTGACACTTGTTTGCTTCATTTTTAATTTCAATTTACTTTCCTCTATCTTCCTTCTCCATCCTTGTGGCCTCCATTATCTTTTAATATTCTGCCTTGTTTCTTTTTATGCAGTTTATATTTCTTTTTTTCCTTTTTTTCTTTTTTGCCATTTATATTTCTTTTTTTTATTCTCTGCACTCTGCAGCTGCTTTTTTCCTTTATTTATTTAATTTTTAATATTAGTTACAGTTTACTAACTTTGTATCCCATCTGTAGCCCCCTCCTTCAATCCTTCCCAATACTGCCCTTCCTCCCTCATTTCCTCCCGGCCCCTTTCCAAATTCACTGATGGGGAGGTCCTCCTCCCCTTTCATCTGACCCTAGCTTATCAGGTCTCATCAGGACTGGCAGCAATGTCCTCCTCTGTGGCCTAGCGAGGCTGCTCCTCCCTCAGGGGGGGGGAGGGGAAGGTCAAAGAGCCAGCCATTGAGTTCATGTCAGAAATAGTCCCTGTTCCCTTTACTAGGGTACCCACTTGGATACTGAGCTACTATGAGCTACATCTGAACAGGGGTTCTAGGTTATATCCATTCATTGTCCTTGGTTGGAGAAACAGTCTCATAAAAGACCCCTGTGTCCAGATATATTTGGTCCTTGTGGAACTCCTGTCCTCTCCAGGTCATACTAACTCCCCGTTTTTTCATATGATTTCTTGCACTCTGCCCAAGGTTTGGTTATGAGTCTCAGCATCTGCTTTGATATACTGCTAGGTAGAGTCTTTCAGAGGCCCTCTGTGGTAGGCCTGTTTCCTGTTTTCTCCTACTTCCAATGCCTGTCCCATTTGTCTTTCTAAGTGAAGACTGATCATCTTACCCCAGGCCCTCTTTCTTGTTTATCTTCTTTAGGTGTACAGATTTTCAGTATGTTTATCCTATATTTCTATTTGTTTAAAAATAATTTTCTCACCTTATATATCTATTTTTCTTTTTACATAACATTTTCTTGGTTAACAAATTAATATATGCTACATTACTGACATATCTTATATAGCAAAAAGAATAAAACAAAGGTGTAAAAGGAATAATGTACCCTCAATATCGGTCTTTAAGCCTCACTTTCAATACCGTTTATCATCTACTGGATTTCACACCACTCTTGAAAGCTGTGTCCCCTCCCAGAATGACCATCACAGCCTGTGTTGTAAGTTCTAAGGGTGTCTACTTTCTTCAACAACTCAGATACATCCACAGTCAGAATAACTAAACTGAAAATTGCCTGGAATATCAAGGTGATCCTTGAATATTTAATGCCTTTCTTGAATATAAACATCCATACTAAAATCACTTTAGCCAGTTATGAGTAAAGGAGCTGTGTCCTACATAGTCTTTTCCTAGATCTTTGTAGTATCAGGAGTGGGGGGGGTCGCTTGATGCATTCATGCATTCATGCCTGAGTCTGTGCATGTGTTCTACACTCAGCGAGCAACTAGGGACCAAGTATAAGTGAGTTGGAGCCTAGGGATGTTGGGGAAGAAGCCTTTGTGGGAAGTGCATATGCGTGTTGCTGGAAGGCGTCAGGAAGGCCCCCAGACATTTCACAACCCTGACAGCCTACTTGCAGGCCTCACGCTGTCATCACCCTCTCTCATCCTAATGATTTCTTCTCTCCCCTGGTATGAGTTCTGGAAAATTGACATTCCGGGCCTGACCCCATGTGCAGCGAGGCAGCACAAAGGCAAGTAAAGCTGAGTTGCTGATTACTTTGCTCTTTTGCACTCTAGTTTCCCTGAGTGGGAAAAACAACAGGACAGCCTTTCCTGACAAGCCCTGCATACAGAGCTTGTTTTAGGTGGAACCCCACACAGGACCTTGGCAGGGGTTGGGATATGTGTGAATTAGATGACCTCTACAATCCCTTTCTGAAGGCAAGATTCAGTCCTCTGAGGGCTTTTGTTGTTGCTGTCCATTAAGACTGACACCAGGAAGTGAGCAGACATTGAGCTAGGACAAAGCTGGATTTTGTTTTTGAGCTGAGGAAAGGGAAGAACATCATTCTAGCTTCTACCAGAGCCCCTCTCATCTTGCTGCTTTTTCATTTTTATAGTGCTATATGTTTAGAAAAAAAAAAAAGCCAGGGATAGTTCTATAAGATGATGTGTCCCATCCTTCCAAGCCAAGGTTTCATTCTAGCTCAGTCAGAGTTGGATGGTGCTGCAGGTCCAAAATCCTGGCCTAAAAAAACACTTTGCTGGCGGTGGAGATCAACTCTACATTGTCACAGAGCAGTTCTTCCTGTCTCTTGCTTGCCTTTATTCATCAGCCAAGATCATATACTGGCACTGGCCTAAAGACCATGTGACTTTATCTTCCTTCAATGTGGTATTAATTTTCACCAGGAAAAAAAAAAAAAGTGGTTAATGGAAATCGGGCACTTAAGGTAGTAAGCGGGACAGTTTTGCCTTAGAGCAACACATAAGGGTTTGATTTTCTTTGACTTCTCAACCTGATTCTGAGGTTAGCAGTAACTAGTATAAGGGCAGTGCAAATACATGAGGTGAAGACCTCATCCCAGAGCCAGCCGAAGTCACTGGCTCAACAGCACAATGATTTTGAACAGTCCACATACTGAAGGGCTTTTCACCAATGTGGTTGTCATCCATAGTGACCAGACTGAGCAAGTCTACTATGCAGAGTAAGCTCAAACAGGTAAAGTGAAATTGGAGCGGAGGAGACATCAAAATGGTGCAAAAGAATGATGGAGTTTCTGCTTTTCTGGCTCATTCCTTGTCTACAGCAGAGGAAGAAAAGATGTTTACATGGACGGATAGATATGGGAGATGCTCAGAAGACATCCATGCAAGCATCAGCCTCTTTGAGATTATACAGATCACTGTTGGTGTTAGTTTAAGCACTGAGAATTCTCTAGGCTAACCCTAGGGAGAAAAATCAACAACACCATGAATACTGGAGTACAGAAGTAGAGCTAACAGAGAAAAACTTGGTCTTGGAAATATAAAACTACTTGCTTTAAGGGAACCAATGACTTACAGGAGAGAGTGGCCATAGAAATATGTTAATTAATCTTCAAACCTAAATAATAAACATTTCCCAAAGACTAGTAATGATATATGACAGGGAGATTTGAGAAGCTATAAGTTATATAGAGAGGTTGAAGCAAAGAAATTTTAAAAAACATTTTATGGGACTTCATGTGTAACCTTGAAGAAAAGAGGCAAAAAGGCAATAGGAAAGATAAAGGGGCACAGGAAATGCTAGATCATCACATACAACAGTTATGCTGAGTTCTATTATTAAAAATAAATTTTCAATTAACCATAAAGGTAGAAATTAACCATAATTTCTAACCATAAAGGTAGAAAGGCCACTCTTTTGAATGGCCATAAGTAGATGTAATTTTCTTAGTTCATGGTAAATGAACTAATACAGGTATTTATAGGATTTAATTTAAATAGGATGTTTCTATTAAAATAAATACCCAGGCAGCCAAGCCTGATGTTGCAGGCCTGCAATCCCAGCTACCAGAGAGACTGAGGCAGAAAGATCACAAGTTCAAGACTTTCTTGAACTACCAGTGATGGTCAACATAATGAGCTACCTGGCCTCATAAAATGTTAAACAAGGTGGTTGTATGTCATAGGCTGATAGCTTATCTGGAATGTCAACACCCTGGTTTCATTTCAGTACATGCTAAGCTATCTCTCCAGCCCAGGGAGACATTTTATAAGCTCCTTGTATTATATTTCAGAGACAATAGATTTTCCAAGCATGTCCTAGCTAATCATATGCCTTGCTGAATGAAGGATTCTCCTGTGCCATGTTTCTCTCACAGCAACATGTAATTTTCAAAGCATGTCAGAATCACCAAAACTTCAGGCAGCTACCCATCTATTTCATATACATAGGAACCAACTCCCAGGAAGAAAGTAGCAAGAGCTTTGAGATACCAGAACAAATCTAAAGTGTACAACCTAGAGTTTACATTCTACAAAGAGAATAAAATAAGTATTTGCCACTGTTCATACCTATATCTTCATCAGATGGGTTACAAAGATTTGAGTTCTAGTGGGCACTTGCTTTGTGAGTGTTTGTCAGTGGTACTAAAGATTGAACCTATGGCTTTGTGTATGCTAGTTGAGTATTTTACCACTGAGTACCAGCAATTATGATGATAATATTAGTACCATGATGATTTATATTTGGTCTGAGGGTGCCTTACATCTTTATATGTTGAAATTTATACCCATTGTAATATATAAAGAAAATACAAAATTCAGTAATGGTGTTTGAAGACAAGGCCTTTAAAAGGTTGATTAAGTTTAAATAAGGCCATTTTGGCAGAGCTCTCGTAGTAAATTAAGGGAAAATACAGAATCACACATATACTCTTTGCCCATTGTCATGTGATGCTTTCTACAGCCTTAAGAGACTAGTTGCAAAGTCAGGGGGCCTTGAACTAAAATAAAGTCTTTGGTTTATAAACTGTCCTGACTCATATATTTCATTACGTAACAATAAATGGCTTACTACAGATACTTAGATATCACAGTGCTGTTGTTAGTACTAAAAGAATTCATATGCATAAAATTATTTGAAATAGATTTGCACAGGATAACACTAGATCAGATATATATTAGCTACTGGCATCACTATTGTTCTTTATTGTAGCTCCTGGTGCTGTTACCATGAAAGAAAACATCTTGGATTTTCTTGAAGCTCTATTCCATATTTTGTGCACTTTTTCTTCACAGATTTCTTCAAAGATGAAAGTGGCTGTCACTGCTCTTTCTCTTACTACCATCTCCACCAAGGCCCAACTCCAGAACCAATTGTCAATTAAAATTGTACCCCCGAAATTCTCCTGAGCACAAGGAAAGCTTGGCCTCCCTGCCTACCATTTTTCTTATAGCATCACTGGGACAAATTTTTTCACATGCCCCTCCTCACTACTATTCTTGTATAGACCACGGAAAGACATAAACAGATCAGCATCCACTCTCAGGAAATTCACCTAGGCCGTACTGCTTCCATTCCTTTGTGGGATTCAGTTTTTCTTCATTCTTATACTTCTCAGTGCTTCTGTGCAGTTGCATGTTACTGACAAGCCACAGACAATGCATCGCCTTATCCTGCTAGCTGGGCCTTTGGGCAGCTGAGAATGCTGACACAGGCTGAACTCCATGGACACTGGTTGGTTCCCATTGTAGCTGAAGTCTTCCGTCTCATTCCCATACGTACAGCGTGAGGAGGAGAAGCCAAGTTCACAGATGCATAACCCATCTTTGTTCACCTCCCCTTTCAGGGAAAGGGCAACGAAGACATTCACATTCTTCCACCAACAAGTTTTGTCACTGGTACCTGCTTACTTTCTCCCAAACATTAATTGGTCCTCGACTCCTAGTGCAAGCCTTTGCATGATCAGAGGGATTTAAACATCCGTGGGAAATAACCATAAAGCCCTAATGCCTTAATTCAACCACCATAACCACTTCCTATACCTACATCATTTATCCACATCCTAAGTCACACACAAAATCTTCTTGTCACCCCAAACTGCCCCACCTGTGTCATCTTCTATTTGCATATTATACTCTCTCCTGCTTCTATCCCACTAAGTACTTTTCTTTGTTTCTATCTCTTACATCTTAGAAGTTTTGGTTTCTTACAACTTATCAGACTCCTTGAGCACAATTACCTTCTCAAACTTACCTGGGACCTGCAATCTGCTGTTCTAATCACTACCCTTTCCACACTCTTAACTTTCCCCAGTATCTCCTGGTACTACCTATAAATCCACACACTCCTGCATCAGCAGAGTTCTTCTGGAGATCCTGGGCCAGGTTGCATTCTTCTCCTTTCTGTAGCCTCAGACATACCTTTCCGTTGCTCACTGCCTTAACTCCTGAATCTTAATCCCTGCCCTCTCTACTGGGAACATGTGGCTCAAAACTCTCATATTTTAAGGTAAAGCTTCTCAGCCTCACCTCTTCATTTGCTCCTTTCTCTTCTTTCCTTCCCAAGGTTTTGAAATAAATAGTGTCTATTCACTGACTCTTCCCACAGCGCAACCTGCTTCTGTTTCCTGGGCACGTCTTACTCCTATCAGTGCTGCTGCTATACCTAATCATTCTACAGTAGCCACTACTAGACATACGGACCTCAAAAGGGATTATCTGGTCCAACTTAGCTATGTGGCCCCAGAGCCTAGCACAGTGCTTGATTGATAGGAGGTGCTCAATAAACGAATTATGTCACAAACACTTACTGAGCACCTACTAGGAACCAAGCACTATATCGGCTTTGTTAGAATCCACAACACTCGGGCCCTAATCCATCACAAAACCTACATTCAAAAAACCAGTGATTCTCCCAGAAACCTTCTCTCTTTACAGATGCCCACAATCACTGCTCTATGCTGGACCTTCCTCATAACAAGCATTCAAATTTTGAATAAGCCTGATAAAACCCAGGAAATCCCAAAAGACTTAATTTCAAGAGTTGTTCCTATAAATGGCCATGTGTGGGTTTATTATGAAGTCTGGGAGCTGAGCTTTCCAAGCTTTCAGAATCATTCCTGAACAGCTCTAGGGCAATGTATTCACTTGCTACTCTACCTCAACATAGCTACGATTTACTAAGTTGCTCTAGGACCTCTCCATGGCCCCTTTCTTCAGATTCTCTCAATAAATCTTTGTTTCCAGGCTTTTATCCTCTACCTCCAAACCAGTGTAAAGGGTCTCTTGTTCTTCTATTTAACAATATGAAGAAATACCAATACTAGAAGTACTGTTGACTTCGGGATTCCACTTCACGTAATAAGCTTCCCTTTTCCATATGGAGGCTACCTTTACTAGCTCTGTTTTATTCTGACAGTTGGATCCTATGCCAAGCGGTCAGTGAGGATAAAATACGGTTTTAAATGGTCAAAGAAAAGCTTTGTGGACAAGAGGGGATGCTTTATGATTACAGTTCCCCAGATGGAAATGTTCTAGAATAACATGAAGGTGTGTGTGTGTGTTTCATAGTTTTCATGTTGGAAGAAGGTAGCATGTATATAATGCAAGATCAAAAAGTACAAAATGGAGTAGGTGTTCTTCCCACTCCTACCAGGTTTTCCTCTCTGAGTATTATCACTACATTTCTTCTGTGTCCTAGAGATGTTGTATACATTTATAAATATTGGAACATCTGTATTCTAGTCACTGACTTAGCATGATCCAAAATACCATAAGCAGAGTGAACTGGTATGTGTCGAAGTGTTAACAAAGTAGGGGACACCCTCTTTCATCTAATGCATCCTTCTTCTTAAGTCCCAACTGCATTTATAAGCCGTTTCCATCCTGCCGGTGGGTGGAAAGTTCAAACTTCTGAATATCTCTTATTGGTACGATGGTCTACAGTTTGTGGGGTATGGTCATAGCCTCTGTTACTGTGAATTAATTTTTCCCCCATATTATCTTTGCATTAGAGTTAGGCCAATCAATAACCACTGTGCCTCCACTTTAGATAGATATAATTTATTAACCAAATTTACAGCCAACAGCACTGTCATGCATGGCTGAAGCTCATGTGATAGCCATAGTTTACTGGAAGGTACCTCTCAACCTTCTTAAGCTTCGAAGCACTAAACATCACTATGCTTGGGGAAGGTTTTGAACAGTGCAATTATCAAAAACATATGATTATTGTGGCACTTAACACACTATGCAGAGATCTTTATATACAGCATAAGATTAGAGACAAAAAGCCATAGCTGGGCTTCTGCTGGAAACCTGCACTGTGGGTGTTCAGCCACTGCATTTATCCAAAAAGGACCACACAAACATAAGAATTTATCTTAGATTTATCATTAAATTGCATCAAATTGCAATTTTGCAACTATGCAAATCACATAAGAACAGAATGCACATTCTTTTATTTATTGCTTGAATGTCCAGATGACCACTTACATTTAATGTCATTTTTGCTTTGTAGAGTTTTTCATTTTAATTATGCAAGCATATAACTCCTCCCTTTTGTTATTTCATATACTTACTTTATCCAAAGCTGAAATAATAGTCATCTACATTTTGATATATGTGTGATCAGGGGTACGTATGTCAATATTCTAAAAATCCTCTTTAATAATACACCTGAAACTTCATTTTATGGATGGTGTGAAATCATTTGGACAGGTAGCAAACGCAAGCCAGAATGACCCTATCATGAGCACTGTGTCATTCCAGCTCGCAGTGCTGGCTCCTCCAAACACAGGTGGCCCATTCTGGAATACATAAACAATTTCCAGAATATAGAAAATAGGGGGAGAATGGCCTTACCTTTGCAACTCCATGAAGGTGCTGGTTCTTAAGCCCCTCAGTAGCTGCATTCTGTGGTGGAGCAGGGTCACAGGGAAGCTAGAGATTGATGACTGACAGGCACTAAGTAAGATGGTGAGGGAGGTGATCTCTCCAGGCCACAAAATGTATCCGAATTTCCTGAGGTGCTTCTAGAACTGATTCTGTGCCTCACTGTGAACCTGTTGAATCAGAACATAGGTGACTGGGTATCTGGAATCTGCATGTTTTAACTACATAGAACATGAGGCTTACCCCTCAAACCTTTTAAATTAGACAGTTCAATGGTATTTACCACACTCCCACTATTTGCAACTGTTCATCTCGAGAACTTTCTTAGCTTCCCAAATTGAAGCTTTGTACCTAATACACAGGAACTCTAATCTTCTCTCTTACCTTGCTAGCATTAACCACTATTCTGCTCTGTCTCCTGAATTTCTATATTCTAGGTAACCCATAGTAGTAGAATCCTACTCTATTTGCCTTTTTGTGTAAAAACAGGTTTTATTTTAAGAAGAAAATGGTCAGTGTGAAACTATGTCTCATGTAGCATCACTTATTTTAGAAGATCTTATATTGCCCAGGGACCTCTGAGAGTACCAAAACTCTGCCAAAGAACTTGCAGAGTCAAAATTACCTAATATTAAATAGTTCTGTAATAGGACTAAGGAGGATGGCTCTGAGATTAAGACCACTGGCTGCTCTTGCCAAGGATTTGAGTTCAGTTCCCATCACCCACATCAGGCAGCCCACAACTGCCTATAATTCAGGATCCAGAGGATTCAATGCCCTCTTTGACCTCCATGGGCATTACATGCAGTTATACAAACTCACCACAGATCCAGACACACACACACACACACACTTAAAAATAAATCTTCAAGAAGAGAAAGAAATTGAAAGCTTATTCACTCTCCCTCCTTCCCAAGTGAGGTTTCCAGAGGCTACTTCTATGGCAGAAGACTGAAAGAGGAAGACACTAAAGATAGTTATCAGAAAAATGAAAGACCACAACTCATAGATGTTTTATTTGGAAAATACTAAATATTTCCATTCAACATAAGTTTTTGTGAATTTTTTTAATTTATTGGAGCTGTTCTTGAATTAGATTTGTGAAGTCTGTTTTCAGTTCTAGCATGTTAAATAATATAGACATAGCATTCATAAACAAAATGTCCAAGGGTGCTATAAAACATTTAAGAATATACAAGCAAACTGAGTATGAGTACACACACATATAATTCCAGGTACTGTAGAGACTGAAGCAAATGGGTCAGAAGTTTGACACCAGACAAGGCTATGTTCATGTCAAGACAGATTAGGTAACTTAATAAGTTCCTCTCTCAAAACCAAAGTAAAAAGAGGTGGGACACTAGTGGCTCAGTGATAGCACTTGAATAGAAGACATAGGAACTTTGCTTTCATCCACAGTTCTGAAAAAAAAATAGTGTATGTAAAAGGGTCCTAAAACCAAATTGAAAGCCAAGTATGATGCCACACACCTGTAATCCCAGAACTCAGGAGACGGAGCCTGGAGGATCACAAGTTAGAAGCCAACCTGAACTAAATAGAAAGTTCAAGGACAGACTGAGCTACATAGTAAAACCCAGACTCAAGGAGGAGGTCCTTTTATTTCAACCTTCTTTACAATAAATGACACACAGATTGGCTCATAATTCACCATTAAAAAAAAAAAAGATTCCCAGGTGAATCTCATGAATGTCACCACCAAACATAATCAGCATATAATAATGACTGGGGAAGATAGTATGGTTTATCCGGTGTGGTGCTAAAACACTTAGGGAATTTAGGTCTAATACATATATACACATACATATAAGGCAGTGTTGACACACACACACACACACACACACACACACACACACACACATGAATTAATGAAGACTTACGATACACTAATAAAAGGATGATGTCCAGAATGAAGGAGACGATGGTTTTCCTTTGACTAAATCCCATTTTAGAAGTACTGGGTTTAGCTTTAGAGTACCATATACTAAGAGTGACAAAAACAAAAGGACAAATGAGCTAACAAGGAGGCTGGAGTCCAAGACAAATGCAGAATTACCAAACATTAAATCTAGAGGCTATTTAGATATCTAGAGTTATGCGTCCCAGAGAACTGAAAAAAAAAATGTAGTTAAATAGCCATCTTATGGAAGAGATTTTTCTGCCTTGGTAAGGCTATCCACACATATCTTTCTAAACCATTCTCTTGGCTAATAATTCTTAGTTCTGTTTATCAAGAAGGGGACATTCCCATTAGCTTCAGCCCTTCCTTGGTTCCCTCTATCCAGAGTTGTCCAGCACTTACAACTCCACAGGAGTAGAATTAAATTGTTAGTTCTAGATTCACAAGTAAAGAACCCAAGGCCCAGAAAAATCTTAGTGGATTTCCCTCTGGGCTCTAGGATGGGAATTTGTCCCAGTCTGACTGACTCTGAAGTGTGTAGTACCTTTGTGTTTCCATAATTCTAGCTTACATAATAATCAAGAAGAAATGAAAACACAGCCCTACAGACCTATCTTGTAGCAAGGTACACAGGGGAATTGGTCTTGCCTTAAAACAAATGTGCTTAAAGGTTAAATTTTTCTAGATTATATTTAAAAATTGATGTCTGGAAACATAAGAAGCAAAAGCATTAAGTAGAAAAATCTGAAGAGGTCCCTGCCCCTCTCCAGACCACATTTTCCTGATATTTAAAGGGAAGATCTCCGTCTTACAGATGGGCCTTTCCAAGTGTCTATAGAGGACAGTGTTCTGGGGGAAGGTACAGACATTATGAATAAGTGCTCATGCCATTTGGCCTGTGTAATAGCTCAGCTGTGTTCCAACCTCATCCTCCAGGACCTCCTCAGATACAGCCTGGTCATACATCTTCACAATACTCTCATCAGCTCCAGGCACCCAGCCCAACATGACGTACTTGTGTACAGTCAATGCGCCTCTGGTGATATCAGCATGTTACTTAATTAGAGAAGTGATCAGAGGCCCTCAGTGGTAGGCTCCTGTCCTATTACTTGTTTTCTCCTACATTCCAATGTCCATCCCATTTGTCTTTCTAAGTGAGAGTTGATCATCTTACCTCCGGGTCCTCTTTCTTGTTTATCTTCTTTAGGTGTACAGATTTCAGTATGTTTATCCTATCTTATAGGTCTAGTACCCACTTATAAGTGATTATATACCATATGTGTCTTTCTCCTTCTGGGATACCTCACTTAGGATGAACTTTTCTAGATCCCACCATTTGCCTGAAAATTTCATGATTTCCTTGTTTTTAATTGCTGAGTAGCATTCCATTGTGTGAATGGACCACAATTTCTGTATCCATTCCTCCTTTGATGGACATCTGGGTTCTTTCCAGGTTCTGGCTATTACAAATAAAGCTGCTACAAATATGGTTGAGCAAATGTCCTTGTTGTGTACTTGAGCATCTTTTGGATATATGCCTAGGAGTGGTATTGTATCAAAGCAGATGCTGAGATTCATAACCAAACCTTGGGCAGAGTGCAGGGAATCATATGAAAGAAGGGAGAGTTAGTATGACCGGGAGAGGACAGGAGCTCCACAAGGACCAAATATATCTGGGCACAGGGTCTTTTCTGAGACTGTATCTCCAACCAAGGAACATATATGGATATAACCTAGAACCCCTGTTCAGATGTAGCCCATGGTAGCTCAGTATCCAAGTGGATACCCTAGTAAGGGGAACAAAGGACTATTTCTGACATGAACTCAATGGCTGGCTCTTTGACCTCTCCCCCACTCCCCCCGAGGGAGGAGCAGCCCTGCTAGGCCACTGCAGCCAGGCCTGAAGATACCTCATAAGCTAGGGTCAGATGAAAGGGGAGGAGGTCCTCCCTTATCAGTGGACTGGGAAAGGGGTAAGGAGAAGATGAGGAAGGGAGGATGGGGTTGGAAGGGAATGAGGGAGCAGGATTCAGCTGGGATACAAAATTAATAAACTGTAACTAATATTAAAAAATAAAAATAAATAAAAAGAAATCAACGTATCTATTAAAAAAAAGAAGTGATCAGGTAAGAATAACACTTCTGAGGTACATAAAGTATCCCTCCCAGCACCCCAAGACTCTGATATATTGTCCTGGATAACTTACTAGCTGCATGGCTTTGGGCAAGTCTCAGAATCTCTATGAGCCCCAGTTTTCTCATCTGGGAAGAGAAGAGGGCAACATACAAGGCTATTGATGTTGTTCAGCTCGTGGAGTGCTTCTTTAGCAAGCACAAAGTCCAGAGTTCAATCCTCAGCAGTTGGTGGCACACACCTTTGATCCTCCAGCACTTAGGAGCAGAGGCAGAAGGATCAGAAGTTCAAGGTCATCCTTAACTACAAAACAAGTTAAAAACAAAATAGTGAGTAATGAATGATTTACCTAACTGTAGTGAAAATTCACATCTTTGGCTGAGTTAGGTCAGCCAATGCCACCATTGCTTTGGATTAACTAGCTCTTATCAAGGTCCCCCTTCTGTGGCTTTCCAGTCTGATCCTTGCCCCATTATCTACCAGCCAAAGAACACTCAAAGAACCAAGGCTGCATCTGAGGACTCACAACCTTTGTCACTAGAACAAATCAGGTGGCTGAAGCTTCCTTTCACAGTAAGTTCCTTCTGACTAAGCCTTTCCAGTCAGCTCTGCCACAACTCCCCACCCCAGGCACTCCCATTCTGCCTCTTGGGGTTACATTGTACAGATAAAATCCTCTTTGTCATGACAAGTATAAAGTAATCAGAAGACAACAATAATGTCCTACTCATCTTCTAGGCTCCTTTCCTTCTTCTCTATTTTGTCTTATTCCCTTTTTAAAGACAATTTAACTAAGTACAGTACTCGAAGTATGATTCTCCAAATGTTTGTCAGAATAAAACAATTGGCTCCTGAAATTTTAGAGCCTATACTATCATTAGTAAAACCTGAGTTTACATTGACCTTTCCTCTTCAAACATGAGTTCATCCTTTAGAATCATAATTCTTTCAAAAGAATTTTGTCTGCTTTATAAACCAAGCACAAAATGTCACACTTGCTCTTATCAAATTTAGTTTGTTATTGTTGGATTATCTTTGTGGTCTAGTAAATTCTTCATAGATTCCTAGTTCTGTCATCCAGCACATTACTTCCCCCTTACATTCCAGTTCTGTCTTCCCACCTCATGAGTGTGCTGTTCTACAGCTCCACCCAAGACATATACTAAGATGCTGAAAGTTAGCCAGAGACAGGTAGAGCCCTGCAGCCTGCTGCCAATGACCTCTCTTTATAATGGTGAAGCTCAACATTTTCCCTAACTTGATGTGCCTGAGGGACCTCACACCCTCTCATTTCCATTATCACAGTGGCTCACATAGCATTTTAGAGACCCAGAAAAATAGAAGGCCTTCTGAGAAAAAAAGCTGAATTGGGGAAAGGATTTTTTTCAGGTGCTTCTGCTAATTCCAAAGAAAATGGTTTCTCATTCTCCACACTGAGTGAGAATTCTTGGTCCAGGGAAAATACAGAGAGTAACTGATTCCCTTTGTGAATGGTTTCTTCATGCACATGGGTAGTTCTGGGAAGTAAATAAGCAATATATATAAAGCATCCAGCATATTGGGCACATAGTAAATACTCAATAAAAAGATTACCTTTATTAAAAAAACCTATTTAGAATCTAACTAGAAAAGCAGTGCTGACTCATAGTTCCTCCATCTTGTTCACGGAGCACCACAACAAAAATCTTTGCCATGCTCTTCTTTGTCCTACAAACACATTGTAATCATCAGTTAATTAATTGATCTCATCAAAAAGGTCATATTTCCTGACTCCCAGTTCTCCAATACATAACACAATTCCCCAATGGGAATATCATGGCTGATACTACACTGTATTGATCTTTTTTTTCAAACTAAGGCTCTGCTAATCCTCCTGTCCCTGCTTCTCAGCCATGACTGGTGGCATCTGGACAGCCATATTCTTTGTAGCCCACATCATTGTCCTTCCAGCTGATCTTTTAATGAATACTGCTTTTTACAGGGCCAGTAACAGAAGCCAGGCTAGGTTGCCCAGGCTGGTCTTGAAATCAAGTAGTTCTATATTTTTATGGTTAAAGGGCAGATTTTAATACCCCACCCCACTTACACAGTCTCTGACACAATCCCCAGCCCCCTCACTTCTGCCTCTTCCTTCCAGGGTCCATGTGATTTATAATACTGCGTACCACATCTCAAGGTTTCCAGTCGCCACAGGTCCAGGGTAAAGTTGAAGAAGTGAATCTGGAATCCAAGAAATCTGTGAAACAGCAAATATTCACATGTATGCTTTATATAGTTTAAATAATTTTCCCTTTGATCCTCAAAATAGTCCAGTTGTTTCATTTGTGAAAAAGCATTGCTAAAAAGAATTTAAATGAAACTGTATCAAGCTAAATTATATAATATATACATACAGAAAACTAATCCCTACCATATAATCAGATTAATAAAAACGAAAATGTTGAATGTCAGCTACCATGAAAGTCAGTTTCTGTCCTTTAAGGAAGAAGATGAAAGATTATGACAAGTCTCTAAGAGGTTAATTTACTCAAAGTTCATACAGCAAATAAGTGGAATGACACTCAAAGCCTGAGTTATCTGACTCTAAGCCTTCTAATATTTTCTACTTCAACCCCAAGAAGGCCGTTTAACTGCCTTCAATAAAATGGCCGCCATCCTTCCTTTGGAGAAATTAGCAGTTCCTAACTGAAGCTATCTCCTAAATACACAGAATCATAACAAATTTTCAAAATACACACACACATATATGTGTATATATATACATACATATGTGTGTGTGTGTGTGTGTATAATTACTTTTTAAAGATCAACCTCCCTCCCAGACAGCCAAATTTCTAGATGATCTAGGAAATTTTTTTTTTCATTACAGGAAGGGAGCCAGAGAACTGCATGCACCCACTGTGAGCTGCACCAGCCAGCTCTGACCCCACCCTCCATCTTGCGGCACCACATCACACGTCATCAAATCATTGGACCTGTGCACTGCCCCACTGCATCAGAAATACTGCAGTCTGTGAGAATGTCATTGTTTTCATCCTCCATGTCTCCGTCCCAGCCCTTCCACTGCAGTACGCACCAAGGACAGGAACACAGCACATGACAGAAATCCAGACCATACAGTCCAGTTTCTGGAACAAGCCACAAGCCCAGAGGAAAACCCATGCCAAGGATGAGAAATGAAGTAACATTCTCAACCTTCCACTTTCCCAGCTACCTTACTGAAAAAAAATTAGGTAGTAAGAAACCAACTCAATTCTAATCAGCTCACTCATGCACACCTGTCTTACCTATTGTAATTTGCTATTTCTTCAAAATTGATCATTCCCTCCTAATTTAAATGACTAGCACAGTTAAAGGGGTGAAAAGGTTGTCATTTGCTTGCTTGGGACTATCAAATAGCCCGAGGTTGAGTCACATATACAGAAGGACTCTAAGAGCAGGCCTGCAGAGCTAGGCATCATCACTATACCACAAACCACCCAGGCTCAGCTTCAGCCTACCAGAGAATGTCAGCATCCGGACTGCCTACGAGATGCCTGCATTTAGAGCCCGAAACCCTGCATTGCTTCCTAGAAATGACCTCTCTCTCTCTAAAAAAATAAAAGTCGCTTCAGGTTAAATCAGCCTCTTCTGAGCCTTCCCTCGATTAACCCTGTTTGCTGTATTTCCCTACTTCCTTCTCCACACTCACTTCTTTCTCTCAAATTACTTTCAACATCTATAAATACCTGGCTCCTTGTCTGGGCTTGAGTCAGCATGGTCTTCAGCCATCTTCCTGGGTTCACTGACCTCAGGCTCCAGCTCTGCACAGTTATCTGAAACTGGCTCAGATGGATTTTTTAACTGGTCAGAAATGATTTTTTTGTTCTTAGTCATAAAAGATATAAAGGGATCAAAAGCAATTTCTGGCCATTTTCACCCCACTTGGTCCAGTTTCTAGTGCTCACACAGGAGTAAGGCACTGCTGAGTGGGGGTTGGGGGCTCATGGTGCATCCGAAATGAGATGAAGCTGCGTCAAGTCTGCTCAGTAGACCAGTGGGGGACAAAAAGGACCTGATGCTAAGGACCATACCATTAGTAATGGTGATGCTGGAGGGGGAATCAGAAAGAACCTAATAGTCCATGAGGTAGGATCAAACCACTGTGGACCCCGGGGGAGGGGCTAACAGCCTGATGCTCAGTGACGCAGTATCTAATCATTCCTGTGAGACAGGAGGGGAAAGATGCTGATGTTCAGCAGATAGGAGCAAACCACTGTCGTGTGCAGGGAACTAAGTGGGGATGCTTTAATGGAAGATGCAATCAAACCACTCTAGATTATGAGCTGGATATCTAGAATGAAGAGTAAAAGCATAGAGCGCCTAATAATCTGTGAGACAGGAGCAGACCACTCTGGAGGTTTAGTGGAAAGGATGCTGTTCTGAGAAGCAGGACCAAACCACTAGGAAAAGGAGGGGAGAAGGAGAGAGCTAAAACCTCCTCAAGCAAATTTAGTTCCCCCTTGTGACATAAAAGAAGATCCAATATTCTGTGACACAGAATCAAATCCTGTTTTATGATTTATAATGGCTTTAATATACATTATCTCCTTTGCTCTTTACTTCGCCCTGATGGTTGGATCAGACCATCTTTCTACAAAAGCTTCTGCAGAAATTCTGAGCTGCTACTGAGGGTTGCTAGGCAACAGTGCAGCAGCTGCCCAGTGAACCTTGCCCTTATGACATTAACCCCTTAGTTTCTGAAAAGAAAATGAGATGTATGAAAAAAACGAGAAGCAAGTAGAGGCAATTATCAACAAATGCTAGTCAAGGAGGAGGTAAATCATGAACAAAGACTTAGCAAATTTAAATGTAGAAATGAGTGGGTGAGAAATGATGGATACACAGAAGAAGAAACATTTTGACACAGTGACCAATCCCTGGTCAGGCCTGTGAGTCTTTCTGTGACATCCTTAACCAGTACCTCTTGAATATTTTTTATATCTTTTTTTAAGGTAGTTGTTGTAACTTCCTGGGAAATGTATCCCATTTTCCTATAATTCTAGTTATTCTTTTTCCTATTTGAGCCAAATATCCGCATTTTGGCCCCATAGTTTGTGTTCTGTCTTCTAGAGCAGTGGTTAATAAAGGCAAACTAGAACTCACAGGTCATATTCAACCTATTGACTATGTTTGGGCAGAACAGAAGCTAAAAATGGTTTTGACATTATAAATATCCTTAAAAAAAACGCAAAGGAAGGATTGAGTGCCCCTTTGTTTATATACTCACAGGGTTGCTTCCCAGTCACCAAAGCAGAGTTGAATAGGCACACAGAAACCAGGAGAGCTCTCAAAATCATAACGTGCACTGCCTGGCTCCTTTGACAATAAGTGTGCCAAATCTCAGGAGGGTTGCTTTTTTAGCTGGGAAAGATAACTGGTCCTAGAGCTTGGTGTCCGTTCACTTAGGAGACCTCAGGTACTTTTGATATTATATGTCAGCCCTTGCTCTACATTCATGCCTTATTGGACTGGACTACTGGAGAAGAGGTGAGGTCTGACCTGAGATTGAGGGGCCATGCAAAGAAGCTAGTTCTTTCTGGTACTGATGCTGTGAGGTCCTTAGCTCCCCATTGTGCCTGCCTTCATGGGCTCAGAGCTAAATAGCCTGGTCAGGAAGACAAAGTCCACAGTGATGTCTGCCAGGCATCCAGTCCCATTTTCCATGGCCTCTGTTGATCCTGGAGCCAACCTTCAGGCTGGATTCAACAGATTCAGGATGAAAATAGGCGCTTGGCCGGGCAGGCTGGCTTTCCACAAAGTGCTCTTTTCCCCAATGGCCAAAGCAAACGCTGCAGGCTGGGGCTAACAGCCAGCCAGCCGCTCCCCGACCTCTGCAGGCCAGCACCAAGGAGGCCCAGAGTCAACAGAGCACGCACAGGTCTGCTATTTCATTCCTCCTTAATTACTCCGACATCAGATTTCCCTTCAGTGAATCTGAAAACCAAACAGAACTGAAGGCCACTCTCGCCTCTAGGAAAATGCCAGACATCATCTATGAGCCTCAACTTCAAAGATTCACTCTCTCCAACCCCTCAGGTCCCTTTCTGAAGCCTCAGTTTAAACTGATTGCTTCTGTTTCCTTAAGAGAAGGAAGGATGTTTGCAGGAATGAGCTAACAGCACCCCGTGTTCTGGCCGGCTCACAGGCCAAACAGAGAATAAAAACAGTCAGAACAATCATTCTTCCTGAATTAGGTAGCTGGTCTCCCCTCACTGTGAGGAGAGCTTGGCTAAGAGCCAGGATTCGGATTCTGGGTGAGAAGGAGGGCATGGAGAAAGGAAGAGAGGGAAAACAAAGGAAAAGGAGAGAAAGGCCAGGAAGAGAGTGAAAAAAAAAAAAAAAAAACTTGCTTGGCTGGTTTTGTTTTGTAGTACTGAAGCCTGAACACAAAGCCCCATAGAGACTAGGTAAGTAGTCTATCAACAGAGATACAATCGCTAGTCCTTTTACTTCTTGTTTTGAAACAGGGTCTAAGTTGCCCAGGGTGGCTCAGAACTCAGCTGGTAGCCCAGGCAAGTCTTGAATAATAATATATAATATGAATAATATATAAATTGAATATTATATATAGCAAATATAAATGTGATCCTTCAGCCTCAGCCTCCAAAGTAACTGGTATTACAGACCCAGCAAAGAAAAATGTGTTCATCTAGTACATAAAATCTCTTTTAAAGCAATGACTTGTGATCAGTGAGTGATGGGGGTAGGGGAGCAAACCTAGAAAATGACACTTCATTAGTTATGAACTTTCCTTGAGTGTTCATGTAGAAACTAAGCTTCCAAAGAACCTTTCTCTAATAATAACAATAGACCTCTCCCAATAAATAACCATCCTGTAATTAATAAGAAATATGTTCCCAACAATTTTTTTTTTCTTTTTAAGCGGGTCATCATTGTACCCCATGGTGACAGACAACTCACAAGTTTATTGTAAGATATTTTAAATTTTTCAGTGAAACATATAGCTCATAAACTAGTACTGTTGCCATTTTTTCCACCTAATTTCTAAATAAATACAAATGCAACACAGTTCTTTTCACTTAGTGGTGCCATCAAGAAAATTACTGAGGCAATGAGAGTACAATAAACAGAAAAAGTACTTGGCATTTTTGTATATGCACTACATGTATTATTTCATGTAACCTCTAGTTATTATGAGGTAAGTTCAAGTATTGTTTCCATTTCTTTCATAAAGAAACTAAGCCTCCATTTTCTCAGGGTACCCAGGCAAGCAACAAGGTGAGAAATCTATTGTGGGAAACACCAGAGACTGTTTTCTTACCCTGTTCATAAGACTAGTTCTGCATAATTAGCCTAGGCATATTGAAGGCATAGGATGAGGGGAATGTCTTCAGAAGAAAGATTGTCCTCTAAGCTGCAGAAATACTAGTACTATTCTAGATGTCCAGAATTATCTTATTTCTAGATCAACATACATACTATAAGAGGTAAAAGAAAAGAGGTGTTACTTAAAAATACATGCTACTTGGTCATAGTGGATAATATCTTCGATGTGTTCTTGTATTCGGTTTGCAAGTATTTTGTTAAGCATTTTTGCATCAATGTTCATAAGGGATATTGGCCTGAAATTCTCTTTCTTTGTTGAGTCTTTGTGAGGTTTAGGTACCAAGGTGACTGTGGCTTCATAGAATGAGTTTGGTAATGTTCCTTCTGTTTCTATTTTGTGGAATAGTTTGAAGAGAATTGGAATTAGCTCTTCTTTGAAGGTCTGGTAGAATTCTGCGCTGAAGCCATCTGGTCCTGGGCTTTTTTTGGATGGGAGACTTTTGATGACTGCTTCTATTTCTTTGGGGGATATAAGACTATTTAATTGATTTACCTGGTCCTGATTCAGCTTTGGTAAGTCGAATCGATCAAGAAAATTGTCCATTTCATTTAGATTTTCAAATTTTATGGCATATAGACTTTTGAAGTAAGTCTTAATGATTGTTTGGATTTCCTCACTGTCTGTAGTTATGTCCCCCTTTTCATTTCTGATTTTGTTGATTTGGGTGGTGTCTCTCTGCCTTTTAGTTAGCTTGGCTAAGGGTTTGTCGATCTTGTTGATTTTCTCAAAGAACCAGCTCTTGGTTTCATTGATTCTTTGAATTGTTTTATTTGTTTCTAATTGATTGATTTCATCCCTGAGTAAAGTGGGGAATACCCTAGAACTCATTGGTACAGGAGAAAACTTCCTGAACAGAACACCAACAGCACAGGCTCTAAGAGCAACAATCAATAAATGGGACCTCATGAAACTGAAAAGCTTCTGTAAAGCAAAGGACACCGTCATCAAAACAAAGCGACCGCCTACAGATTGGGAAAGAATCTTCACCAACCCTTTATCTGACAGAGGACTCATATCCAGTATATATAAAGAACTAAAGAAGATGAAAAGCAGCAAACCAAGTAATCCACTTAAAAAATGGGGAACAGAGCTAAACAGAGAATTCTCTGTAGAGGAATATCAAATGGCAGAGAAGCACTTAAAGAAATGCTCAACCTCATTAGCTATTAGGGAAATGCAAATCAAAACAACCCTGAGATTTCACCTTACACCCATCAGAATGGCCAAGATCAAAAACTCAAGTGACAACACATGCTGGAGAGGTTGTGGAGAAAGGGGAACCCTTCGCCACTGCTGGTGGGAATGTAAACTTGTACAACCACTCTGGAAATCAATCTGGCGCTTTCTCAGACAACTAGGAATAGTGCATCCTCAAGATCCAGCCATACCACTCCTAGGTATATATCGAAAAGAGGCTCAAGTACACAAAAAGGACATTTGCTCAACCATGTTTGTAGCAGCTTTATTTGTAATAGCCAGAAGCTGGAAACAGCCCAGATGCCCCTCAACTGAAGAATGGATGCAGAAACTGTGGTACATCTATACAATGGAGTATTACTCAGCAATGAAAAATAAGGAAATCATGAAATTTGCAGGTAAATGGTGGGACCTGAAAAGGATCATCCTGAGTGAGTTGTCCCAGAAGCAAAAAGACACACACGGTATATACTCAATCATAAAAACATACAACATAGGATAAACCCACTAAAATCTGTACATCTAAACAAACTAAGCAAAAGAGAGGACCCTAACTAAAATGTTCAATCCCCATCCTGAAAGGCAAAGAGGAAGGACATCAGAAGAAGAAGAAAACAGGAAACAACCTAGGAACCTGCTACAGAGGGCCTCTGAAAGCCAGAAGAAGAAAACAGGAAACAACCTCGGAACCTGCCACAGAGGGCCTCTGAAAGGCTCTGCCATGCAGACTGTCAAAGCAGATGCTGAGCCCGATGGCCAACTGTCGGGCAGAGTGAATGGAATTTTATGTAAGTTGATGAGAACTGATAAACTAAGATCAGAAAGAAGGAGAGGAGAACCTCCCCTGTCAGTGGACTTGGGGAGAGGCATGCATGCAGAAAGGGGAGGGAGGGTGGAGTCGGCAGGGGAGGAGGGAGGGGCTTATGGGGGATACAAAATGAATAAAGTGTAATTAATAAAAAATTTTGAAAAAGAAATAAAAGTGAACAAACAAACAAACAAAAAAGAATTGGGAAATAGTAAGAGCTGGAAAGGACAGGAACTCCACAAAGAGAGCAACAGAACAAGAAAATTTGAACACAGGGAACTTCCCAGAGACTCATACTCCAACCAAGGACTATGCATGGAGATAACCTAGAACCCTGACAATGCAGCCACTTCTGATGAGAACTGATAGACCAAGATCAGAAAGAAGGAGAGGAGGACCTCCACTATCAGTGGACTTGGGGAGGGGCATGCATGCAGAAAGGGGGGGGGGGGGAAGGGGGACTTATGGGGGATACAAAATTAATAAAGTGTAATTAATAAAAGTTAACTAAAAAATTAAAAAATAAATGCTAAATATAGGCAAGAATTAGGGTTCGCTTCAAACTATTTCAACTATTCAACTGCATTTGAACAAATTTGGGGGATCTCTGTGCTTTATGCACTTTTACCTTAATTTTTGTTTTATCACCCTATATTTGTTGTAAGTAGTATCATGATGGGTATAGTAAGGGCAACTTCTTCCAAGTATATAAAGTACTCTAATTATACCCGTTTTTTCATATCCTCTCTTTTGTCCTCCCTCTCCTCTTCTTTCTGCCAGCAACCTCCTTTATGCTTTTATGTCATAGATATGATCTTGTGTCTCTATATAAACTACAGGATCCATGAATGAGAAAAAACATACAATATTTGTTTGGCTCATTTCATTTAACATGATGACCTCAAGTGTAGTCCATTTCCAGCCAACAACATAATTTTATTCTTCATGGTTGAATAAAGCTCTATCATCCATATGTATCATATTCCCTTTATCCATTCATCTGTCAACAGATCCTGAGGCTGATCCTGTAACTTAGCTATTGTGAACAGTGCCCGATAAACATGAATGGCATGTGATATGTTGGCATAGTGTCTTCTGAGCACATAGCCATGATAGTACAAATGTGACTTTAAATTTTAATTACCTTGAATCATTTAAATTCATTTTTTTACAATAGTGAAAGAGCAATATCTCATGCCCAATGGAATATAAAATAGCCCTAATTGCTCTCCCCCAAAGTGGGAACAACAACAACAAAAATATCCAGAGAACCACAAAAGAAAGGAGTCAGTGTCATAGCTGAAATGGTGTATAGCCTGTTCAAACTCTGGGCTTTCCTGTCATGTGAGGATAAACTCTTTGACATTTTTTTGTCCATTTCAGTTGAGTTGGCCATAATTTGCAATCAAAACATCCTTTGCGGGAGTTACTTTCCTAAATCACTAAGCCCATGCATATATTAGAACCCAGTTTCAGTGTCAACTACCCACAGAAGACTAATTTGAACCACAAAAGACAATTTCTTTCACCATCCAATGTGTATTCATAGGCTATTTTGCACAATTTTTACTGGGTAACACATCACAGTGAGTTCTTTGTTTATAGTTACTTCTTAACTATGGTATTTCCCATTGTATAGTAAACCTGTAGTGCCTTACAAAGTGTCAAAAGATGCTTCAAAAACTGAAGTCAAATGTTAATCATTCAGTTTCCCTGCTGCTGGTGGGCGGGATGATTCACAGCAAGCCCTATTCTTAATACAACTTCTGGTGGCTCAAGAACTTGACCTTTCAGCTCTAGGCACAGCTCTAGGAATAATTATGATAATAATGGTAAAATTCAGTCTGCTAGACCAGCATCCAGCACTCCACACCAAACCTGACAGGAAAAGTCAGTGGAGAAATTGCTGGCATGAACCATGGCCTCAGTGAACCCAGCACACAGATGGTAAAAGTGTCCCAATGACTACCATAAATGTGGTCAACTAATTACAGTCAGAGTACCACAAAGATATTTACAGGAAGGACCCCAAATCTTAGTACCCTTCCAATCCTAGATCCAAGGATGTAATTGTGTCAGAAATTGAACTGTTGTGATAGCTGAAAGCTCTGGCCATTGTCATACTCTGATGTCTCTCAGAGCAGGCAATAGCTCCTTCCTTCTAAATGCCCACATGGCTATACATATTCTTCCGCTACCACTTAGTCTGTTGACTTAGTCTGTTGATTCTGTGGATGGATCCACAGAATCCATCTGTGGATTCTGTTTCTCAGCAGATTTTGAGTTTCTCTCATCTTCTGCATCCCTTTGACCTAGCAGAAAACTTCAAATAGAACAGCTTCCCAGACGTGCTTTACATTTTTCTAGTAGGTATGTATTTTTATTTTCATTCTCGGGTGTTGGAAAACATTTTAGATTAATAAAAGAACAGAAAAAGTTTATAATAATATAGTGTTCAAATACAAATCCAAGATAAAATTATAGTTTTCAAAGTATGAAATATAGAATTCTCTTTAGGTGAAAATTTGTTTATTAAGATAGTGGAGCAGTCTTATTAACATAATACTTTTGTTTTTGTGTGTGAATATTTGTGCTCACATATGTATGTAAGTATGTATGCACAGGTATGTGGAGATCAGAAGTCAAGGTTAGGAGTCTTCATCAATTACTTCCTACCTTAGTTTTCGGACCGGGTCTCACACTAAAGTTGGAACTCACCAATTCAGACAATCTGTTTGGCCTCCAAACTCTAGGGATCCATCCTCCTGTCTCTGCTTCCCCAGCTAGGGTCACAGGTGTGTACATCACACCCTGCCTTTTACAAGGGGGCTGGAGAATCTTATTCTGTTGGTATGCTTGTACATAAGTACTTTACTGACTATGCCTGCAGCACATCTATTAAGCTCTCTCCTCAGCTGCCAATTCTTTTATTTCAAAGAACAGATTGCACAAACTTTCATGAAAACTAACTGACTAATCACCGACACTGAAAAAAAAAACATTCAGGGTCCATATTTTTAATGTTAACAGACTCTAGTAGATATATTTGTTCAATATAGTGCCACATCTACTTTCCCTTTAAACCAGACTGAGACAATGTTGGAGGTGAATATTTGCTGAATAATATCAATGTGTTTGTTGTGCAATTGCAAAACTAGGAGCATAATCTTGAGAACTAGTGGTTCTCAATATGTGCCCCTGGGATCAGGAGAATCCTTTTAGAAAATTTACAAGTTCACCCTATTTTCATAAGAATGTTGCAGTTTTTTTTTTTTTTTCCTAAGATGAGCATACACTGCTGTACCAGAGGCAGTGGTGGTAAAACCATAGGGCCTTAACATGAGTCCAGGTGGAAAACCAAAATGTGTTAGTACACATTTAGGGAACGTCTCATCTTGTATAAAGATTGTTATTGTTATCGTTATTGAAGTGCTTTTTAAAAAATTATAACCAGAGATCCAAGATTGAGGCACCAACTACTCAGGGTATCTGAACAGCAGCTCAGCAGTGAGAGCAGGGTGACTAGCAGGCCGTACTGTGGACCACAAAACCCCAATGTCTGTGTTTCTCAGATGAGTGGATATTCTAAGGTCCATCTTCAGGACACCAGAATTATACCGGAAAAAAATTCCCGGGCTCCCTCCTGGCACTGCTACAACAGCAGCTGTGAACAGGGCTCTTACCCTGCAGCCTTAAGCCACCAGCTCAAACCCACCATCTGTGATACCTTCCTAGGCCCAAAAGTGGTGGCACAAGCATGGCTCTGACCCCACAGCTTTAGGCCATGCGCTGCCCCATCCCACTTTCCATGAATACCTGGGAGCTGGTGGCTCAGACCTTGAGCATTCACTCTCACAACCTGTGGTGTGAATACCTTCCAAAGCCGGGCGCCCACCCTCACAGTTCTGTAGACACCTTCCGGGTACTACTGGTGGCTCCTGGTTCCAAACCAGGGAGTTCACACTCAATATCTTGTGGATACCGTCCTGGTCACAGCTGCTAGCTGTGCTCACTCTCTGTCCTGTGGTGAGGGTACTGCAGGGGAGGAACAACTCAACTCTGCCTACTCCCCACCTGCCTGGCTAGTCCAGGTCAAAATCAGCAGGCACAGCACAGACAGTGAACACAGAGGAAATGAGCTTTGCTTGGGACCCAGGTTCCATTCCCTACTATCTTAAGGAAGGCTGTGGGGCACTGGAGCAGCTTTAGGCACAGAGATCTATCTGCCAGCACTGCAGAAGCCTGGCTTACATAGGCCAGAAACAGTGAGCCCAGCACAGACAGAGAGCCCAGTGGAGCTGAGCTAGGCACCTAACCCAAGTTCTATTTTCCTCTTCCCCAAGGAGGCCTGTGGGGCACTGGAGCAGCTCTAGGCTCAGAGATATTTCTGCCTGATCCCCAGCAGCCTACCCCACCTGGGTCAGAAACAACAAGCCCAGCACAGCCAGTGAACCCAGCAGAGCTGAGTCAGGCCTGAAACCCAAATCCCATCCTCTGCCATCTTAAGGAAGCTTGTGGGACACTGGAGCAGTTTTAGACTCAGAGATCTTTCTGCCTGTGCCCAGGCTACCTGGCACACCTGGATCAAAAACAGTGAGCCAGCAGAGACAGTGATTCCAGGGTAGATCACTCGAGATTCCAGAGACAGATGGACCTAGTCTTCAGTACTGGCTCGAGGAGCAATCAGTGAAGGCTACAGACAACCAGATGGTTAGAGGCCAGTATAAGAATACAGGCACTCAAAACCAGGACATAATGGCTTCACCAGAATCTCCAGAAATCAACAAATATTCTATTGCAGCTGAAACACAGGAAAATTATCTTAAATCTATGATTATGCAGTAATATGAGGCACATAAAGAGGAAATAAACAAAAGATGGAGGCATATATAGAGGTACATAAAGAGGAAATGAACAACAACAACAAAAAAGCCATCAAAGAAAGACAGGAATCAACATTCAAATGGACAAAGGAAATGGTGCAAGACATGAAAACATAATTAGAATCAATAAAGAAAACACAGGGAAAACCCCGGAGTTGGAGAACGTAGAGAAGAGATCAGGAACCACAAAGATAAACATCACCAACAGAATACAAGAGATGGAAGAGAGAATCTCAGGTGCTGAGGATACAATTGCAGAAATTGATACATCTCTCAAAGAAAAAGTAAAATTAGAAAAGTTACAAACAGAAAACATCCAAGAGAGCAAAGACACCATGAAAACACTAACCCTAAGAATAATAAGAATAGATGAAAAAGAAGAGTCCAGGCTCCAATGTCCAGAAAATATTTTCAAGAAAATAATAGAAGAAAATTTCCCCAACCTTAAGAAAGAGATGGCCCTAAACATACAAGAGGCCTACAGAACACCAAATAGACTAGACCAGAAAAGAAACTCCTCCCACCACATAATAATCAAAACACTAAATCTACAGAACAAAGAAAAATATAAAAAGCAGCAAGGGAAAGAGGCCAAGTAACATATAAAGGTAGACCTATCAGAATGACACCAGACTTCTCAACAGACTAAGAAAGCCAAAAGGGCCTGGGCAGAGATCATGCACACACTAAGAGACCACAGATGCCAACCCAGACTCCTAAACCCAGCAAAACTTTCAATCAACATAGATGGAGAAAACAAAATATTCTACGACATAACTAAATTTAAATATATACACAGCAATACAGACCTACAAAAGATACTAGAAGAAAAACTAAAATCCAATGAGATCAACTACACCCAAGAAAACACAAGATATAGATACTTTCACCAAAAAAAAGCAAAAGAACATAAGCACACAGATACACAATCACCACCAACTCCACAAAAAAGGAACTAAAACTCATCGGTCACTAATATCTATTAATATCAATGGTCTCAACTCCCTAATAAAAAGACAGAGACTAACAGACTGGTTACAGAAACAGAATCCAACATTCTGCTACATTCAAGAAACACACCTCTGAAACAAAGATGAACACTACCTCAGAGTAAAGTGCTAGAAAAAGGTTTTCCAAGCAAATGGACAAAAAAGCAAGCTGGAGTAGCCATCTTAATATTGAATAAAATAGACTTTCAATGAAAACTAATCAAAAGAGATGGAAAGAGACACTACCTTCTCATCAAAGGAAAAAAAAAAAAACCACCGGGAGGGCATCACAATCTTGAACATCTATGCACCAAGTGCAAGGGCCCCTGCATTTGTCAAAGAAACATTATTGAAGATTAAACCACACATCGATCCAACACCTTAATAGTGGGAGACTTCAACACTCAACTCGCGCCAAGGGACAGATCATTGAGACAGAAGCTAAACAGAGAAATAATGATACTTACAGAGGTCTTAAATCATATGGATCTAATAAATGTCTACAGAACCTTTCACACAAACACAAACACCTTCTTCTCAGCACTTTCTCCAAAACTGACTATATAATCAGACACAAAGAAAGTCTCAACAGATACAAGAAAATTGAAATAATCCCTTGTATCATATCAGACCACCATGGTCTAAAACTAGACCTCAACAATAACAGAATTTTAAAAAAGCCTACACACACATGGAAACTGAACAACTCTCTGCTCAGTGACAAGTGGGTCTGGGAGGAAATAAGGAAAAAAATTAAAGACTTCTAGAATTCAATGAAAATGAAGGTACAACTTACCCTAACTTATAGGACACAAAGAAAGCAGCACGAAGAAGAAAGTTCAGAGCACTGAGCACCATCATAAAGAAATTTGAGGCCTCTCATACAAGCAAGTTAATGCTACACCTGAAAGCACTAGAAAAAGAAAAAGCAGACATACCCAAGAGGAGTAGATGGCTGGAAATAATCAAACTCAGGGATGAAATCAATAAATTAGAAACAATGAGAACAATTCAAAGAATCAACAAAACCAAGAGATGGTTCTTTGAGAAAATCAACAAAATAGACAAACCCTTAGCCAGACTAACTAAAAGGCAGAGGAACACTATCCAAATCAACAAAATGAGAAATAAAAAGAGATACATAACAATAGACACTGAGGAAATCCAAAGAATCATTAGGTCCTACTTCAAAAGCCTATATTCAACAAAATTTGAAAATCTAAATGAAATGGACAATTTTCTTGATAGATTCCACTTACCAAAGCTGAATCAAGATCAGGTAAATAAATTAAATAGTCCTATGTCTCCTAAGGAAATGGAAGTTCTCATCAAAAGTCTCTCATCAAAACAAAAAAACAAACAAAAAACAAAAACACAACCCAGGGACAGATGGTTTCGGTGCAGAATTCTACCAGACCTTCAAAGAAGAGCTAACACCAATATTCTTCAAACTATTCCACAAAATAGAAACAAAAGGAACATTACCAATCTCATTCTATGAAGTCACAGTCACCTTGATAACTAAACCGCACAAAGACCCTACAAAGAAAGAGAACTTCAGACCAATGTCACTTATGAACATTGACAGAAAAATACTCAATAAAATACTCACAAACCAAATCCAAGAATACATTAAAGATATTATCCATCACAACCAAATAGGATTCATCCCAGGCATACACGGGTGGCTCAACATACAAAAATGCATCAATGCAATCCACCACATAAACAAACTGAAAGAAAAAAACAAAACAAAAACAAACACTCATCTCCTTAGATGCTTAAAAGGCATTTGACAAAATTCAACAGCTGTTCATGTTTAAAGTTTTGAACACATCAGGGATACAAGGCACATAACTAAACAGAGTAAAAGCAGTATACAGCAAGCCTATAGCCAACATCAAACTAAATGGAGAGAAACTTAAATCAATTCCACTGAAATCAGGGACAAGGCATAGCTGCCCACTCCCCTTATCTCTTCAACATAGTTCTTTAAATATTAGCTACAAGGGAAACACAACTAAAGGAGATCAAGGGGATACAAATTGGAAAGGAAGAAAACAAAGTATCACTATTTGCAGATGATATGATAGTGTACATGAGTGACACTAAAAATCCTAACAAGGAACTCCTTCAGCTGATAAACACCTTCAGCAAAGTGGGTGGATACAAAATTAACTTTAAAAAAATCAGTAGCCCTCCTATATATAAAAGAGAAACTGCTGAGAAAGAAATTAGGGAAACAATGCCCATTTTAATAGCCACAAAAGATATAAAGTATCTTGGTGTAACTCTAACCAACCAAGTGAAAAACTTGTATGAAGAAAGAAATTGAAGAAGATATCAGAAGATGGAAATGTCTCCAATGCTCACGGATCAGTAGGATTAACATAATGAAAATGGTTTCCAAAAGCAATCTACAGATTCAATGCAGTTCCCATCAAATTACCAACACATTTTTTTACAGACCTTGAACGAACAATTCTCATTTACTATGGAATAACAAAAAACCCAGAATATCTAAAATAATCCTCTGCAATAAAAGATCTTCTGGAGGCATCTCTATCCCAGATCTCAAAGCTGTACTATAGAGCAACGGTAATAAAAACTGCATGATACTGGCATGGAAACATATTGGTGGACCAATGGAGTTTAATCAAAGACCCATAAATAAACTCACACACCTATAGAAATTTAATTTTTTTAACAAAGAAACCAAAACTGTACAATGAAAAGAAAGATAGCATCTTTAACAAATGGTGCTGGTCTAACGGGGCGTCTACATGGAGAAAAATGCAAATAGACCCATATTTATCACTCTCCATAAAACTAAAGTCCAAGTGGATCAAAGACCTCAACATAAAACTAGACACACTAAATCTGTTAGAAGAAAAAGTTGGGAAGAGCCTTGACCTCAATGGCACAGGAGACAACTTCCTGAACAGAACACCTACAGCACAGGCTCTAAGACCATCAATAAATGAGACCTTATGAAACTGAAAAGCTTCTGGAATGCAAAGGACACTGTCATCAGAACAAAATGATAGCCTACAGACTCGGAAAAGATCTTCATCAAACCCTACATCTAACAGAGGGCTAATATCAAGAATATATAAAGAACTCAAGAAATTGTAAACCTGGGAGCAGCCTTACTAGCCCACAGAGAAAGACAATGCAGCCAATCCTGATCAGACCTGATAGGCTAGGATCAGAGGACCTCCCCTATCAGTGGACTTGGGGAGGGGAATGGGAGAAGATGAGGGAGGGGGGATTGGGAAGGGGGGAGGGAGGGGGCTACAGCTGGTATACAAAATAAATAAACTGTAATTAATAAAAAAAGAAATAATTTTAAAAAAAGTGAAACACCAACAAACCAAGTAATCCAATTTAAAATGGGGTACAGAGTTAAAAAGAGAATTTTCAATAGAAAAATATCAAATGGCAGCGAAACAAATGTTCAATGTCTTTCGCCATCAAGGAAATACAAATCATATGACCCCAAGATTCAACCTCACATCCATCCTTATGGCTAAGATAAAAAATTCAAGGAATGACCCATGCTAGAGAGGCTGTGGAGAAAGGGGAACCATCCTCCATTACTGGTGGGAATGTAATCTTGTACAGCCACTTTGGAAATCAATCTGGAGCTTTTTCAGAAAATTAGGAATAGTGATACCTCAAGATACAGCTTTACCACTCCTGGGCATGTGTCTGAAAGGTGCTAAATCATACAAGGACATGTGTTCAGCTATGTTCATAGCAACATTATTCATAATAGCCAGAATCTGGAAATAACCTAGATGTCCCTCAACTGAAGAATGGATGCAGAAATTGTGGTACATTTACACAATGGAATACTACTCAGCAATTAAAAACAAGGAAATCATGAAATTTATAGGTAAATGATGGGAACCAGAAAATATCATCCTGAGTGAGGTAACCCAGAAGCAGAAAGACACATATGGTAAATACTCACTTATAAGTGTATATTAAACATATAAGATAGGATAAACATATGAAAATCTATATTCCTAAAGCTAAACAACAAACAGGACCCTATTGAAGAGGCTGAAACCTCACTCAGAAAGAAGGGCATACAGGATAAACAACAGAAGTAGAAGACAAGGAATAGGGCAGGAGCCTTCCACAGTGACCCTCTGAAAGACTCTATCCCATCAGGGTGTAAAAGGAGATACTGAGACACATAGCCAAGCTTTGGTCAGAGTGTAGGAAACCTATTGAAGAAGAGGGAGATAGAAAGACCTGGAGGGGACAGGAACTGCACAAGGAGAACAACAGAGCCAAAACACCTGGTCCCAGGGGAGCCTGCAGAATCTGATACTCCAGTCAAAGTCCATACATGGAGAGGACATAGACCCCCTGCTCAGTTTCCAAGTGGGTTCCCTAGTAAAGGGGACAGGGGCTGTCTCTGACATGAACTCAGTGGCCAGCTTTTTTATCACCTTCCCACAGAGGAAGATCGTGCAGCCAGCCCTAATGACACTTGATAGGCTAGGGTCAGATAGAAGGGGAGGAGGTCCTCCCTTATCAGTGGACTAGGGAAGGGGAATAGGGGGAGAAGAGGGAGGATGGGTGGGGCTGGGAAGAGATAGAGGAGGCTATAGCTGGGATACAAAGTGAATAAACTGTAATAAATAAATAATTAAATAAATAAATAAAAATAATAAACTATTAAAATAATAAAAAATCGTAACCTTCTTTGCCTTGGCCTTTTTCAGAGTGCTACAGATTGCCATTATACATACATCTGCCACCCACCTACCCATCTGGGTGTGATGCTGTTGTTGTTGTTGCTATGGGCCTGCTCTCTTTTCTCCATTGGACAGTTCACAAATGTATCCTTCATGCTCCTCCTTCAGCAGTGTTCAAGGTTGGCAATTGCCAGTGGGAACAGTCCAAATTTGCAGACACCAGTAGTGCCAGAACATGCACTGCAACAGCATCCTTGCAGACAGAAGACCTTTATCATTCAGCTACTTTCAGTTGATATTAGTACCAATTTCTGTTTTCAGAGCACCTGCAGGCTGGAGAGTAAGACATGTCATCTAGGAACGTAAGTGATGATGGGGAAAAAAGTCACCTGTGACTGCCAAACTAAAGCCTGCCCAATTCAACCAGTCACTGCTTTCAGACATGTCCTGAGACTTTTCCACCTTCACATCTTTGCTCTTCCTGGTCTTGAGGTCATAAATAGCTTCTTTCCACTTCTTCTCAGTGTCAAGTGCTAAGTGTCCTTCAAACACAGCAACCTAGCTCAAATTCTCTCCATACAGCAGCCTCCTCATTGAATTTAGGAGGTTTTTTGTTTTGTTTTGTTTTGTTTTTTTCATGTTCCCTCAAAGCACCTGGGTTCTGGCTCTCTTTGTATTCATATCATCCACCTTAGTTAAAGTTTCTGGCTTACCCTTTCCTCCTGCACACTCACTTCTTCCTCTAATACCACAGTTGCATAAAAAGAAGCCTCCATGCCACCAGTCTTTCTTTCTAGCCTACAGGCGTCATTATGCTATTGTTAAGGGCATCTTTCTAAAATGTAGAGCACTGCTCTGCTTTAAAGTTTCTCATTGTAGAAGACTATAAAGTTAGTAACATAATAAACCACAGTAACTCAGTGAACTCAACAGATCAGGGTCATAGGCTGGGGAGACATGGAAGAGTAGTATGTTTAGAAACGTAGATTCCCAACCAGGTTTGGTTTCCTGAAAATCTGTACTTTTAAAAGCTTCACAGATCAGCCAAGGATGGCAAGTATGTTTCACCTCATGAATCAACTCAACTTGGCTGCCAGTAGCCATTTGGAGTACTGTGGCATGCTGTGTTGAGGATTGTAAGTCCCATCCAGGCTAAGAGGGAAAGAACGTCATGTCTGAGTAATGTTTGTTGCCAAGGGCAGAGTTATAACTGAGAACGGTGATCACGCCAGGCATATAGCATACCCACCCTGGAGAAAGAACAACACCTTTTTACGCGCTTAGGTTTGTCATCTGGAAGAATACCCCCTGGCTTCCACACACACACACACACACTCAGCCCTAGAGTCCCTAGAAAACTCTGAATCATCCTCCAAGTTCAATTCGGTGTCTTCTAGTCTGGGATACTTTGGCTGACTTTCCACATCATTCCTTCTCATCTGATCTCTCATAACAGTTTGTTCAGAAGCAGAACGTACTATGTTTGCCATTTCAAATCTCTTTCTTAATAAGGGTAATGGGAATAAATAAAAATCTTGGAGACAGGGTGTTGTTCTGTAATCCAGATTAGCCTGCTCATAATGCTGTCTCACCCTTGTAGGTACCCAAGTTATAGGTGTGTCCCACCATGCCTGGCCAATAAACTCATTAAAAATATCAAGTTATATTGCAAACCTTTCTATAACACTGTCCTATTCAACACTGATGTGCCAGTGGCAAGTGGCTGTACAGTATTCAGCTCTTATTTTACACTACTCAGCTCAGTGCCTAGTATCCTCGGAGGGCTCAGCAAGCATAGACCAAACTGAAAGGAAACCCCATATAACGGTTTAAGTGCAGGAGGAACCAAACAGTCTGCAACTATGTCAGAAACATCTTTCCTTGGAGAAACTATGGAGATAGGGAATCGGGTCCATGGGTGCAAAGTGACCACTTGTGAATGAAGGAAAGCACAGCATCAGCAAAAAACAAAGACAAACACACACACACACACACTGACAAAGAGGGCATGAATTTGAAAGAGAGCAAGAAGAGGTAAAAGGGACAAATGAGAAGAAATTATGTCATTACATTATAACTCAAAAAAAAATAAATAAAGGAGCCAGGCGTGGTGGCACATGCCTGTAATTCCAGCACTTGGAGAGGCAAAGGCAGCTGGATTTCTGTGAGTATGAGGCCAGCCTGGTCTACAAAGCCAGTCCAGGACAGCCAGGGCTACATAGAGAAACCCTGTCTCAAAAAGCAAAACAAAACAAAAATAGAAAATAAAAGAAATAATTTTAAATGGTGTTATTTATAGTATAACAGATCAAGTTGTCATGAAATACTTGCTTTGGTATTTATTGGCCTCCAAAATTAAGAAAAAAAAATGTTAAGGGAAACTGTATGAAAAAGCCAAGTTCTTTCAACTCCATATTCTTCTCAGAGCTTATAGGTCCCGACAGATATAACCTTGGGCTTTGCCCTGTAGTTGAGAAATAATGCAGATTTTTATGCCTAGCATAGTATAAGAAAAAGCTTTGGATCTAGGCTCACAGGTCTTGAATTCTTTCTCTAACTACACACAACTTGCTGAAAGGCTCCCTGGCAAGACCCCTCTGCAAATTCTTACTCTATTACATGAGAGAGATAGATCTCAAAGTGGCCCTTTCCACACCAAGGTACATTGTTCAGTTAAGACAAGTGTGTCTAGCATGAGGAATATGAATATGGAAAATTTAAATTTGTCCCTAAGGCATTTATAGCCTCATTTATTTATTATCCAACTGAATTTTGTCTACTGTATAACAAATGCTCTTCTGGAATCTGGGACTGTAGCACTGAATAAAACAAGATCCCCGTTCTCTAACTCCTTACATTCCAATTCCGGGAAGATGGACCATAATCAAACAAAGTCACACTATGTCAGTGAGTGCAATGGGAAAAAAACTTACGCAATCAAGAAGGAGAGGAGATCATATGGAATATCACTGAAGTTGTATATATGAATCCAAAAAGGACTTCTCATAAATATTTGATTAAAGACATGAAAGAAGTAAGAGAGTCAGCAATGTACACGTCTCGGGGGAAATCATTCCAGCGTGATAAAAAAAAGTAAAAAAGTCCTGTGAAAGTGTATGCTATACCTTAGTACAATCACCAAAGGGGAATCCCCTTTGTTATAAGTTACTTTTAGTTTGAATTAGTTTTGAATTAACCCAATTACACATCACTATTCAAGTGTGATATTAAGTCTTGTAAGTCAAATGGTGTGAAAATACTTTTATAAGACTATGTTGTTAACAATACAATATGTAAAAAATGTTTATATTAAAACATTAATTATATGTTTAATTGTTTATTATATATCTTCTAAATAAATATTAAAATTGATTTTTCTTACAAAAAAAAGAAAGTGTATGCTATAAGTGTTCAAGGGCTGCTGTGACTGGAGCATATTAAGAAAAGAAAAAAATAAAAGAAGCAGCAGAGGAATGGATACAGAAATTGTGGTATTTTTTACACAATGGAATACTACTCCGCAATCAAAGACGAGGAAATCATGAAATTTGCAGGCAAATGGTGGGATCTAGAAAAGATCATTCTGAGTGAAATATCCCAGAAGGAGAAAGACAAAGATGGTATATGCTCGCTTATATAGACCTACAAGATATGATAAACATAATGAAGTCTATACACCTAAAGAAGATAAACAAGAAAGCAGACACAGGGTAAGATGATCAATCCTCGTGTAGAAAGACAAATGGGATGTGCATAGGACGTATGACAGGAGTCTACTGCAGAAGGCATCTGAAAGACCCTACCTAAGAGTGTTTCAAAACAGATACTAAGACTCATTACCAAACCTTTGGCAGAAGGGGAGTTAGTATGACGTGGAAAGGATAGGAGCCCCACAAGGACCAAATATATCTGGGCACAGAGTTTTTTTCTGAAACTGTTTCTCCAACCAAGGACCATGTATGGATATAACCTAGAACCTTTGCTCAGGCGAAGCTCGTAGTAGCTCAATAACCAATTGGTTTCCCATAGTAAGGGGAACAGGGACTATCTCTGACAGGAACTCAATGGCAGGCTCTTTGACCTCCCCAACCCCCAAGGGAGGAGTCCTCCATAGGCCACAGAGGAGGACTTTGCAGCCAGTCCTGAAGATACCTGATAAAACAGGTCCAGACGAAACGGGAGGAGGTCCTCCCCAATCCGTGGACTTGGAAAGGGGCAGGGAGAAGTTGAGGGAGGAAGGGTGAGATTGGGAGGGAATAAGGGAGGGGGATACAGCTGGGATACAGAGTTAATAAAATGTAACTAATAGTAATAATAATAATAATAATAATAATAATAATAATAATAATAATAAAGAGAGGCAGCAGAGGCAGCAGGCAGACAGAACAAAGAAGACCCTTGTAGGATGTCATAATACTGGATTTTATTCAGAGGGCGTTTGATGACTACTGCAAGGTTTGCTCACAAGGAAGTGGTGTAACATAATTTGTATCTTGAAAGGAATACTAGGCCTTGTCTTGAGACCAGAGTGTAAAAGGGGCACAAAGGATTTGGAACAAGAAAACCAGTTAGAAGGCTAATTTAGAAGAGTGTTAGCTAAAGATGCTCAATCCCATTCAGAAAGGCAAAGAGGATGGACATCAGAAGAGGGAGAAAACAGGAAACAGGACAGGAGCCTATCACAGGGGGCCTCTGAAAGACACTACCCAGCGGTGTATCAAAGCAGATGTTGAGACTCATAACCAAACTTTGGGCAGAGTGCAGGGAACCTTATGAAAGAAGGGGGAGATAGTAAGACCTGGAGAGGACAGGAAGTCCACAAGGAGAGCAACAGAACCAAAAAATCTGGGCCCAGGGGTCTTTTCTGAGACTGATACTCCAACCAAGGACCACTCATGGAGATAACCTAGAACCCCTGCTCAGATGTAGCCCATGGCAGTTCAGTGTCTAAGTGGGTGTCTAAGTGTCTAATGGGAACAGAGACTATCTCTGACATAAATTGATTGGCCTGCTCTTTAATTACCTCCCCGAGGGGGACGCAGCATTACCAGGCCACAGAGGAAGACAATGCAGCCACTCCTGATGGTACCTGATAGACTAGGATCAGAAGGAAGGGGAGGAGGACCTCCCCCATCAGGGGATTTTGGGAGGGGCGTGGGTGGAGAAGGGGGAAGGAGGGTAGGATTGGGAGGGGAGGAGGTAGGGAGCTAAAGGAGGGAATACAAAATGAATAAAATGTAATTAAATAAAATTAAAAAGAATGTTAGCTGGCTGGGTATGTGGCACATGCCTTTAATCCCAGCACTTGGGAGGCAGAGGCAAGTGGATCTCTATGAACTCAAGGCCAGCCTGATGTACATAGTACTAGTACAATAAGTGCTATGTACAGACCTTGTCACAAAAAAGAAAAAAAAATTTGACAGTGTCCTTTAGTTTAAAGAAGCTTTTCATTTTCTTTTCTTTTTTTTTAATTTAAAAAGTCAAATTTTAATTGATTCAATAATGATCCATATCCTATCCTATCCTATCTATTTATTTTTCTTTTTTTTATTAATTACACTTTATTCACTTTTTATCCCCCTTGTGGTTCCCTCCCTCCTCCCATCTCAATCCCTCCCTTCCTCCACCCACTGCATTCATGCCCCTCCCCAAGTCCACTGATAGGGGAGGTCTTCTTTTCCTTCCTTCTGATCCTAGTCAATCAGGAGTGGCTGCATTGTCTTCTTCTGTGGCCTGGTAATGCTGCTTCCCCCTCAGGGGGAGGTAATTAAAGAGCAGGCCAATCAGTTCATGTCAGAGACAGTCCCTGTTCCTATTACAATGGAACCCACTTGGATACTGAACTGCCATGGGCTACATCTGTGAAGGGGTCTTAGGTTATCTCCATGCATAGTCCTTTGTTGGAGTATCAGTCTCAGAAAAGACTCCTGTGCTCAGATTTTTTGGTTCTGTTGCTCTCCTTGTGGAGTTCCTGTTCTCTCCAGATCTTACTGTTGCCCACTTCTTTCATAAGATTCCCTGCGCTCTGCCCAAAGGTTGCCCTTAAGTCTCAGTATCTACCTTGATAGTCTGCAGGGCAGAGCCTTTCAGAGGTTCTCTGTGTCAATCAAGCTCCTGACTTGTTCCCTCTTTTCTCCTTCATCTGATGTCCAGCCTCTTTGCCTTTCTGGATAGGAATTGAGCATTTTAGCAAGAGTCCTCCCTCTTGATTAGTTTATTTAGGTGTACAGATTTTAGTATATATGTCTATATGAATGAGTATCCACCGTGTGGGTCTTTCTGAAGAAGCTTTTCATTTTCATGAGCTCTCCTTTATTGATTGTTGATCTTAGAGCCTGTGCTGTAGGTGTTCTGTTCAGGAAGTTGTCTACTGTGCCAAGAGTTCTAGGCTCTTCCCCTCTTTTTCTTCTAACAGATTTAGGGTGTCTAGTTTTATGTTGAGGTCTTTGATCCACTTGGACTTTAGTTTTGTGGAGAGTGATAAATATGGGTCTATTTGCATTTTTCTCCATGTAGACATCCAGTTAGACCAGCACCATTTGTTGAAGATGCTATCTTTCTTTCCATTGTATGGTTTTGGCTTCTTTGTCAAAAAATTAAGTTTCTGTAGGTGTGTGAGTTTATTTATGGGTATTTGATTCAACTCCATTGATCCAGCAGTCTGTTTCTATGGCAGTACCATGCAGTTTTTATTACTGTTGCTTTATAGTACAGCTTGAGATCTGGGATGGAGATACCTCCAGAAGATCTTTTATTGTAGAGGATCGTTTTGGCTATCCTGGGTTTCTTGTTATTGCATATGAAGTGGAGAATCATTCATTCAAGGTCTGTAAAGAGTTGTGTTGGTAATTTGATGGGAATTGCATTGAATCTGTAGATTGCTTTTGGTAAAATGGCCATTTTTACTATGTTAATGCTACCGATCCATGAGCATGGGAGATCTTTCCTTCTGCTGATATCTTCTTCTATTTTGTTCTTCAGAGACTTGAAGTTGTTTGTTTGTTTTGTTTTGTTTTGTTTTGTTTTGTTTTGTTTCCATACAAGTCTTCGACTTACTTGGTTAGAGTTACACCAAGATACTTTATATCTTTTGTGGCTATTATGAAGGGTGTTGTTTCCCTAATTTTCTTTCTCAGTCCATTTGTCTTTTGTATATAGAATGGCACCTTTTTTTTTTTTTTTTTTTAGTTAGTTTTGTATCCAGCCCCTTTGCGGAAGATGTTTATTGCTGTAGGAGTTCTCTGGTAGAATTTTTGGGGTCACTCATGTATACTATCATATCATCAACAAATAGCAATACTTTGACTTCTTCATTTCTGATTTGAATCCCCTTGATCTCCTTTAATTGTCTTATTGCTCTAGCAAGGACTTGAAGAATTATGTTAAAGAAAAAGTGGGGAAGAGCCTCAAACTCATTGGCACAGGAGACAATTTCCTGAACAGAACACCAACAGCTCAGGCTCTAAGATCTACAATTAATAAATAGGATTTTGTGAAACTGAAAAAGAAAAGGACACGGTCATCAGAGCAAAATGACAGCCTACAGAATTGGAAAAGATCTTCACCAACCTTACATCCAATAGAGGGCTAATATCCAGAATATATAAAGAACTCAAGAAATTACACAGCAACAAACCAAATAACCCAATTTAAAAAATGAGGTACAAAGATAAGCAGAGAATTCTTAACAGAAGAATATAGAATGGCAGAGAAACACTTACAGAAATGCTCGACATACTTAGTCATCAGGGAAATGCAAATCAAAACAACTCTGAGATTCCATCTTACATCTATCAGAATGGCTGAGATCAAAAACTCAAGTGACAACACATGCTGGAGAGGATGTGGAGAAAGGGGAACCCTCCTCCATTGCTGGTGGGAGTACAAACTTGTACAACCACTTTGGAAATCAATCTGGTGCTTTCTCAGATAATTGGGATTAGTGCTACCTCAAGATCCAGCTATACCACTCCTGAGTATAAAGACAGTTGCTCAACTATGTGCATAGCAGCTTTATTTGTAATAGCCAGAATCTGGAAAAAACCTAGATGTCCCTCGATGGAGGAATGCATACAGAAATTGTACATTTACACAACAGAATACTATCCAGCTATTGAAAACAAGCAAATCATGAAATTTCCAGGCAAATGGATGGAACTAGAAAAGATCATCCTGAGTGAGGTAACCCAGAAACAGAAAGACAGGCATGGTATACAGTCACTTGTAAGTGGATATTAGCCATATAATATAGGACAGCCATCTACAGATCTAAAGAAGGTAAACACTAAGAAGAACCCTAGGAAGGTTGCTTAAATCTCATTCAGAATTGCAAACAGGGTAGACATCAGAAGCGGTGGAATAGAGGAAACAGGACGGAAGTCAGCTATAGAGGGTCTTCTGAAAGGATCCATCCAGTAGCAGTTTGAAGCAGATGCTGAGACTCACAGCCAAACTTTGAGCAGAGTGCAGGAAGTCTTATGGAAGAAGGGGGGGTGGGGATAGAAGAACATGGAGGTGTCAGGATCCCCACAAGAAGACAAAGAAAGCTTAAAAATCTGAGCCCAGGGGGTTCTGCAGAGATTGATGCACCAACTAAATACCATGCATGGAGAGCAAGCATGCACGGAGACCCCTCAGATGTAGCAGATTGACATCAGTCTCCATGTGGATCCCCGAGTAAGAGCAATCCCTAAGTAAGAACAAGGGCTGCCTCTGGCATGAACTCAGTTACCTACTCTTTGATTGCTTGACCCTGGCAATGTGGCCTTACCAGGCCACAGAGGACGTGGATCCAGGCAGTCCAGATGAGAATTGATAAGTTTTGGGTACATGGCAAAGGAGGAGAACTCCCCCTTTCATTGGACTAGAGGAAGAGGATGGAGGGAAGTGGGAGGAAGTGTGGGTGTGGAACTGGGGGAGTTAAGGGAGGGGGCTTCAATTGGTGTATATAATGAATAAATTGTGAAGAAAAACTTGAAATTGAAATTTTAAAAATGTGATTGAAAGAACACAGACATCTATACGTGAATCAATGAGAGCCTCAAACAATGATGACGTGACTGCGGGTGAAAGAGAGTTCAAGTACTGTGATTTGTATGCAGGACCAAGTGAGTGAATGTCATAGACAGGTGAAGACTCCATCCGTGTCTTAATAGATGGAGAGGGAAGATCTATAAAATGGGACTAAGATAAGGATACTATTCTCAGACAACTAGGAATAGTGCTTCCTCAAGACCCAGCCATAACATTCCTAGGCATATATCCAAAAGAGGCTTAAATACACAATAAGGACATTTGCTCAACCATGTTTGTAGCAGCTTTATTTGTAATAGCCAAAAGCTGGAAACAGCCCAGATGCCCCTCAACTGAAGAAATTGTGGTACATCTACACAATGGAGTATTACTCAGCAATGAAAAATAAGGAAATCATGAAAATTGCAGGTAAATGGTAGGACCTGGAAAAGATCATCCTGAGTAAGCTGTCCCAGAAGCAGAAAGATACACACAGTATATACTCACTCATACAGACATAACAGAATACATCTACTAAAATCTGTACATCTAAAGAAACTAATCAAGAGAGAGGACCCTGACTAAAATGCTCAATCCACATCCAGAAAGGCAAAGAGGCTGGACATCAGAAGATGAAGAAAACAGGAAACTACCTAGGGACCTACCACAGAGGGCCTCTGAAAGCCTCTGCCCTGCAGACTATCAAAGCAGACGCTGAGACTTATGGCCAACTGTTGGGCAGAGTGCATGGAATCTTATCTAAGAAGTGGGAAATAGTAAGAGCTGGAGAGGACGGGAACCACACAAGGAGAGCAACAGAACCAGAAAATTTGAACACAGGGAACTTCCCAGAGACTCATACTCCAACCAAGTACCATGCATGGAGATAACCTAGAACCCCTGCACAGATGTAGCACATGATAGTTCAGTGTCCAAGTGGGTTCCATAGTAATGTGAAGAGGGACTGCCTCTGACATAATCTGATTGGCCTGCTCTTTGATCACCTCCCCCTGAGGAGGGAGCAGCCTTACCAGGCCACGGAATAAGACAATGCAGCCACTCCTGATGAGATCTGATAGACTAAGATCAGAAGGAAGGAGAGGAGGACCTCCCCTATCAATGGACTTGGGGAGGGGCATGCATGAGGAAGGGGGAGGGAGGGGGGATAGGGAGTAGAGGAGGGAAGGGCTTGTGAGGGAATACAAAATGAATAAAGTGTAATTAATAGTAAAAAAAAATAGCTAGCAAATTGAATCAACCTAAATGTGCTTCAACTAATGGGTGTATAATAAAAGGTGGCATGTTAAAAAAAAAAGATGAGGATACTAGGATCCAAGGAGGAAAATCAAGTTACAAACCAAGTTCATGGCCTACACCTAAGTGTCCTAACTCTCTGCCTAATTCCCTTCCTGCTATAAGTCAGATGCCTTGTTTTCACCTAGACTTAGACATTCATATTTCTCAGGTGGTCAGCTCTCACATACATGGATCCCATATGTAGCCACATATTTTCCCATCTCTTTTCAAGGACTATTTCTGTACCAAAAAGCCTGGTCTGAACTGGCTAAGTTCCCTTGTGTACCTTTGCTAGATGAATCCTGTTTTGCCAGGCTCCAAATCATGGTGTTTTTTGTTTTTTTTTTTTTCTCTCTCTCTACTTCCCCCTTTTCCTTTCTTTCTTGCTCCATCATGTCTGTCACTGGGATTCTGAAGCCCTATCTATGATTATAAATCTTATAAATGTAACATTTTTTTCTCCCAGTTTCATCTTTCTCTTTAGCAGTCAGCAGCATCTAACACACTGTGATTCACTTACCCTGTTTGTCTGTCACACCCTCCAGCCGTAAGGGAACACTATGTTGGTGAGTAATGGTGCTTTGGTTACTGTCCTGTCCTCAGTACCTTCAGATGTTCAGTGCTCTTCGCCCAGCAAACACTGAATGAATTGAGTGCTGACAATACTATTGAGAAGACACTTTCCCATTTTGTTCTGTCATTGGAAGCATGTAGCTTCTTATTCATGCTCCAAATTGGATACAGGGAAAATAAATGGAAAAGTGACAAAACACATCCCCCAAATTATACCAAGCTCTTATACTGGGCAAAATCTAGTCAAGTCATCATAGCTAGATGTCAGGGAGGCTTGGAGAAATTCAAACTACACAGCCTTGTATCTAACTTAAAGTGTTCTTTAGTGCACAAAAGGAGACATAATATTGAACAATCAGGCTATAATTCACAAAGGAAATAACATTAAAATCTGTGAACATTTTACAAGCTTAATTGTTCTATTACCTAACCCCTAATATAACCCATCGACCTCCGAGACAACTACTCTCCTCAGAAAAATATCATGAGCACAGTCACATTATAACCTGTTATTTGTGTCATGGTTTTACTAATTGAGAAATCTTTAAGATACCTGTTATGTATGACCTGGTCCAAGTAACATAGCATACTTAAATAGGTGATTGTGTTGTCTATTGAATAGTGAAGATCTAAGTTTCATATTCACTAGGAGTGAGAAAAGTTGCCTACAAATTGTTGCAATGTGGAATACAGCCTAGAAGTATTATTAAAACAACAATGAACCTCATCCTAGGTGTGCTGTCAGGGGAACGTCCCCAAACTACTCTTTTACCCCCCAAATTATTCTTTTCAGCTGCACCCCCAAAAGGGTTTTGATTTGCTCTTTCTGCACACCAGCTTTTCTCTTTATTGGTCCTGATTACAAATGTCCATTCCAGCTACTGAAGAAAAAATATACTCTACTCCGAGGACTCCAGTTACTTGGGAAATAATTCTAAAAACTGACAAATGAAACCTCGTGAAATTAAGAGTTTCTGCACAGCACAGGAAACAGTCAAATGAAGAGTCAAAAGAAAAGACAGACTGCAGAATGGGAGAACGTCTTTGCTGGCTACAAATCTGACAGGAAGCATATCTAGAATATTGCGGTGGTTATTCTTAGTTGTCAGCTTGACTGCATCTGGAATTAACTGAAACCCAAGTGGCTGGATACACTTGTTGAATTTTTTTTTTCTTAATGAAATCACTTGAAGTAGGATGACACAGTTTTAATCTGGATCTCGAGGTGGGAAGATCCACCTTTAATCTGGCCCATACTTTCTGATGACAGACTATATAAAGGACATGGGAGAAGGAAGCTTGCTCTCTTTACCTGCTTGCCTCCACTCTTGCTGGCAAGTCTGTTTCTTCAATTGATTTAGAGTCTACTTCTTTGGAATTCTGGCATATATTGAATCCCAGCTGAGATATTCATCTGTGTGGACTGAACAACTACTGGATTCTTAGACAGTCCATCGGTAGACAGCTATTGTTGGATTAGCTGGGCCACGGCCTGTAAACAACTCCAACTGTGTGTGTGTGTGTGTGTGTGTGTGCATGTGTGTCTGTGTTCATTCATTCAGTTCTGTTCCTTTAGAGAACCCTGACTAAAATATACAAAGTAAAAAAAAATCAACAAGAAATCAAACAAACCAATCAATAATGAGCTAATATTATGCCAGAGTGTTCTCAAGAGATGAAATACAGATATCCAATAAAAATATGAAAAAAGTTCAGCCTCACTAGCCATCAGAGAAATGAAAGTTAAAACAATATTGAAATTTATTATCACCCCAGAATAGCAATCATTAAAAAAACAACAAGAAATGCTGACAAATTGTGGATACAAGAGAACCTTTGTACACTGCAGATGTGAATATAAACTAATCCAGCCACTTTGAAAATCAGTATAGTGCTTCTCCAAAACACTAACAATAGATCTACTGTATGGCCATGCTATACCATTCCTGGATACTTACCCAAAGGGCTCTATGGCATCATGTCACAGAGATAACTGCATATCAGTGTTTATTACAGCACTGTTCACAACAGCTAAGTTATGAAACCATTGTAGTTACCCAATAACAAAAGGAGGGATGGAGAAAACATGGTAGATAAACAATCGAATTTTTCAGGTATAAAAAGGAATGATATTCTGGTGCTTACTGAAAAAAAAATGGTTACTGCTAGAAATAGTCAAATTAAATAAATTAAAACAGTCTGAGAACAAAAATATTATTACATGTTTTCTCTCATCTATGGTTTCTACATTTCCTATAGATACATAAAATCATGTATGCCATTATGACACAAAAGTGAGAGTAAAACTGTCTAGGCAAACAAAGGAGGCCAATGGGAAAGGAGAACATGAAGAAAAGCTAGGATAGAGCCTACAGTGTATACTGCTGTGTGTGTGCCTTTATATAACACAATATCATATATAGTGAATACAATGAAAATGTTTCCCAATTATTTTATTCTGGAAATCTATAAGTTCCTGTTAACCTGTAAACCTTGTCATTCATAATATCATTTTCAAAATGGTGCACAAAATCTGTTCTTGTGCACCTTATAATGAGGAGACTTATTATTATAAAAGGAGGTCCTATTTTTAAATATTTATGGTCTGAGTCAACACAGTATAATAGGTGTATTTTGTTGTCATATAAACCTAGGTTCAATTCCCAGCTCCACTATTAAGAGGTTGTATGGTCTTGGCAAAGTGATTTTGCCTCTCTGATCTTCTATTTCCAAATCCATAAATATAATAATATTTTTTTTACTATCATGGAGTTGATGTATAAGATAAAACAAGTGAAGAAATAAATGAATTAGTGCATTTGGAAACAGATTGTTAGACAGCATCCCTGATACACAGCAGGTGCTAGGACCCTTCCTCTGAAATTAAGGACCTGTGATAGATGTCATGGCACATGATATAATTCCCAACAGTTGGGAAGCAGAAGTTGGAGCATAATGAGTTAGAGCATAGCTTTAGCCAGTCTGAGCTGCATAGCTAGACCCTGTGTGAAATATAGATCTATATCTAGTGATATAATGCCTTAAAGATTCACTTATATGGTAACCTGAAAGCTATTAATAGTACTTTGTATTCAAGCATATTACTTCCAAATAGCTATGACCCAGAACATATCACTTATTCTTTCATCCAATCACCTTTCAACTAACCAACTAAACTATGAAGTATTTGTAAACAATTATTATGTGCCAAGCTCTGTGTGTTAGGTATTGGCTTAGTTCTTGATCTTAAGAACTAGGAATCTCATGGGAAAAAAACAAACAATGATTATAATGTGGATAGTAGCAGCTATATTAACAGGTAAGACTTGGGTATCATGAAAAGTTGAAAAAATGGGGGAAAACCAACCCAATCTTGGTGGGGAGAGAGGTCAGGTGGACACTCCCCTAAAGGACATTGCTAGAGACAGAGCTAAAAGAAGTAGGACTTTGCCAAGTGCAGTGCAGAATGGAGCACAGTGGTCAAAGGGAAAAGCATGTGCACTCTTCAGAGTCAGAAACAATACACTCGTCTCCAAAGACCAGACGTTGTTCAGTTATTGAAGAGGGAAAAATGCAAGGAAAAAGAGGAAAGAGACATGCTAGAGAGCTGTGCTGAACAGAGCATATGGATCCAGGTCCAAGAGCCTGCTGTTGAGCCTACGGAGCAGTTGGGAGTTTTAAACTGGAGCATGCCAAAATCGACTTTGCACACAGAAAAGACCACATAGACTAGAGAGAAAAAGATGCACTGGAGGCCTGGGGCTATTATGAGAATGGTGCTGGAGAGAAGCTGACTGAGAATAAGGGATGAGAAGCGGCAATACTTGATGGCTAATTAACAATCAAGAGTGAGGAGTGAAGCATGCTGCCCACGTCTTTCTCTACTGTTAGCTGACAATACCATCTAATAGCTAGGGTTACTTTCCCATCTCTTTGCTTAGCTGATCCTCGGTTTCTGAACTAAGATGGTTACAGTAACTTTTCTAATGCTTCCTACGGTGCTAGGAAGACTCAAGTGATAAAATGGCTGTGAATATTCTTTCCATGAGGCTATGAAACAAGGTCACCCGAGGGTTTAAATTCATTGCAAAGAAAACTTAAGGAAGACTGCCACCAGTCCAAGGTGCAAGTGAGAAAAAAAAGGCCTTGATACTTCCTGCTTCATGCTGCCCAGATGACATCTTTGATCTAGCTTCCCAGTATCTATCAGACAACTTTGCTTCTGGTTAGTTGTCAACATCTCTGGGACCAGAAATTTGAGTATCTCCACTTTCATGTCAAGTTAACCTGTTTATGTTGATTTCCTTTTACCTTCTGGCCATGTAAATCCCACATGACAACAGAAAGGAAGAGTTACTGAGTCTGGGGAAAGATGCTGTGGTGTTTTGAATGGCCTCATCGGCTCACTTTTTAATGCTTAGGCTGTTATTTGTTTATTTGTTTTTGTTTTTTAATGCTTTGAGGTTTCAAAATGCCCATGCCAGGCCCAGTCTTTCCCTCTCTCAGCCTCTGATGTGTAGATCAGAATGTAAGCTCTTAGCTCTCTATAGCAATGGCACCACGATTGCCCTCCTACCTGCTGCCATGATCCTCACCACGATGGTCAATGTCCTGTTCTCTGCAACTGTAAGCAAGCCCCCAATTAAATGCTTTATTTCATATATTGACGTGCTCTTGGTATCTCTTTATAGCAGTAGAAAAGTAACTAAGACAAATGGTAAGATAGTCTAGCGTTGCTTCATTTCTGTTAGCATATCCATCAAGTCCCCTACCTTGCTCTTACATCACAGATGTGAACAACAGGCATCAGGAACTCCGCTATAAATGGAAGACACAAAAAAAGTAATGAGTGACTTGCCTAAGTGCACGGTGTACATTAGCAACAGATCTAGAACTAAACCCAGGTCCTTCGTCCCCACCCCCTGCTTACCAGCTAGAGTCTTTAAGGGAACATGCTTCTTCTTCAGAAGATAATCTCTTCCTCTTGGAAGCTGGTCAATGAAAGAAATGCAACCAGCTGCATGCAAGGATCCACCCAGCAGCAGCTGGTTCTATGAACTCCTCTCCCCCATCTCCCCACCCCAGCCCCAGAGGCTCAATTCTAGGCCTGAAAAATACAAGCATCAGCCAGGCCGTGGGGGTGGCAATACAGAATCTGGTCCCCTCCTCGTCCTTTTCCCCTCTAGATCCCTGGAGCTTGAGCCTTGGAAAAGCCACACATTAAAGGGAGGAGGCAAGCAGGTTATTCCAGAGAATGTTGAGATGGCAAGAATATTTTCCAGTTGAAATCAACCCAATTCCCTTTGCGTTTGAGTCTCGGGAACATTCATGATGAAAATCTAGACAGCATGACATTGTATGAACTCTGAAAGCTGGGTTGATGCTACTCTGGCTGGTGTTGCCTTTGGCTCCTTCTGAAGACCTAGTCAGAGTACTGGAAAGGTTTGGCTAAAGCAGCTTCAGCCAAAGAAGCTGTGCCATCCATATTTTGAAGGCTGCTGAATGTAGCGCTGACCCGGTCTCGGAGAAAAAGATTGGCTTCTTATATTCTTGTCCAAGAAAGATCTTCAGCTGTGGGTATCACCACTTAGGGTAGCGCAAGAGTAAGCAGTTGGATGCATCTTTGTTTTAGGCACCCAAGGTAAGAAAAAGGATGACCAAAAGAAAGCCTGAGAGGCTGTGGATAGTGGCGAGTCATTCTAACCTAGGGAGCCACTGGTATCAGACATGGCCAAGTGACTTACCACCAAGATTGGAGGTGGAGAACAACTTCATATTTAAGGAGGGACTCTGGTGTGGAAGTGAAATCTGGTCTACTGATTTTCTCCTTCCATACACCACCCTGGGCCCTCTCTGAAATGTGAGATTCTCAGTAGGCTCATAAAAATGGCCTATCTCCTTGGAGATGGAGAGTTGGAGATAGTCCGCAGTTAAAAGCACATTAGTTCCCAGCCAGCACACAGGTGGAAGGGGTAGCTCACAACCGCCTGTAACTCCAGCTTGAGAATCTGATACCTTCTCTGGCCTCTGTAAGCACCTGCATGCATGCACACACTCACACACATGCAGTTCAAACATTTCCTTTAAAAGTTAAATGACCATGCTTACCCCAGCTTTTGTAAAAGTGGAAGCATGGACTATTGCCTGGAAACCAGGAGAAGCAGGCTGTGCCACTCACTGACTGCCTGAAAACTTTTTCCCTCTACACTGGTCTTCAGTTTTGTCATGTTAATCTACAAGGATAATCCACCCTGCCTACCTCATAAAGCATGTTAGTTCCTTTTTATTGCTGTGATAAAATACCAAATATGAGCAGCTCGCAGATAAAAGGTTGTATTGTGCTTACAGTTCCAGGGGAGTTTAAGAGTCTGTCCCCATCACTACAGGAAAGTGCTGCAGAGAGCCAGGTCTAATGGCAGGAAAGGCTGAGAGCTCACATCTCTAATCACAAGCAGAAGGCAGAGAGGATGCCCTGGAGATGGCACATGGCTTTTGAAACCCCAAACCCCAGCCACAGTGGCATGCTTCCTCTCACAAGACCACACCTCCTACTCAAACTCACCAACCAGGGACCAAGTTTTCAGATACCTGAGAATATAGTGACATCTCATTTAAACCTTTGTGAGAAGGTTTAAATGAGATAATGGGTACAAGGGAGCTTTGAAAGTTGTAAACTGTAAGGCCTTTTCTTGTAGCTAGGGTCTTAGGAGCAGACTAGGTGATACAACTGACATGGTGACATGTACAAGGAGTCTCCCTAGAGCTGGGGCTTCATGAGAGGGGAGGAAAGAATATCCGACTTCTCCCTAAACTGTCGGTCCTGGGACTATAACACATAGAAACCTAAGTGCAGAAGAAATCCAGACAGCAGAGAACAGCACTGAGTGTTCACTATGACTTTTCTGAGAAGAGGCTAGGTTGAGCTTTGCCACATCCAGGGTCAGAATGTCTCCAGCTCCCAAATAGCATCACCACTAATGGCTAAAATCCCAGAGGAGATGCTGGGTTCTTAAGCTAAGTCACCTCGTCCCTTAAAAACACTGGTATGCTCTTGGCATGGAAAGAGCAGTGGCTCTGTAGCACTTGCACCCTATTGTAAAGGTTTCTTCTTAGTGCTTTGCTCCCTCCACGCACTATCCCATTCCACTCCAGCAGGATTCATTGCACTGCCCTACTACAGTAGCCTACTAAATTGCAAATTGTGCCACAACTTAGCTCCAGAACCTTCAGCAACATCCCATTCCCAACAGGACCAAAAGCTTCAACCTGGCATTCCAGATTCTGAATCATCTTGCTCTAGCCTGCTTCCAGCTGTGCCTTAAATGAATGCCATCTGTGTTTTGGCTAAATGTCTCTCTTCCAGAAGCCACAGAGAGAGAGAGCATGCATTACAGGGAGAACACACGGCACTATGAGTCCAGAGAACTGGTTCCAGTCCCAGTTCCTCCATTAATTTTCTTGGTCATCTTATCTAAGTCATGTATTTGACCATAATGTCTACAATGGTGCAATTACTCTCAAAGTGTTTCAAATCTATTTGCTGGTAAATTAAAGTATAGGTATTTTTTATTTTATATTTCTTTATTAATTACACTTTACTCACTTTGTATCCCCCCTGTGGTTCCCTCCCTCCTCCCGTCCCAATCCCTCCCTTCCTCCACTCTCTGCATGCATGCCCCTCCCCAAGTCCACTGATAGGGGAGAACTTCTTTTCCTTCCTTCAGATCCTAGTCAATTAGGTCTCATCAGGAGTGGCTGCCTTGTCCTCTTCTGTGGCCTGGTAATGCTGTTTCCCCCTCAGGGGGAGGTAATTAAAGAGCAGGCCAATCAGTTCATGTCAGAGACAGTCCCTGTTCCTATTACAATGGAACCCACTTGGATACTGAACTGCCATGGGCTACATCTGTGCAAGGGTCTTAGGTTATCTCATGCATAGTCCTTGGTTGGAATAGCTGTCTCAGGTAAGACCCCTGTGCTCAGATTTTTTGGTTCTGTTGCTCTCCTTATGGAGTTCCTGTCCTCTCCAGATCTTAGTGTTTCCTACTTCTTTCCTAAGATTCCCTGCACTCTGCCCAAAGGTTGCCCATAAGTCTCAGTATCTACTTTGATAGTCTGCAGGGCAGAGCTTTTCAGAGGTCCTCTATGTCAGGCTCCTGACTTGTTCCCTCTTTTCTCCTTCAAACTCAAGAGACAACACATGCTGGAGAGGTTGTGGAGAAATGGGAACCCTCCTCCACTGCTGGTGGGAATGTAAACTTGTACAACCACTCTGGAAAGCAATCTGGCGCTTTCTCAGACAACTAGGAATAGCGCTTCCTCAAGATCCAGCTATACCACTCCTAGGCATATATCCAAAAGATTCTCAAGTACACAATAAGGACATTTGCTCAACCATGTTTGTAGCAGCCTTATTTGTAATAGCCAGAAGCTGGAAACAACCCAGATGCCCCTCAGTGGAGAAGTGGATGCACAAATTGTGGTATATCTACAATGGAATTTTACTCAGCAATAAAAAACAAGGAAATCATGAAATTTGCAGGTAAATGGTGGGATCTGGAAAAGATCATCCTGAGTGAGCTATCCCAGCAGCAGAGGGATGCACACGGTATATACTCACTCATATAGACAAATAATATAGGATAAACCTACTAAAATCTGTACACCTAAATAAACTAATCAAGAGGGAGGACTCTTGCTAAAATGCTCAATTCCTACCCAGAAAGGCAAAGAGGCTGGACATCAGAAATATAGGTATTTTTAATGTCTCTGTATGCTTGCATGTGTGAGTAGACAATGTTGAATATAGGTCTTTGCCTTCTACTTTGAGAAAGTCGCTCTTGTTTACCACTTCATGTGCCAAACAAGCTAGCCCTGAGCTTCCAGCCTCCACTTCTCATCACGTCATAGGAATGTTGGAGTCACAAACATGCTGTGACCAACTTTACATGGGTCCTGGGGAACCAAACTCATCCTCACACTTGCATAGTGAGTGCTTTACCCCATTGATCCATCTCATTTCTTTGAATGGCTTACATGTTAATTTTTTTATTCTTTTTGAGAATTTCCTGTCTCAGTGCTGTATTCACATGATTCTCCCTCTTCTTCCTCCAATTCTTCCTATGTCCCTCCCACTTCTTGTCAAATTTATAGGTCCTTCTTCTTTAATCATAATTGCAGCATATACAATTTTATAAATACTAGGCCTCTCTATATTGTCACCCATCTTTACTTTCTTTCCTTTCTGCTTTCCACAGTGAAAAGCACATTACTTAAGTTACAACTTAAGTAGACATAAATAGACTTACTCAGACTCCTATATAAATGAAAATCCCTCCTGTTTTAATGCTGAGCAAGCTAAAATTACATGCCAATTATTCAGCTTTCGACTTTTTCTTCACATTCATGTTTCTTAAAGTCATTTTACCTTCCTGGAAAATGTGCAGGTCTGCTCTGGGATTTCACCTTACACCCATGACAATGGCTAAGATCAAATACTCAAGTGACAACACATGTTGGAGAGGATGTGGAGAAAGGGAAACCCTCCTCCATTACTCATGGGAATGTAAACTTGTACAACCACATTGGAAATCAGTCTAGTACTTTCCCCAAAAATTAGGAATAGTGCTACTTCAGGACCCAGCTGTACCACTCCTGAGCATATATCCAAAAGATGCTCAAGTACACAACAAGGATATTTGCTCAACCATGTTTGTGGCAGTTTTGTACATAATAGCCAGAAGCTGGAAACAACCTGGATGTCCCTCAACTGAGGAATGGATGCAGAAATTGTGGCACATTTACACAATGGTATACTACTCAGCAATTAAAAACAAGGAAATCATGAAATTTGCAGGCAAATGGTAGGAACTAGAAAAGAGCATCCTGAATGAGGTATCCCAGAAGCAGAAAGATACACATGGTATATACTCACTTATAAGTGGATATTAGAAATATTGTATAGGATAGACATACTAAAATCTGTATACTTAAAGAAGCTAAGCAAGAAGGAAGACCCTGAGTATGATTGTCAATCTTAATTCAGAGAGGCAAAGAGTATGGATATCAGAAGAGGGAGAAAACAGGGAACAGGACAGGAGCCTACCACAGAGGGACTCTGAAAGACTCTACCCAGCAGGGTATCTAAGTAGATGCTGAGACTCATAGACAAACTTTGGGCAGAGTGCAGGGAATCTTATGAAGGAAGGGGGAGATAGGAAGACCTGGAGGGGACAAGAGCTCCACAAGGAGAGCAAAAGAACCAAAATATCAGGGGACAGGAGACTTTTCTGAGACTGATACTCCAACCAAGTATCATGCATGGAGATAACCTAGAACCCCAGCACAGATGTAACCCATGGCAGCTCAGTGTCCAAGTGGGTTCCAAAATAATGGGAACAGGGACTGTCTCTGACATGAACTGATTGGCTTGCTCTTAGATCACCTGCCCCTGAGAGGAGAGCAGCCTTACCAGGCCACAGAAGAAGACAATGCAGCCAGTCCTGATGAGACATGATAGGCCAGGGTCAGAGGAAGGGCAGGAAGACCACCCTTATCAGTGGACTTGGGGAGGGGAGTGGGAGGAGAAGAGGGAGGGTGGGATTGGAAGGGGATGAGGGAGGGGGCTACAGCTGGGAGACAACATGAATAAATTGTAATTAATGAAAATAAATTAATTTTAAAAAAGAAATCAGCATACTGTAATATTAGTGCTTCTTTCCACCGGAAGACTAGGCCACAACCTCCTGGTCCAGTGAGCTTTTCTTCAACCTGTTTTCTCTAATGATGGCTGTGTCTAGTCTCTGCTTCCTTATAAGAGTCACTCTGTGATTTCTTTGTCAACCATCTAGAACAGTGTGCCTTACCTAACTTATCTACTAATGTTGCATACGTTCCTGAGGCTGTCTTCCAGGCTTTGACAGAAACTTTATAGGCAAAGAGAAGTGAAGGACTTACTGGGTGATAAATACAATAAAGCATCATCTTATCATTATCTTCACTACCACCACCATCGCTGAAATAAACAAACACCATTTAAAATATGTTCTCTACCCATTATAGCATACAGTCAGAGAGTGAGAGCTGGAAAGACTTCAGATCATTCCCAGTCGGTGATTTCCTTTGCCATGACTCCCTGCAATGCCTGGATTGAGGGATCTAGGATGATGCCTGAAAACTGGCATTTCTGGATTCCCGAGTGACATTGCTGATGGCGATGTGAGCATCATATTTCATGATGTGCTCACCTAGTCTGACCTCACTACTTCCTCAATGAAGGGAATGAGGCCCAGCAAGAAACAGAGACTTGTCCAGAAGACAGTGAACAAGCTGTGGCTCCTGACTCTTAAGCCACAGCGCTTTCTTCCCCATCCCAGCTAAAACAGTTCCTCTTATTTATTCCTTCCCAGAAGTGCAGTGAAAATGAATTAACCATTGTCTGGAGCTGTAATCCCTTGGAGTACAACCAAGGGAGCTGATGAGGTGCCTAGCTTGATTCAAGCAGAGATCCAGATGGGACTAAGGCTCAGGTTCCACCTCTGATCTGTGCATACCCCCATTCAAGAGAATCCTGGAAAGTACAGGCCATATACATGTCCCGTGAGACACAGAGGATGCCCTATATGCACTTGTCTCACCATACCTCATATCACATGTGCAAGAAGCCTATGCAGTAGTGAAACCATAGATTGTACAAGATTTAGCAACCTATGGATGACAGGTGGAATTCTGTCTGTGGCCTGTTTTTGTTGTTGTTGTTGTTGTTGTTGTTGTTTGTCTGTTTTGTTTGTACCTCAGATGATCTGAGAAAGCCTTTTGACATATTTAGTGGGGTTTCATAAACCAAAGGGGAAGTTGATGGTGCCTGTAGCAACAACAACCCATAGTAGACCATGAAGCATAATATATTGACTATCTGCTTTTTTATATATAGATCAAGCATGCTGTCCCTTGGACTTTAGAACCCTCAAAGTCCCACATGTCAGGCTGAAAAAAACTTTGAGAGCTCAGTTAGGATCAAACTGCATTTCTTGATGTCCTGGGGTTCTAAAAGTGGCTCAACGGATGTTTCTGAGTTACTCGCATCTCTATGTCTTCCCACTTATCAGATAAGATACATCTATTTCTTTTCTAAAATCAGCTGCTCTGGTTTTTGAGAATATTAAAAACTCAGTGGCAGGAGTAACCAAAAAATCCCCACTATGATAAATGAGAACTGAGGACCAGATTAGGGAAGAGTCATATTCACAGAGTTACCCAAAGCCAGCGCCAGATAGGAAAGCAATGTGCTGATTCACCAGGTGTCGTAGACCTCTGCCTTCCCACTATGACACAGCCATTGAAATCCTGAATGACAGATCAACTATGATTTCCTGAGAGGGAGAGAAAGCTGCAAAAGACTGGGCTCAGTGAAACTCCTTCATGGAGGGGAAGGAGAGGTCAAGAAACAATGCACGAGCAGCTGTGAGTCAACACAGTAGGCACACACAAGGTGCCACTCCCTCCCAAATGGTTTCTAGGTTACGGAACAGTTTAGGGATGGCATACCTACTTCTAACTCCTGTAATAGTCCACTCATGTTCCTGGAAACAATGTCAATTAAACTTACTGGCTCACCCAGAGAGTTTGAGTAAAAACAACCCTTTGATCTGTTACTGACGTCCTATCTAGAGTAAATGTGTGAACGTTTGTTCTTGGCTCCCCAGTAACAGCACAGGAGAATGTGAAAATGTACATGTCAACATTCTACAAACAAAGTAGATAAAGTTGGTGATAACTACAATAATGGTAGTTAATATCTACATAGAGTTTATCCTTCACAAAGTTTTTGCAAACCTGTCATCTTAACAGCACATACTAGTAGGACATTGTCAGTTCCACTAATACAATTTTTTAAGACAGGCCATAATTTAACATTATCCCATCTAGCCATATCACACACATAAAAACACTGTGACCCAAATATGTGGGTGACTTTCTCTTTGGTACATAATGAACCAGTGGCCTAGCTTGTTCCACTATACCATGAATGCCAACCCAGCGGCAGGAAAGAGGGGGTTGCAAAACTGCTTCTTCTCAGAAGATGAGTCCAGTCTCCATTGCATCCCAGCTCCTTGGAAAACTATGGCCTGAGAAGTTTCACATAATACTCTCTTCTTTACACTTATTGTCACATTTATCTCATCAGCTCCAGTGGCTTAAAGTGACATCTGTTTGCCAAAGGCTCCCAAATTATATTTCCAGCCAAAACTATTTATCAAATTCCACACTAATATATCCAATTACATATTTAACATCTCCACTCAATTGCCGAAGAACTGTCAAATTCATCATATCAAAAACTAAGCTCCATGCCTCCTTTACCTTCCAAATGCCTATAGGGAAGAGGCACCAACTGCTTGGAGACCACTTGAACCATCCAAAGAACAGTTAAATCTGGTAAATGCAGTGATGAGTGAGAAGTCTCCTGGACCACACAAACCGAGTTTATCTTAAGGAGAAAAGAAGCTGCCCTATAGCTATCTCCTTTCCCCACCAGAGCATTCTGTGAGAGCACAAATTCAATTAATCTCTAAAGCAGCGTGAAATCAAAAGCAAATGCAAAACTGGTTTGTGGGATGTTTTGCTCCTTTTAATGTGACTATGAGGGTATTGAAAGGGGAGGTAAGCCAATCTAGAGATTAATTCTGTTTATGAGTAGAATGTGGCAAGCTAGGAATGGAAGCAAGAGATGAGGGTCAGCATGACCAGGAAGCAATTAGAAAACAGGCGAGTAGGAATAAATTCTCCCTGTGAGCCCATTCACCTAGAGATTTAGGCCTAAGGAAATCTCTGAAACATCCAACTGGGATCTGGAGAGGCAAATGGATCTTCCCCTTCACTCAAAACCCCAGGCCCTCCCCCTTCATAATGACCATCTGAAAACACTCTGTCCCACACTGCAATTGTACTCTACTTCTTAACAGACCCCAAAGCTTTTGAGCTTCCCTGGCCACAACATACCCAGCTCAATGAGACAGTATGAGTGTGCAGAAAGTACTGGCCTTGTGTTCAAAAGAACTATGTTCCAGACTCAAATTGCTCAAAGAGTCTATGAAAGTTTCCCCTACCCTCATTTCAGACTTCAGTAGAATCATATTCAAAAGAAGAGAATTTGCAGGCAACTAAGAAATTCTGAGCATGGGAGAAATAGTTTTCCCCAGGAAAGAACACACAAATTGGTTATCCAAAACCAAATGGTCAGCCCCGAAAACACACATATCAGTAACATTATATAGACTGAGCAGTTTACATTTATGTATGTACATATATGCACAAAATCAATTTGCATATATGTGATAATGAATAAAAAAAGGGGGCATGATTTTGAAGGAGAGCAGCAAAGAGAATATGGAAGAGTTTGGAGGGAGGAAAGGGAAGGGAGAAATGATGCAACT